>NC_061108.1:32066314-32098383 GCF_015104395.2 Macrobrachium nipponense
GTTTAAGAATAAGCTCGACAAATATCTAAACTGCATCCCAGACCATCCAAGATTGGAAGATGCAAAATATACCGGAAAGATGTACTAGCAACTCTCTGGTAGACATTAGAGGCGCCTCACACTGATGGGACCTGGGGCAACCCGAACGAACTGTAAGGTCTGTAAGGTAAGGTAAGGTCTCTCTCTGTAGGATTACCTCAATAAAGAGTCTCCCGCTCTCATACGCACAGTCTCAAAGCACATACACAAACGCACGTTTTTTTTTTTCTCTCTCCCTTTCAAACTTCAGTGCTTCAATATATATATTTCCAGTCGGAATCAGTTTGCACATTATACCTCCTAGACCACAAAGTTAATCCTTCCCCACCGTCCAATGGCGATATCCCATGGAGAATGTCCTCCGTAGGAAATTAGTGCCGTCAGTGCATCTCAAGGGGTCTACTGTAGGCAGTAAAAGTTCTTTGCAGCTTCCCTTCTGCTCCCAGCTGCAACCTCTTTCATCTCTCTTACTGTACCTCCATACATATTTTTTCTTCCATCTTGCCATCACCCTCTCCTAACAATGAATTCATGCACACACTTCCATACAAGTAAAGGACAAGTAGTCGAAAGGTCTGCAAACTCCATATGTTATATATATATACATATATATATATATATATATATATATAATATATATATATATTAATATACACACATATACATATATATATACAGATAGACAGACATTTTAGTACATTCACACAGACAGGGAAAATGGGCTACAAATGAGCCTTGGATATTCAGTGGGAAATACAATAATAATTATGTTATTATTATTGTTGTAATTAATAATTCAAAAGGACAACATATTCTACCCGAGTAGTTGAAGGGGGAAAAAAAATAAATAAAGGTAATTGAATACCAGTTTATGATTTGGGGTTGTGTAAACGTATATAAGTAAGTGTAAATACGTGAATTGATATATATTATATATATATATATATATATATATATATATATATATATATATATATATATATCTATTTATATATATATATGTGTGTGTGTGTGTGTGTGTGTGGTATACATATGTATTTATATATATGTATATGTGTGTATACATGTATATATTATATATATATATATATATATATATATATATATATATATATATAGTATATATATATATATAATATATATTCAACATGAGCAGGCACCAGTAGGAATGATTCAAAATTCAAATCCACTGCAGCCCGTGATAACGTCTTCAGTTCCCCTGTGTCCCAATGCTGATTGGCTGTGACGTCGACTTCAACTGCGGCCTACAAAACCGTGCAAAATGCATTACTTTACTTTTTGATAGTGATTAGTACTCTAAATGAGTGCAAGTGATATATTTCCCATCATTTGCGCTCACGACGAGTGCAATGACCAGTACTTCAACGAAGTTGAAGTCGGGTGAAGCCTTGTGTGCGAACGCAGTTGCTAAGTGCATCGCATGGTATAAGACTCCCTCCCCACTCTCTCTCACTCTTTAAATACTGTTATCCACTAGGCCTATCGCAAATGTTGAAATTTACGCATGTTATAATGAACTCGAGCAGATATGAAGTATATTTATTTATTATACATAAAAATAACAAGAGTGCAGACGTGAATTATGTATATATGTCTGAATGTAAGATTAGACGTCTACGAGCTTGCCTTATTTCCATCGGATTCGGTCTCTTTAACGACATTGATTATCTCTCTCTCTCTCTCTCTCTAACACACACACACACATTATCACACGCAGCTTGTCATTGTAATGAAAAGGGAAGTTGTCTCCAGCGCACGAAACCAGCGTCTGTCTGATCCATCTACGAGCTCTTGCCCGCAGAGCAAGAGCCCGAGCTGGCATAAGGCCCTCAGGATCTAAAAACAAAACCACGTATATTTCAGGCTCATTACTCGTTAGTCGATTGTTGAGGGTCACAGATGGGGGAGGGGGGAAGGAGTGAGATACGATTAAAAAGAAAATTAAAAACTTGTTATTCAGATGTGGCAAAAACCGTTACTTTGGGACGAAGACCTAGACCTATAATACAGATCATTTCACAGATTTGTTGATTTACTTGTTCACGTGACGTTCTTTCGTGCGAATATATATATATATATATATATATATATATATATATATATATATATATATATATATAGCAGCTATATAGTACGAATGTGAAAGTGCTACCTGGGTTGTGTAATTTATGGAGCCAGCCGCTTTCAGGGGGAGACGGCTTAGTAGTACCAAGAGACAAAAACCATAATAAATCATAAAAAGTTAAAGGAAACTTCGGAGAGAGAATGATCAGTGTTAACATTATTGCCAGCCTCTCTCTCTCTCTCTCTCTCTCTCTCTCTCTCTCTCTCTCTCTCTTCTCTCTCTCTCTCTCTCTTATAATAATGCATGAAAAAAGGTATTCCTTCCTTCTTCCTGCCAGCTTTTGAAATCCATCAACGGAAATGTTACCCAGAAACAATTATTGTAATTGTAAACGATAACATTGTTCGTAAGTTCTGAAATACAGCAAAATATGTTTGCGCCTTAATACTAAAATGAATCGTGATTCATACGTTCACATTTTTTTTCTTTTTTACTGAAAAGCGAATGAGACATTGGTGGGGGAGGAGGAAGAGGTTGTGGTGGTTTTGGTTCTGACTGCAAGCAGGCATAAAGTCTTTCTTGCTCTGTCTGTGTGTGTATCAGTCTCGTAGTCTCTCTCTCTCTCTCTCTCTCTCTCCTCTTCTTCTCTCTCTTTGTTTCTTAGTGACACTCTCTCACTCTGTCTTGAAGTGAACACCCCCCCCCCCACATCTCTCTGTATCAGTCTCTCTGTCTCTGTCTCGTAGTCTCTTTCTCATTCGCTCTCTCTCTCAGTGATTCTTTATCGCTCTCTCTCTCACTCTGTCTCATAGTGACACCCCCTCTCTCTCTCTCTCTCTCTCTCTCTCTCTCTCTCTCTCTCTCTGACTATCTCTTAGTGACTCTCTCTCTCTCCTCGGATGGACTTACTAGTCTTTAAGACATCCTAATCCTTGTAACTCGCACTCTGTCCCTTAGTGACACACACTCTCTCTATCGTTGCATGCAGAAAGGCCTATAAGAAGCTTCTGTTATTAATGATGTTCTACTAATAAGGATGAGATTAAAACAATGAGTCATGATGACTCTGAAGCCATAATATGAACTCTAAAACCTCCACCATGTTGTATTGAGAGAGAGAGAGAGGCGCAAAGTAGAACTGTGAATTCATTCCCACTGTGAATTCACTGTCACTGTGAATTCATTGTCACTGTGAATCACCCTTAAAGTGAATTCACCCTCGCCATGAATTTACTGCCACTGTGAAATCGCTGTCAATGTGAATCACCTTTCACGGTGAATTCACTGTCACTGTGATTCCTGGTCACTGTGGACTCACTATAATTGTGAATTCAATGTCAATGTGTATTCATTGCGACAGTGAATTAACTCTCACTATGGATTCACTGTCACTTTGAATTCCCTGTCACCGCGAAATTACTGGCGCTGTTTATTAAATCACACTGATTGCTACAGTGAATTCATTGTCACAGTGAATGTGTGGTTACCGTGCATTCATGATCTGCCAACTCATTGTGACAGGAATTCAAGTATTGGGAATAACTGGAGACATTTCACTCGCCGATTAAATTAATAATTATAATATAATAATATAATAATTAATAAGTAATAATATAATTACTTTTGGGGCTGAAAAGTGTTGGCTGGGTACAAATATATTATAGTTACTTAAACTTGACGGTACAAAAGTAGTAGTAGTGAGAGAGAGAGAGAGAGAGAGAGAGAGAGAGCTGAACAAGGTTGTGTACGTGCGTCTGCTCGGTTGGAGCCGTCGGCTGATGACGTGTCGTACATGGCTCCGATGAATATAATGTAAAAAAAAAAAAAAAAAAAAATACGAAATGCAAGACACAAAACGGGACAAGACAAGACATTCCAACACAACAAACATAGATATATATAGGCCTATTCCTTCAAAACTTAAAAACTGAAATCAGGATCTGTAGGTCTCATTCCCTCATCTTTTGAGAGAGAGAGAGACGACTTAGACATTATAGTTCTGGACTTGTAATAATCCGTAAATCCCGGTAAAAATGAACACACACACACACACGCAGGTGTCGGTATCAAGACCTTTTTAGGCTGATAGATATGAATTCCAGTCTCCTCCTCCTCCTACTTCCACCCCCCCCCCCCCCCCACACCGATACCCGACTGCTGACTGAGTGGCTTTGCTGTCGTCTTCTGATACTGGCAGTCAGCTGACTATACTTAATTAAATAGAGTTCGAAGCAACGCCATCTAGAATTGACAAGGCCTGAGAGATTCAAGCATGAGTCATCACCAGTCGTCCTAGTCTGGCCGTGCGTTTCCATTCACAACTTTGTATTTTGGTGGCATTTATCAGTTATTTGCAGAATGTATGTAATAGTTTTTGTGTAAGTTAATTATGTTTTACAGTCTTTTGCATCATCAGTATCCTCTGGACCTGGTTATTATGATTAAATATAAAGGGAAATCAGTGCAGAAACAGTAATGAGAACAAAAAAGTTTATTCACAGAAATGAGTATATAATACATTTTTATACATAGAAAGGATGCCTCTCTCTTTAGGAAAAGGTATAAGAGCTATATACAAAATAAATATTCTCTATAATTTACAGCTATTGTCCCTCAGAATCTTATTTCTTCAGTGTATTCAGCTTTCTCTTTTTTGTTAAATTTTTGCAATTTTGAATGTTTTCATTACTTTTCTTACAATAATTGTTTAGTAGGGCATTGGAGGAAGCAAATATCAAATTTTTGAATTTTTTTATACTCTATGCCCAGCCCATCATCACAATCATTTAGAGATAAGAAGGCATCATTAATAAACAATAATTCCTGAGAGAGAAGAGGAAGCCCCCTCTCTCTCTCCTGGCCCTTTACCTCCGCCACCTTGAGTGAGAGCTCCACCACACATTTACATATCAAACTATGCATATGGTCAACAGTAACGCTTGTGTTTACAGATGAAATGGTTTTTTGACTGAATCTTAAACATTTTTATATTCAGTCTTCAACGTTGCTTTATATTGTTTTTAGACATTATTTTTCTGCACTGTTTAACAGGCTCATTATTTATTTTTGACGTTTTCATTCAAATAAAAAAATCCTAAATATCCCATCCTTGAATTCCTGTATCATTCAAAACACCTTTTTTCAGAACTTTTTTAAGGCTCTCCCATAGGACTGGCCTACCTCCTCCCCCCACCCCCCACCAGAACAGCAGTAACAGCAGCAGCAACAGTAAAGTCGTAATTAAAGTTACTCCCCGAGTAAACGAAAATAATAAGTTGAATAAACTTGGCAAGTTCAGCCGTCGATTCCTGCCATGAATGTTGAATAGCATTTAACCTCGACGTCAGCTGACGTATTTAGGCTCCAGGTGGTTCCTCCTCCTCAGTCGTTATGGTTCAAACTGTAGTCGTTTCAATACATTCATTAAGCCGACTTCCGTACAAAAGCATTCCGTCTCCAAAAACATAAAACCCGCAACTGAAACGCTAAAATAACTTGATTTCTTCAAACATTAGCTGATTTCGTCAAACATTTACACTACTTTCTTCAAACATTAGCTAATTTCATAGAACAATGACTGGTTTCTTCAAACATTCACTTTCTTCAAACATTTATTTTTCTTCAAACAATTACTTTTTTCTTCAAATATTTACTTTTCCTTCATACATTTACTTTTTCTTCATACATTTACTTTATCCTTCAAACAATTACTTTTTTCTTCAAACATTTACTTTTTCTTCAAAAATTCACTTTCTTCAAACAATTACTTTTTTCTTCAAACAATAAAATTTTTCTTCAAACAATTTATCTTTTCTTCAAACAATTACTTTTTTCAAACAATTACTTTTTCTTCAAACAATTACTTTTTTTCTTGAAACAATTACTTCAAACATTTACGAGTTTTATAATTGAAAATGTCGTCTTTGCGTCATATTGAAAAGACACTTATTCGATGCAAAGTAAAAAATTACCTCTTTCAGCTAAACTGATATTTTATATAATATTTCAGATTTTTAGTTCGTTTTGATATTCCCTTAATTACTCGTTAATCAGATTTGATTGACTCGACATTTCGTCATAATGATAATTCCTATAAACAAAAGCTACCACAGATATACCGCGTTGATGTAATAATTATGAATCTCAAAAGTGTTATTGGTTTCTCGGTTTACTTTTTACTTATTTATAATTGATACCAACTGACTACAAAACAAGATGCTAATCAACTCTTTTTAGCTTTGCAAATGGTTCCTAAAGGCGGACAATGAATTTGCAATAATAGACCGCTTATACCAGATTTCACTTTGTTGAGGGCCATTTCTCTCTCTCTCTCTCTCTCTCTCTCTCTCTCTCTCTCTCTCTCTCTCTCTCTCGTTTACCGATTTATTAATTCTCTATTTGGATTTAGCGTCTGTAATCAATTCAATGATTTTTGTTTCTGTCTTATTCTGCAATCGAATTACTTGAATGATCTATTAATAATAATTAATAACAATAATAATAAAATGAGTTGTATCAACTGTCTTTATGGATGTACTGATCGGAAATGACCCTGAAGAGAAAGCTTGTCTGTAACAAAAAATTATTTACATTAATCACATATTATAAAAAAAGTGTTTGATACAAATAATTGTAGCTGGACATGGAACTAAAAACGATTTGTACCAGCTAATTTCTCGAGTGGCATAAGCTTTGAGACAATATAATAGGCCTAAAACTACAAGGGAGTTGTACCAGTCAATCCCTCGAGTAATATACCTTAGCTTTGTGACAATAGGATAGGTCTAAAACTACAAAGGAATTGTACCAGTTACTCCCTCGAGTGATACTACGTAAGCATTGGGACAATAGGATGCAATATTCAATTAAGGCCAAGCGCTGGGACCTATGACGTCATTCGGAGACGAAAAGAAAATAAGAGTAAAAAGGTTTGAAAGACGTAACAGGAGGAAAAAAAGTTGCAGTATGAAACAATTGCTAGAGGAGAGGGCTGAGGAAAGTAAGATCGAAGAAAGAGAATATGAATGGAGGTACAGCAAAAGGCTGGAAACTTCAGTGCACCGGGCGTGACGTGCACTTACGTTACTAACGGATGGCGTCGTGACTAGCAGATCATCAGAAATGTTGGAGTGTCATTCAATAATGTATATACATAGTAAATTCAGGTATGCTGAGCTATAAAAAATATAACTATGTATTGATTATGTACATAAATTACATATATTGTATATGTATTGTATTCTAAAATTACCTTAAGAGTATTTTTTTAAATAAAAGAAAAAAATGCAACCGGTTAATTATCTTGTTACCAGTTCCTGGTGTTTAAAGGAGACTGACAGATTCTATAAGAGACTGGTGAGCAGTGTACAGCCATTTCCTTCTTAAAAATGCCTTTATGGGCCAAAGCAGACAGTTGCCCCTCCTCCCCCCTTTTTCTTTTGATGATAAATTTAACATGCTCAGAATCCTGACTCTGTTACTTTCGACTTCGTAGGTTATGGAAAATCAGTTAACATAAACATTACCAATAATATTTCAATCGACTTTTTACCCATTTTAAAGACAAAAAGACAATTTTATCATTATAGCCAAAAACAGTGAACACTGGAAAACAACACATTTCGAGTTTCATGTCGTCAGCTTGACTGAAGTCTCCTCCTCGTAAGAATATGATTATACCTTCACTCAGCACGTGAAATGTAGGACTATGACTAATATTGAAAATAACCTCTTAAAATACATACTATCACCTTGATTCGTCCTTAGTTTATGTATATAAACTGAGCTAACACGTCCCTTTACTAAAAATGTTGCGTGTGTATTAGCCAACTATCTTTAACCATGAATTCCAACACTTGGACTAAAATAACGCCTGCATTAGTTAACTAGACATATTCCTGTAAAACAAGAGTGTGCTGTAATACCTTCTATCTTTAAAGTACTCGGAGCTATAAATGAATTAAAAATAATTCCAGAGTCAATCTGTATCTGTACTGAATGTCTTTTCCGCATCTGTGAATTCCTAGGTTTGGACATTCAATATTTCCTGTAGCCAAATTATACTCACGCTCTACTCAAAATGGTGGTACTGTTCTTTTCAGCAGAAAATTAATTGATAAATTAATAAGCCATATATTTGCCATCAAAATGCCCACAGGTAATTACAGGTAAACCACATCAGTCAACGAAACCAAGAGTAGCAGAAATCAACACTAATTGCTTGACTGACTGATGGCTACGAAACTGGCGTCACGCATAATTCGGTAAGGAACTTTAGGAATAGCAATGCATTAACATAACTAGGCTGCACCGACGAATTATCTGAGACAGAATATTTTACCTTATATTTTTCTGGTTTGTTTGTTTGTTTGTATGGTTTTTTTTATGTTGCATGGAACAAATTGTTATTCAGCACCGGGTATATTTTGGTGGAACTCAAACAGTATGGTCTAGTAAATATTAACCTTATTATTTCTCTAACCTGTGAGCTTTTGAATACATAAAGTCTAATGTTTTCACTTATTAGGAATGTTCCTTTAAAGTTTGAAGTCTTTTGTATTGGTGTTCCGAGATTTTGAAGGTTCGTTTTCCATAATCGAGTCTAAACATGATCGGAATATCTCGATAACAACGTGTAAACGATTACTGAAACTATTCTACACCTTAATTACGCCCTTAAGACTAACGCAAAAAGTCTATTGAAAGACAGTTTTAAAAAAGACCTTATAAGCTGTCTGCATATATTAAAAAATCCCAGCTGACTTCTGTTACGATATACAGTACGACCAAGTAAACCATTTTTTACTGATGCACGTAAGAAAAACACTCATATTTAACGCTGGCTCATGCATCCTTCTGGCCATGCCTATTTTCGCCAAGACCCCCCCCCCCCCCACCCCCCCCACCCCGCCCACCCCCCACCCCCCAAAAAAAAAGAAATAAATAAATACAACGGTTTCAACTCGCCAGCTACGTATAACAAATTCATTTCCTTATAAGAACACCTCACCTGACTTGCAGGTAATAAAGATTAATGAATATCCATTTTAATGTTATATATTCGTCTATAAACAGCGGTCACTCACCCACACCTTCGTAGGAATACACACCAAACTACCAGATTTACCTATATAAAAATATACTACAATTAAACTATAAATATTAATTTGCATATATTTAAAAAAAAATAAGCAAGAGCCACTTTTTTCAACTGTCCACATAAAAGCTTTACTGCAATATCAATCGCCAAATTTACCTCTGTTCATCACCTAAAACTATATATGTATAAAAGCTTCAATGGCGCCACCACTGACAGTGAGGCAATTTTTGACTGCCGCCAAACATAGTTAATTCTTCCTAAATAACACCACAGTTGCCACAGGAAGACTTCAGATAATAGCAAAGACATGATCCCAGATGGAGGAGGAATACTTAATTCACTTAACCACTGATAGCCAAAGCCTCAAAAATGCAAAGGTTTGATGACTGATTACAGCAAATCTCTCTCATTACCTGAGCAGCCTCACTTGCATACCTTGTTTTAAAATAACATTTTTATGTTTAAGTCAAGGAATACTCCCCTTAAGCAATTGCTATTAATACGACAAAATTATTAACAAATAATAAAAGTACCAAGTCACAGAACGGGCTGCAGTTTTTAAAAGTCAAATCACAAAACTGTAACACAACTTTGCAAAGTAATGAACTCGGTGCATAATACCAAGCACATTAACAGAAATAATTTTATTTTTCTACTTTTTAAAGGCAGTACCCAACCCTACAGGACTACCTGTATAGCAAGTTGATGTCTTGTTTTGCAAGTTGATGTCGTGTATTGCAAGTTAATGTATTGCAGTGCAAGTTAATGCTTTGTATTGCAAGTTAAAATCGTGTATTGAAAGTTAATGTCTTGTATTACAAGTTAATGTCGTGTATTGCATGTTGATGTAGTGTATTGCAAGTTTGCCTTCTGTTGCAAGTGGTTTTGTATAGCAAGTAGATGTCTCGAATTGCAAGTTAATGTGTATTGCAAGTTGATGTCGTGTATTGGAAGTTTGTCTTGTGTTGCAAGTTGTCTTGTATTGCAAGTTAATGTAATGACGCTTAAAACACGGAAATTACATTATGGATACCATCATCGTGAACATCAACGTGAAAGGAATTTTCAACCTATCCTCAGCTATAGTCTACAGCCTTTTTCCTTGGTAAACGCCTTAACGCAGTATCAGTCCAATAACCACATTCACTTACCTAATCTACGACGAAGATAATACGTAAGTCAAAGAGACATTCGCCTTTATTTATCAAAACTGCCCTTAGTAATTATACGACACCATAATGCCTTGGATATCCAGCAGCTGTTTACGTAACTTTAAATCTTATAATCTCACTATTTGAACACTTGGCGCCAACTCTGCCAATACGAAATCAAATACAGCACAGAAACCAAATACTTTTGGTGCGTGAAGTCGCGTACCGGGTCAATGACACCAAAATGATTTAGGATTTTTTCAAAACCTCTAAGAGGCGAGCCATTAACGCTAATAGTAATACGTCCAGCTCGTCTCGAGCAAGGCAGACAAATAACCTGTCAAGCCACTAGACGTAACTATGGCGGTGAACTTATGAGAAACTGGACTTAAGTTAATTAACGTCTGATTTTTCTTTATAGGTACAACGACCAGTAAGATGAAAGTTGGATGCACACAAAACCATTTATATTCCCAAAACAGCGATTCAAATTTTGACAAACCGAAAATTTTCATTTGACTTGTTCCGGGTGTTTTAACTGAGAGAGAGAGAGAGAGAGAGAGAGAGAGAGAGAGAGAGAGAGAGAGAGAGAGAGAGAGAGAGAGAGTTTTTTTTTTTTATAGTTATCCAAATATCCCAAAATACTTTTTTCTATATAAATTATTTCTATCTTATTAGAAAACGTAAAAAATATGTAAATGGTAAACTATGGTATTCTTGTCTCCCTCGTTTGTAAATATCAGAAATCAAATAAAATCACTATAAAGATAAAGATATTTATATTATCATATGACGAAAGGCATTGCTAGTAATACAAATAAGATTAATGCTTCTTATTAATACTAAATAAAGGGCAGTAAGTGCTAGGTATACCAAATATAAGATTTTTTTTTTTTTTTTGTCATATAATGTTTTCTCAAGATTGCACGCTAAAGACATCTATTGAGTGCTATAACAATCTTCGGATGACGTTTGGTCAGTAGAAGACGAAACTATTATATATTGTTCTAGCAAGACCACGAATAAATCCTGCATCGATATATATGATGAATATTATAAAGGAAGTAATATGTATATATCTAAAATTGAACCTTAATAAGGGGTCGTTTTGAAGAACGTAAAATGTTTTCAAGAAAGTGCCGAAGTTCGTTCTGGTAACAAAACAATGGCTGCTCGTTGTCCGGAGAGGAGGCAGGATTGCCAACATTAGGGGAGGCTTTAACATGCAATTAAAGGCAAAGGACGAAGTAGTCTTTACGAGAATCAATTAATAAAAGGCGTTAAATGATTTTCATACAGAATACTTTGTCATCTTCGATCAAAAAAATGAGAAAATAACGTATAGAGCGGCAGCCCGGACCGTTGAGATACAACGAACGAGATACCGACTGTAACCCCATCTGGTATTTAGGAGTAGACTTGCAAACTGTGAAACTGACTGTCTGCCGAAAATACATAGGTGGCTTACTTAACAAGCACCACTAATTGCTTGTTAGATTTTGGGTCTAGATCCAATATATGAGATCCCAGATGAGACTCTACTGATTATAGAATGACCAGTGACAGACATTTTGGAGGGTGGGTTCCCCCTGACAGACGCACTGAAAAGGGGGGGTTAATTGGATCTAGATCCAACTTAGGAGATACCGAGAAAAATTGGCACTACAATAGCAATGCACATCCTAGAATATTGTGGCGGTAATGACTGACGTTTTAGTGGGTGGTTACCCCCTGACAGACGCCCTACAACGAGTGGGGAGGGGGAGATAGGATCTCCATCCAACATCGGAGATGCCAAGTAAAATTTGTACTACAATAGCACTGCACTTCCTAGAGTACTGCAGTGGTAATGACAGATATTTTAGTGGGTAGTTACCCCCTGACAGACACCCCACAACGAATTGGGAGGGGCAGGGGGAGGGGAAGACAGGCTCTGCATCCAACATCGGAGATACCAAGTATAATTTGTACTACAATAGCACTGCACATCCTAGAATGCTGTGATGGTAATGCTAGACATGTTAGTGGGTGGTTAACCCTTCACAGACATAACCTACGATTGGAAGGGAGAGATGGGACACCTTGAAATAATCCAAAATCTATCATAGGCAATATTAATATTAGAAATATGTTAAGTATCTGAAAATCATGAGCCTGATAAAATGTAAAAGGCAAAAAATTCAAGAAATATTGTGATGTTTCAGGATAAGAATTACTGCCGGAGTTATTTTTTAAAATTCCTATCGAAGTATGGAATATTTCACTTCATTAATTACATCACATCTATATAGATACTATGTGTGTGAGACTTACTAGACTTGGTCTACTTTCTATAGTTTCACACACACACACACACACACACACACACACACACACACACATATATATATATATATATATATATATATATATATATATATATATATATATATATATATATATATATATATATATATATATATATATATATATATATATATATATATATATATATATATATATATATATATACTATATATAATATTAGCACTATCCTTTGGTTTGGAGTCATTACTTCACACAAAGTAGTATTTTATCTGGATGGGAGAGGGTCACAAGTGGCAACAGCTACAAGTACGTGTGCTGAGCCATTTTTGAATAATTAAACCAGTCATATGGTGCCACTCTCAATTCCTCTAAAAAAAGAAATGTAAGATAAGTATTCTCGTTTTAATAGCGTCTTTGGTCATTTTCTTTTTGGTCATTTTCTTTTTGGTCATTTTCTTTTTGGTCATTTTCTCTTTGGTCATTTTCTTTTTGGTCATTTTCTTTTCAGCCATGTCGAGGTTCGTAGCCTAACGTGTCTTATCATAACTGAATTGTTCTTTAGTTGCTGTTGGTTCGTGTGGATGGAATGAAATTTTTATCGGATATGGGAATTCGATTGATATTAAGACCAAAGTCCCATCATAAAGAGCCGTTTTAACACTCGCACATTCACAAAGAGATGATGTATCACAACACAAATAATTACTGGAAACGGAAATGTGAAGGAATTGTTCAGGATAAGCAACTATAAAGATTAAAACATTTTCCCCCATTTTATTCCCCTTACCGAAGTTGACGATCATACAACTTGGGGCTCCTGACTCCCAAATTAAGTAAGTTGGCCTATAATATCATGTCAATTATCTAATAGTCCACTTATTTTCGGCTGCCTCACTCAAATTAATCTGTACACTATCACCAAGTATCAGGTACCATATATATTCAGGGAAGAAAATCTAAACTCAAATAATAATGATACGCAGTTTGATGTTTAAAGCCAGCTGAGTGCGTTTGTCTCTTAACTTCCCGCCGGCACGCACCACAGGCAGCCTATGTAATGTGTTTCAGTACATTCTATCGATGCTGGCTTTGACGACCATTATTCGGCTAATTTTCTCCCTAATATTTTTTTCATTATATCCAATAGACAGGCACTAACATCATATTCTATCCTCACGTCTGTTCAATTTATTTATCATTGTTAATATGATTTATAATGCGTCTCCACCAGTCATAAAAATCGGACAACCGAATGTGCATATATGTCAGCTGTGTGCAAGGCATAGGGCGTCAATCACTGGAGTAGCGATCTCCCTGCCGAGAGTGACTTCGGAAGGCCAAATTGAAAGGTCTCGGTCCAGCTCTTAGTATTATATTTTATTACTATTACTTTTTTAAATTTTTACTGTTATTATTTTTATTATTATTATTATTATTATTATTATTATTATTATTATTCGACCCAATTTCACAGAGAAAAATTACCTTACGAAAACAGGCCTAAGCACTCCAACCATTGTGGTCAAGGCCTAAGCATCTGTTCTTGGATCTAAGCAGTGTCAAGCGTAAATGGTTCCTGTGTAAATACAGGACTTTCTTTGCATATGGTAGCGAAGCACTAACTAAACAGTAATGTAGTACAATCGCTAAACACCAACACTCACAATGCACTTACTCAGTAAGCACTCACACTTGCATACATTCACTATACACACACTCACACACACACACACACACACACACTTAACACACAGTCACACACACACTCAATGACACAAAACACTCTGAATACCCAACACTCACTAGGCACTCACTATAGTACACTAAATGCTCACTAAACACTTGTAACACTAAATTTACTAAATACTCATTATACCCCAAACACTAGGTAAACATTCAGTAAACACTCACTAATCCTAAGCATTAATTAAATACTAAACATTCACTAAACCCTAAGCACTCATTAAATACTAAATGCTTACCAAACCCTAAATACTTATTAAATACTAAACAGTGAATGAACACCCACTCATTAAAAACTTAATAAACACTTACATACTAAACATTTGCTAAACACTAACATTCACAAGGCATTCACTAATCGCTCACTTAAAATTCGCAAAACTTTCACTAAAACCCTAAACACTCACTCAATAACATTCACAAAACATTCACTAAACCCTAAAGACTCAGCAAACATTCACTGAATACTGGCACATTAAACAGTCACTAAACCCTAAACATTCATCAAACACTTACTCATAAACATTCACTAAACGCTTACTCACTAAACCCTAACAATTCGCTAAACACTGACTCATTAAACATTAACGATAGAAAAAATTGGCAATCGCACTAATTTTTCATTTCTCTTGTTTTCTTCACATTAATGCTAGGTGATTATTTTTTTGGGTCTAGTTTGCTCTTGTATTTATTCATAATCTTCTTGAGAGAATGGAAATGTTCGAAATAACTTGGTGTGTAGAGAGATTGTTTAAAAAACAGAGATCCTCTGTGTCCTTCCTGAGCCAGGTGTATTATATCTAACGAATTTTACACCAGCCGAAAAAAAAATATTCATTCATAAAACTGATAATACAAAAATGTATCCATGATTTCATTAGCATGAAAGTCAGTTGAAACCAAAAGAAGGTAGTCCTGCTTCGGTAAAACAAACCGGGTAGGCTATAGCGCAATTATTATGATCTGTACCCTGACTATAGCGTATATATTACATATGTATTACTATCTATTTGATGGGTGCGTAACTCTATTTAACAAATGTTATGTACATAGACATTTTACTGCAATAACTCTAATAATGATAAGAAATGATATGCTACTTTATAGTGCCAGTCTTCCAACCACCGCTACATTAATTTTCATCCAAAGCGAGTAGGGGAGACCGGGGCTAGTTGGCACACTTTTTACAATTTTGGTTATTGCGAATATAAAACAATCATTTTTGCAAAATTCTTACCACCATTGAAAAATATTAACATTCGTCTTTATCATAGAGCAAAATAATTGATGTTTGCTTTCAACTTAAGATAACAATAAGCTTTAGAAAAAAATAACTTTTCGTGCCAACTTGCCCCACGGGGTAAGTTGGCACACATTATGGGGTAAGTTGGCACATTGATAATTAAAAGAAAATTACTACATTGCATTTAAATCAAATAGCAAAAATACCCTCTGAATTTCCAAAATACAAAATATAAGGCATTAGTATTACTTCAGATCATCATCTAGTTGTCATTGTGGCAGGTGTGAAATAAATCCTCGTCATAGTCTTCATGCTCCTACATATTACATCCCTTGCACTGGACCCACACTTCTCATGGCTTACCAAACACAGGCTCTCTTCAGCTGAGCTTTCTTCTGGATCAACAGGAGCAGTTCTTAAACTCTGTAACACGCTGATGACTGTGTCTTTTCGGACATCTCTCAGTCTGTTACTTAACCACCCGTAAAATCAAAATCTTGAAGTAGTCTATAATTCAAAGTTGAAATTCCATCAAGCCTAAACCAATTGAAAACATCAGAATAAGTGACAGCTAGAGGTAAAGACGAGGAAACTTTACCAGGAATGTCACAGATGGGCATACTTGATCCTGGATTACCAGTCATCCACGAATCACATGCCCTGTTAACACATTTCTTCAGATGTCTATAAACACTAAAATCCAGGGGCTGCAACTTGTGAGAACAATGTGGAAAAAATGATATGACACTAATCTCATTATCCTTCCAAAAATCCAGAAACAAAACGTAAATTACTATTGTTATCAAATAACGTGTGCCAACTTGCCACATTTATTTTGAGCCAACTTGCCCCATCCCTACCGTTTGGTACAAAAACGCTTACCAGTCCACACCAAGAAGCCTTGAATTAATCATTTTAATGGTATAGAATCTTTAAACCATAAGGAAAAAATAATCTTTATGAATGTATAGATGTTATAGCAAATAACAGAAAGATTAAAATATTTACTTACCACCATCAAAATAAAAAATTGTCTCATAAATTCGAGCTCCTACGTTCTATCTCTATAGAATTTTGCTGATAATTGAGGAACCACGTGGCAATTACACAGTATATGTATCAGAGTCATCTATTGGTAAACTTTAAAGTCATTTTGAGTGTGCCAACTTACCCCTGTAGCCAACTAACCCCGGGCTCCCCTACTATAATTGAAGTCAGTTGCTTGCTTGACAAAATAATAATATGACTGAATTATTATGGGCCTACAGATAACGTTTATTTATATGAAACAAATAAATAATTTTTGTGTTAGATCAGCTATCGTCAACCGGGGATCCGCTGAACCTTAGGGTTCCGTGAACGATCACCAGGTGTTCCGTAAGAATTCATGTTTTATTTAATTATTTGTTATTCATAAGTATATATTTTTCGTTAAACATGGCGTGAGAAATCGTAGTCCTATCGTGCGAGATTTTTTCCCTCTGTTTTACTAAAGGTAATTAATACAAATGCTTACACACACACACACACACACACACACACACACACACACACACACACACACATATATATATATATATATATATATATATATATATATATATATATATGTGTGTGTGTGTGTTGTGTGTGTACTGAGGTTCCTTGGGATGAGGAAAATTGTCTCGGGTTCCTCAAAGTGTCAAAGGTTGGGAAACACAGTGTTAGATAAATACAAAAGATATAGAAGGGATAAAAATATTTATTAAATATATCACGATAGTGTATAATACGGGTCAATAGTAGCCCACTATACTAATCTAGACATTCATTACCAGGGCTTGCCCTTCCCCCTGCCCACCTGTTAGGGTGTGTCTGTCAGCGGGAAACCACCCACTAAAATGTTTGTCATTACCATCACAGCATTCTAGGATGTGCAGTGCTATTGTAGTACAAATTTTACCTGGTATCTCCGATGTTAGATGGAGATCCTGTCTCCCCCTCCCCCCACTCGTTGTGGGGCGTCTGTCAGGGGGTAACCACCCACTAAAACGTCTGTCATTACCACCGCAGTATTCTAGGATGTGCAGTGCTATTGTAGTGTCAATTTTACTCGGTATCTCCTAAGTTGGATCTAGATCCAATTAACCCCCCCTTTTCGGTGCATCTGTCAGGGGGAACCCACCCTCCAAAATGTCTGTCACTGGTCATTCTATAATAAGGAGAGTCTGCAGATATACTATATATTAGTTTCATCTGGTATCTCATATATTGGATCTAGACCCAAAATCTAACAGGCAATTAGTGGTGCTTGTTAAGTAAGCCACCCATATATTTTCGGCAGACGGTCAGTTTCACAGTTTACAAGTCTACTCCTAAATACCGGTAGGGGTTACAGTCGGTATCTCGTTCGATGTATCTCAACGGTCTGGGCTGCGGGATTACATTAATCAGAGCACAAGAAGACAATTCCTTTCACTAATCCATTAATATTAGTAGAGTGAGAGGCAATATTAGTTTTCCATCAAATGAACATCGACCCAAACGCTGGAAGGAATAGCAATATTCATTTAGGTCAGAGGAGCCAAGGATTCAGGATTATTTGACTGGATTATTCTGAATTTCTCTTCTGGACTTACTAAGAAATCTTCTTGAGGTCAGGAATCTTACCTCAATTACTTTTGCCTTCTTTTTTAACTGTAATTTTCCTTTGTTGAAACAGAAACAGACGTCTGTTCCAGTGATTTGGAAGTTCACTTTTCTCGTGCATAGACCTAAACCTGAATTACAGCTTACGACTTAAGACAGGGTTCACTTAACACAGATTTGACAAAATCCCAAAGACTTAAGCTTATCCTAACATATAAAAGTAAAAAATTCTGAGTTTGAATATTTTACCGTAATATAAATATATTTACTCATATTTCAGAACCAAAATGGAAAAGAAGTAGTTCAGCTTAACACCGAAAATTTAAAATGTTTTAGGAAGGATGCAAACGGATAAATATATAATAATTTTAATTAACGTTATAGCACAAGGTTAGTATTTTCCCAAAATTTAACAAAAGTCGAAACATGTAAACAATACATTACTATTTTGGGAATCTCGAATGTTTTTATAGCTTTAAACCAATTAAAACACTCCTCTTGAAGGGTGTGTATCATTAAACCAAGTTCATACTACCTCCTGCTTACTCGAGGCGTGTGCGAAAATCGATGGTCGAATAGAGCGTTGTTTCACCAAAGAAAATTAAAATGAATACGCTATAATTTTATTAGAAATAATTTTCCTGTGTTGTTTAACATGCACATTATTTATTTTTTTACAGCAACAACAACAATAAAGTACTACTTATTCCCCAAGTAAGTGACAAGTGAATAAAATTCTTTTGCTTCCACGATTCAATATAATAACGCTAGTCATTAGTGCAGGTCGTGGATGACCAATAAGCATAAGGCCTCCATCATTTCCCAATTGAGTGAGTTCCAACCCTGATATGAAGTTATTATAAGCTTTATATTTTAATCAGTGCCATTTGTATTGCCACATTAACACACCGATCATTATGTTCCTACACATAATACTAAAGAGCTTGTTCTGATTTCACTGAAACTTGAGCCATTAAGTCAAGAAGGCGATCTGGAAGGAGAGAGAGAGAGAGAGAGAGAGAGAGAGAGAGAGAGAGAGAGAGAGAGGGGGGGAGATGAAGTCGGGCTAAAAAGGTTTCAGAAATAAATTCAGTTAAGATGATACTTTAAAACTGTTTCTCATGTGACGTTAATTACATAAAAGAAAGAATTAATTATTGTATGCATTAAAAATGAGCACTCATTTCCCATCTATTCAAGTTTGTTGTTACGAGATTTTTTGTTTTTGGTCCACCGAGGCTACTGCTGTTTTGTCATAGATATCAAATCCAATTCCTGTTAATTATTGTTCCACTCTTTTCAGTCAGGTTCTCTCTCCTGTGCTCTTTCATTGCTTCATGGCTGCGTCTTAATTCATGCTCTTTGTAACTTATCTGTACAATTCTGCGCTATATAATTAATTGCTCTGTATATCGCGTTCTTCACTAACTGCATTTGCCTGTAGACGAGACTTGCTCAAGAAAAAAAGGGGAAATAAAACCATTGTCTAGACGTCACTATGTGTACAAAAAAATGTAATTTACTTTTCTGTATACGCTTGTTTTTTCTGTAATATTTTCTCACACAGTTGTGTGTGTTCTCCTGAGTGGGGTAACGTTCGCTGTGGTATATTCTATGTGCAAGACTGTTTTAGATAAAATGTCCTCACAGGCTTTTGTAAAGTAATTTTAAGTTAGTGTGTATAATGGCCTTATCTGTTGTTGTTAAGGACCAAGACAAGCAATAATTCTCGGGAACTAATCTTTGTTTTGTTTTCTGAGACGGCGGAGAAATGGTCGCCAGTGAATTCTGCTACCTCGACTTTGACTGTAGCTTCGGGTATATCGACCTGAAGGGTTCACTCATACAACCCGTTTGGACACCGTGATTGCTGTTCTGCAGTGAAGAGCGCTTAGCAGATGTGCTGAGGGGAAGACCTATTTATTACAAATGGATCCTCTAGACGTTTGTACTTTGATTTGGGAAATGGCTCTTCACTAGATACAGGCTCTCTCTCTCTCTCTCTCTCTCTCTCTCTCTCTCTCTCTCTCTCTGGACTTTGCATCCTGCACGGAGAGAATGATCGATGGAAAAATCTTCTCTTAAGCCATTCATGCTTCGCTCTTAAGCTAAGGTGAGGCCATTAGTGTCTTTTAGTTGAGGTTCAAGAAATCCTGACTTGACCTATAAATAAATAATAATAAAGAAACTTTGTAAGGATAAGTTACCTATAACTTTTTTTCATGCATTATGCATCGTAATAGTTTCGTTACCTTTTTTTCGTAAAGTTCGTCGAGTGCTGCGCTGTTATAGTTTAGATTTATTGGTCAGTCTTATGGTGGCCACACACTAGTCCATTTTATTGACAATAACCCCATTATTGTCATTAAAATTGATAGTCTGAGGTAATGATAGAAAGGTCGTCAATGATATTGAAACGACATTGTCAATGTAATTAACTCCTTTAGCCATTGTGTAGTGTGAGGGTGAGATTGACAATAAATGTCACTTTCACTCAAGTCGTTCAACTGTAAACATGTCGAGCTCCAAGAGGGACGAGGAGAGAGCGTTTTAGGTTGAATGCATAGTACGCCTCTACAGAGACCTTCCTTCCCTTTGGAAAATTGAATCACCAGACTACAGCAACAGAAACAAGAAAAATTTAGATGATAAAACTCTGTTGACCAAATATTGGGAGAGATATCAGGATGCAACTGTTGAAGATGTCAAGAAAAAATTCAATATTTTAAGAACCAACTAAAGGAAGGAGCTGACAAAAATGACTTCATCGAAGAGATCTGGTACCTCAGGGACAGAAGATATTCCAGAGACTTCAGTATGGTATGATGAAGAAAAGTCATTCCTGATAGACCAAGAACTGCCTTAGTACATTAGATGAGGAGGAGAGTGAGGATGTTATTGACGATCACGTAAGTATATATTTATTTTAGCATATTGGATTAGTCAAGAATAAACATGTTAAACAAAATATATCAAATTTACAACTATAATCAGTAACAAAATATTGAAAACACCTAACTGATAATAAAGCTAAACAAATCTATCTCATAAACTCAGAAATGCAAACATAATTTACTTATACATTATAATTAAACAGGTTTTCATGTGTATATAAATGTCTTTTTAAACCATTCTTTCATCCACTTCTTTTTCTTGGTTTTCTCCTCACAAAATAGAAAACCAACGTCTATATAAAATTAATCCTCTTCAGAAAACTTAATGTTGCCGCTGTGAAGCACCAGAGAGGAATAACTAGTATTGTCAATGTCACTGAGCAGTGTGAGGGCAAATGATTGAAAACCCCAAATATTGATTCAATCTGCTTGACATCAGTATTATTGATAGTGTAGGGACCGGTTTAGTGTTCTGTTTATTTTCTATTAGAGGCCCAAATCTCTCCAACAAATCTGTAAATGTTTCTCTATCCATTAGCAAACAATTCTTGTAGTCTGGAAATGATAAGTTCTTGAAGTAAGTTTCATCTGTCAATTTATTTCTATTTCCATTCTTTCATCCTTTTTTTTTTTTTAGATTCTTCTAAGGCCAGAATAATGGGAACATTTGCAACCTCGTTGCTCATCCTCACTGGTCATGCTTTGTCAGACAACTGATGATACAATCAATATTGTGATAGTGTATATGGGGCCCTTGAGAGTAAAAAAAAAAAAAAAAAAAAAAAAGTGATCGGGGTGCTCTCAAATGATACCTATAGACGTCAATAAGATTGTCTCAATCATTATTAAGTAGTCAATCTTTTGTCCCACCAGACTACTCAGCTTTACAGCCAATATCTACTTTTCTCCTAGACTTCATAAAAGCAACATGTCTGCATTGGAAACTGCCTCTATTTCGGCAACATTGTTGTTTTGCTTCAAGAAGAAAGGCAAAAGAAAGCGTCGTTGGATGACTGGTACTACGAACAAGAGGAGGAGAGATTAAAGCAGTAGGCCTACCCACGAAAATCTGCTGACTGACTCAAGGTTTAGTTTTTCATTGTTTATAGTCATTAATATCTATAATTACCGTTGTTTTATTTTATCGTATTTTGCATGCTTTCATCCCATCAAAAACAATATAGTCATATAATGGTTGATATGGTATTAGGGTCCCACCTCGGTGGTCGCGGGTTCGATTCTTAGCCATTCCATTGAGGAGTGAGAGATGTGTATTTCTGGTGATAGAAGTTCAATCTTGACGTGGTTCGGAAGTCACGTAAAGCCGTTGGTCCCGTTGCTGAATAATCACTGGTTCCATGCAACGTAAAAGCACCATACAAACAAATAACCCTCCCCCTAGGCCTAGGCGTTCAATGGTTTTGACAGAACTTTATATTCCGTCAATAATATTGACCGTGTAGGGGCACCAGACTACACAATCTTTTAGCTAAAATGAGATAAAATGTCATTTATGTTTCCAATTCATATAATTTTTGAATGATGTCTCTAAAAGACAATAGATTTCATTGCCTTGTGCTTTATACAAAAAACGAGTGAAGGTTACGTAGACTCATTCCCCTTCAGCCAATGATGGTGTCTGACGTCATGGCATAAAGCCCCCATTTGTTGAAGAACAAGATGGTATTTATTTATTCTTCTTGCCCCGTGGACATGTGTATTTTCATCAAGGGGTGTAGTTGCGAGCCTGAAGGTATCCTGACCCCTCAGATAACCCTTCCACAACATGAGCATCCTCGAAAGTGCTTTTTGCTTATTCACAAGTGATGAGGTTTGTTGGTGACGCCTTTGCCCTTTTCAGACATAATTATGACGCTGATTCTTTTCTTGGGTTTCTCAATAGACAACATCCCAATGTTAAGTTCACTATGGGAAAAGAGAATGAAAATCAGCTTTCTTCTGTAGACGTCCTAATTGTTCTAAGACAAAGTAATATTTCTAACACCACGATTCTTAGGAAACGAACGTTTACGAGCTTAGGGTCGGATTATTATATAGTCAGGATGCCAGGCTCCATGTGGACAACCATGCTTTTCACTGCCTCCGAAACTTTGGTTAATAGTGCCGAAGCCTTGATGTATTTGTCACGAATTGCTCGGTTCTGTGAGAGACCTTTCAACAAAAGAGGACTTTCCTCCTCTATTGTAAGTCTGTTCCAGGACTAGATCGGTCTGTGTTCCGCAGACAGCCCTTTCTGATTGACAAACAGTACATAGTCCTTCAGAAAACTTCTGGAAGGCTTCTGGATGAGTGACCTCTAGCATTTGCATGTCATATAGATATGCTGGCAAGCAGTTAGAATATTTAAAATATTTGGAAGAGATAACATATGGAAGCATGGACTGCACCTCTGCCAAGTGAGCACTCCATGCACCTGACCTCTCAGCTACAATATATTCTCTTGTAAACATAGGCCAGAATTTGTTGTTGGGCCAAGAGTTTCTTCAAATGCTACCCACAGGGGATGAAGAAGGAGGAAAGACTGTTTAACCCGATTCATTTTGATTAGTATATCTTCTTTGACTGAGGATTCCAAAGTTTGAGACGGCTCATCAACATATATTTTAAGTTTTAGTAGAGCATCTGACTGACTGAGTCTTCAACCACTGCTGGAATGCATTCCATTTAAGTTGCATCATAGCCTCACGTACTAGAGAGTAGTATCGAAACATTTTGTAGTAGTCTTTTCCACTGATGATCTTATTTGCTGTGCCTGGCGAGCAAACTTCACTTTTAACAAGGATGTCCTCAATACTACTTCCTCGCATGAAAAAGCTAATTGATAAGAGAACGTTTTCAGTGATATGAAATCCTCCCATACGTACTATAAGATGCCTATATATTTCAAGATATTTATTTTTCAGGTACCCTGATAAAGTAATCTAGTGATGCTTGCACAACGTCAGGTTTCGTTGGAGATTCTGGAGAGGTTGGGCCATAGGCAATTACAGTTTTGGATTTTGTGTCACAAATCATTTCAAAAAATTTATTCTAATATATCGATTTTATTCCCTTTTTTTCTGCATGAATCCTGGTCACTGACCAAACAAAATTGTCATCATCTAACAAGATGTCTTTGAGCTTTGCTTCAGACCCATAACTGGTGATAAAGCTATGTCCTAATGACAAATGACTTTCTGAGGCTGAGAGTTTTCAGGTAGTTGGATCATCTGTTTTCTTTCTTCTTTTAACAGTGATTTCACAAGTTGAGTCTTCATCTCTGTCTTGAAATTGGTACAATGTATGTGTTGAGGCATGACGTGTTCTTCCATTGTGCGTGTCCTCTGAAAAATCTAGGCTATCAAATGCACATTGTTAGAAATTACCTTGGTTTAGATTGGTTGGAATGAATACCTTATCAATTTCAATGTTGTTATTCACAATGTTAGCCATTGATGTTGTGCATCACTGTGCATCGTCATAGCTTATAGTATGCCCAAACCTATTAAGAGTTCTTACTAAATCTTTGCTTCTTGTTTGACTCAAAATATGAAAGGTCAGGCCTATTTGTTTGGGCATAGGTACTCTAGATAGACAAAAAAATCAGATCTTGGGCTATATTCAGAACCTTTTCATGATCTTTCAGTGGAAGAGGTACCCTTTCTGTTTCATCTGATAATGTAAACTCAGTTTTGGTCACCATCCATACATATTTGTAAGATACTTGCTTTTTTCCCCCAAAGAATATCAACACATTTTGAGCTCTGCTCTTTTGTTTTGTTTTTCATTCTGCTATCATATCTGTTTACTTTGGAGGTTCTTTTCTCATCATCTCTTCATCACTGCTATGACACTCTGACTGTGATTCATTTAATTCGTTGTGTAACTTTGTTATCAGGCTGCACATTTCACTAACTGTAATGTAGGATGAGCATATTTTGCTGGTGTGTTTTCTTTGGGGAATGAATCGTATTTCATTTCCATAAAATTCCTTTAGTTGGTCTTTAAGTCTACCAGATTTGTAACGATGTGCATTTGCAATTCCTTTCTTAGCTAAACTATTAAGGTATTTCTTTAGAGTTTGTGTCAAAGAAAATGCTGAATAATGCTCCAGAAGAGGATCAGAAATCTCACCAGAAAGCTGTTCCAAGCCAAGTGTATGGACTAGTATGTGTTGAAGAGCATTCCTCTTCTTTTCTACTATTTAAAAATCGTGTCATACAGAGTCTGTGATACCTAAAATCTTTTGCAATCATGTCAACTGAAGAGTCTCCATGTCCTTCAGTGTTTACCAAAACGGATTCATCACCCAGTTCTTTAGCTTTTGTCTGTATAGAAGGCTGCATATCAAACGAACTCACTACGACAAGCGCATGCTTACCTTCAGGATCACGACTCTTCCCACAACTAAGGCAACAAGCTTTAGCATCTATTGTTATTGGTAAGGTTGTTCGTCTCGTTACACAACCAGATTTATTCAATGAAAAAAAAAAGCTGCTGGGTTCTTCTGCTTCTTGGTTCTGTCTGTTATTAAGAACTCCAATCTTATTTCTGTCTGTATATACACTTTTACATTCTTTGTGACGTTTAGGATCATTCTTGAGGAAATCCTCTTCATCATCAATGTAGTGAGATAATCTACGGTAAACGTCATCCTGGCTGGCGAGCAGAGAAGACCTAAAACTCAGAAATCCTCTCGTTGTTAGTTTTGTGAGAGGTTTTGTAGAAGCTTTCTGGAATATCAGACATTCTTTAAATGTGAAGTCAATACTAGTTTCACTTGTTTCAGCTTTCCAAAGAGGATCCATTTTTAACTACTGTCGATTTCGTTTTCGACATTTAATCTGAATTAAAAAGGTTTTTTAATACAGTTTTCTAGCATAGAGGTCTACCATTTATAATTTTATTATCTTCTTATCAATTTGAAGTATATGAAAAAGAAAAAAAAATTCTATCAAGAGAAAACTGAGTCCCAAGCTATTTGAAATTTTTCGCTCTTACTCAAAACTGCCTTTTAGATAGGAAATTTTGAGTATAACTAATTTTGCAAACTATATATAAATTTTTTTATTATATATATGTTATCTACATTACAGTCGGCAATGGCGGACCAAATTTGGACTTGATCTGACCTTTCAAAATTAGATTTTTAGTAAAGCAATCAATTTTAAGAAATCCGTGTATTTTTGTGTTTAACGCTTTAAAAAGGTAGTTTCGCAACGAGGCTTTGAAAAGTATCCTACTTTCTGAGATACCTTAGGCATTCCTCTTAACAACTAAGACGCTACAGAAAGTTTATATGATGGGTCCAACAAAACTTCATTGTTTGCACGATAGCCTCAAGTGGCTCCCTGCAAATATTGATTGTTCTTCTAACTTTAAAGTGGATTCTGTGTTGACTCTCCTCCAGAGGCCTCTAACGCTAACTTCTGATCGGTTTCTATTTCAAGATGAGATCGTCTTTTCATGCAAATATATTTGAAAGAAAAGAACTACTTCTCGTCTGAACTGGTCTGGAAAGTACTTCGCTCGCTTCTAGAAAAGGACCTCTCTCAAACCTACAATATATAATGTTAATAGATTGGATTATTTGTTGCTAAATTGCCTTTTTTATTTGATGGTACTTTTGGGAACAACTTTTCGCAACACATCCAAAATAAATTTGGAGTCATTAATTAAGGTTCACTTGTTGCCTATTAACCCTCTTACCATCATGAATAATACCTTGACAGACAACGTGCAAAGTTAAATACCGCTATTGACGACTCTGGCGCTTAGACAGAACTGACAGAAGCCTTTTAACTGAGAGGATTGGTTGGGGAAGCATAAAGCCACAGTTAAGGGACCCAACAAGGGAAGCATCCCAATTTCAGGGGAGAAACGCAGAGATAAAGAATCACTAAGAGAAGTATTAGAGAACAGGAAATTTCAAAACTCCATCTCCTTTAGTTCTGGAATAATTTGCAACGATTGTAATAGACATATTATAACTTCGCAATCCTGTTCATGATTGGAACTAAAATACTGCAAGTCACCCAGCTGAGGAAGGAGTCTGCTAGAACCCGGTTGCAATATATTGCAATTTTGCTTTCATAGGAGTCAGCTTCGATGCAAAACAATATTATTCATACTAATAAGTTTCCTGCCCAAAGAAATTCAGGACATGACATCAATCTTGAAGACGAAGCCATCAAATATTATGTGAATATTATTATTATGATCAAATTAGCATCTTCATTGTGACATATGAGGCCTTTGTGGTTTTTGATAGAATAACTGAAGTGGAAGAGGAAATGTGAAGTGGAAGTGACAAAACTGAAGTGGAAATGTGAAGTGGAAGTGACAAAGCTGAAGTGGAAGAGGAAATGTGAAGTGGAAGTGACAAAACTGAAGTGGAAGTGACAAAACCTAAGTGAAAGTGGAAATGTGAAGTGGAAGTGACAAAACTGAAGTGGAAGTGGAAATGTGAAGTGGAAGTGACAAAACTGAAGTGAAAATGTGAAGTGGAAGTGACAAAACTGAAGCGGAAGTGGAAATGTGAAGTGGAAGTGGCAAAACTGAAGCGGAAGTGAAAATGTGAAGTGGAAGTGACAAAACTGAAGTGTAAGTGGAAATGTGAAGTGGAAGTGACAAAACTGAAGTGGAAGAGGAAATGTGAAGTGGAATTGACAAAACTGAAGTGGAAGTGGAAATGTGAAGTGGAAGTGAAAATACTGAAATGGAAGTGGAAATGTCAAAACTGATGTGGAAGAGGAAATGTGAAGTGGACGTGACAAAACTGAAGTGGAAATGTGAAGTGGAAGTGACAAAACTGAAGTAGACGTGGAAATGCGAAGTGGAATTGACAAAGCTGAAGTGGAAGCTTAAATGTGAAGTGGAAGTGACAGAACTGAAGTAGAAGTGGAAATGTGAAGTGGAAGTGACAAAACTGAAGTGGAAGTGACAAAACTGAAGTGGACTTGGAAATGTGAATTAGACTTGGAAATGTGAAGTGGAATTATCTTGCTCTTACCGCACATTAACTATAGTACTTTTATTGGTCATTTTTCGGGAGAGGCCACCCTCTCCTGCATTGTAATTTATATTTTTCTTGGGTAAAACAAGTAAAGGCAAGATTTTTTATTCTAAAATGAAGTAGCTGCGCAAATGAATAATAACAGAGAAAAAAAAAGAATCAAATTTAAGTGTGCATTTCTTCTAAGTTATTTATTTGATGTTTCCACTGTCACAAAGAGTCGCTCTTGTTTGGGAAATTTTTTGTTAAAGTCCACCCAGCGACTTTTCCATGAAAAAACATTTTTCCTGATAGTTTTCTTGTTTTGTTGTGTTCTGATGTTATTACCTTGCGCAAAACTCTCGTTTTCCATTGACCATCACCCTAAATATCCCAATGGTAATGGGGGCACCCAGGTGGGAACCGGGGACTTTGGGTAGGGGAAAACGAAAACGAGCAATAAGCGGAAGATAATAACACCAGAACACAACAAAACAACAAGGAAACTAACAGAAAAAATGGTTTTCCGTGTAAATATAAGAGGGTGAAACGACACTTACGGACTGACTCAGGATGAGGTAACTATCTCGAGCTCCGTTTTCTAAATCAACCCATTTTCTAAACCAAGATTTACAAACGTGGTTAATACAGAACATGAATAAAATAAGAGAAGCTGTCTAACTTAACAAACCCACCTAACCTAAGGGGAGGTTATCCTTACTTAGAGGGGGCTTTGCCCCCCTGTGATCCCCCTCCCCCTTAAAAAAATCATGGTAATTTTTCGAACGAGCGACTCTTAGTGACAGGGGGAAACATTAACAAAGAACTTAGAAAAAACGCATACTTGCCATAAATTGATCATTTTTTCCTCTGTTATTATGTATTTGCACAGGAAATGTATTTAGAATAAAAATCTTGCCTTTATGTGTTTTACCCCAAGGAAAATAAAAATTCCAAAGGAGGAGGTGGGAGGGCTATACCAAAAAATTTGGTTATTTTCCATTCTCGCATGTTCTAAGGCAGTACCCAACCCCGCAGGACTACCATGTGTATCACAAGTTCATGTCAATGACGATTAAAATGCGGAAATAACATTATGGATACCATCAACGTGAACAGCGGGCTTTCCTTTCGACCTCTCCTCAGTTATAGTCTACTACAGCCCTTTTCCTTGGTAGACGCCTTCGCAGTACAATAATAGTCCAATAACTCTGCCAGCATGAAATGAAATACAGCATGGAAACCAAATGCCTTCGCTGTCCAAAGTCACACACGATGTGAATGCCACCAAAATAAGTAGAACTTCTCAAAACCTTCAAGGGGCGACAGCCATTAACACTAATACGCCCGTCCACTCGTCTCGAGCAAGGTAGATGAGTAACCTGTGAGTCAATACGTAGCTAACTATGACGGTGAATTTTGTTGGCAACTAGACTTACGTGAGAGAGAGAGAGAGAGAGAGAGAGAGAGAGAGAGAGAGAGAAAGAGTGAGAGAGAGAGAGAGAGAGGCTCCAGGGTTCCTGAAACAACAGGTGGGCGTGACAGAGGCTTCAAGCTGTCAAACTTGCAAACGGCTGAAGGATTATCAATTGGAAAGTTTTCGATTCATCTTGGATAGAGGATAGAGCGCTGCACTTATGTAATAAAACCTTTTTTTAACGTGTGCTCGCACGCGCGTGCATGTCTAAATGACTTACACCTATCACCCATCATCCATGGATCCTACTCACCGAGAAATTGGTGCAAAAATGGATACTATTATATACAAGTGTCCTCTTGTATTTTTGATGGCCGTGTTGAAAAAACGGTTGGTAAGATTCACAGCAGCTCCTGAATTTGAGAAAAATTTGTTGATACTTTGGAAGAGGACACCTTCAGTGCGGATCTTCTCTGGAAGATGGCAATTGGTGGGGGCGAGACCCGAGGGTCTACGAAAACGAACCTGATTAATATTTTGTACCACCTGCAGAGCACACTGAGTTCTGCTTCCTGTTGCTGTCTCCATCGTGTCAGCTACTTCCCCGAGCTCTTGTTCGTTCGTTCGTTTGTGCGCTACACGGTCTGAAATTGTCATGGGAAACACCTACCGATTGACAACCCGATAAGACGCCCTCCCATGATGCGACGTTAGAGAATAGCCAATAGTACATCAGGTTTACATTTTCCCTGAAGGAGAAGTGCAGTTTTCTTTTATTTACAATGCCAAATATTTAACGTCACCAAGCCCTTATTTTAAAACTTGTTAAACACTTAAGAAAAATGTATATAGTAAAAGAATCCACGGTTTACTTCTGGTGCCAAAATTATATTATTAGACTGACACCGACCTGTGGGTGTGGCTGCAGTGTCTCAACTTTTCACAGACTAAAAGAATGTGCAAAAGCGAATGTTTGTTTCTCGTTCAAATCAATGGAAAATAAATTACTGTGTACGAAGTACTTGCTAAGCAACAGAGTACTGGGCAATAAAATCGACATTTATTTTTTCAATCACTACCCAGTACTTACAGTCGAATAAGAAAAACTTCACTGGTCCTTCACTCAACGAAATGCACAACATAGACCTTCATAAATACCATTCCAGCTAACCACAGACAAAGCATCTCAAAGCACTGACTGATTCAAGGAACTAGCCTTAAATTGCAAATTTCTCAATTTATTCTTTGACTGAAAATTCATGCCATTGACAGGTTCTTGAAATAGATTTTCACCTTCATTTGATCACAATTTACCACCAGAAGCCACTTGTCTCTGTAGATGAATACTACCTGTGCTCATCAACATTCAGCCGGGTGAACACCACCGGATCTTAACTTGTACCTACCTGTACTAATTAACCTCCAGGGGATAAATACCACCACATATTAACCTATACCTGCGTTAATTACCCTTCAGGGGATAAATGCCACCAGATATTAACCTATACCTGTGTTAATTACCCTTCAGGGGATAAATGCCACCAGATATTAACCTATACCTGTGTTAATTACCCTTCAGGGAATAAATGCCACCAGATATTAACCTAAATGTTACGCTGAACTGCTAACACGGAAAGGGTACTTACTAAAAAAAATATTAGAAGCAGCTATCATCATCACCACGAAAATAGAGAGCTTATTGACTGTATTTTCTCCATCATGGCTGCCTAAGGCATACCACACACACACACTCACACACACACACACACACACACACACACACATATATATATATATATATATATATATATATATTATATATATATATATATAGATATATATATATATATATATATATATTATATACTCGTTGTTCTAGAAATATAGAAATTATTATTATTATTATTATTATTATTATTATTATTATTATTATTATTATTATTAATTATTATTATTATTATATAAAGGACGTCCGCATATTCCGAGTTAATCATCCACTTCGAAGACTCCTCAGTCGCCCTTAGAACTCTGCTCTCCTCGACTTTGATATTGGACGGTTATTTCATTGTGTTTTGGTTCTCTGTAGCTACGAGAAAGAAGGAAGGAAGAAACACAACACTCGAAGAGAGGCAGACCTTCAGCATTCAACAGCCATGGTACGGCTGTCTTTAATAATAATAATAATAATAATAATAATAATAATAATAATAATAATAATAATAATAATAATAATAATAATAATAATAATAATAATAATAGGGAAAAACTCTCTATCACGAGAGTATATATAATGTTCCAAAGGGTCCACAATAATACTTTGTATTATTGTGGACCCTTTAGAACAAAATAATAATAATAATAATAATAATAATAATAATTAATAATAATAATAATAATAATAATAATAATAATAATAATTAGACAGGAGAAAGACAGAAAGAACAGAGGACTGGCACAACAAACCAATG
>NC_061108.1:32098883-32136383 GCF_015104395.2 Macrobrachium nipponense
ATTGTTGGTGGCAGGTCTTCTCATACTCGTAGGGAGGAGAAATTCTTCCTTCGTCGTATTTAGTGTAGGTCTTACTTGCTGGATGAGAAGCGCCTCCAGCCTCCAGCAGGAGTCAGTCGACGGCGCCCCTCAACATACCCGAAGCCTCGCTCCGTACGCTGCTGGAGATCTGCACGAAGAAGGCCCCTTTCTCCACCCACCGAGGACAGATGTTTACGCCAAAAGGACGGCGTAGCGATGGGCTCCCCACTGGGGGTACTCTTCGCTAACTTTACATGGGAACCGTGGAGGAACGAGTCTTCGCTAGGATGCAGCAACCCCGCAGATATGGACGATATATCGACGACATCTTTGTTCAAGTCGACGCCGAGAATTGATGTAGAAGCCCCTCCGTCAGGCATTTCAGCAAGTGCAGCGTGCTGAATTACACTGTTGGAATACAGCCACCGACGATCGGCTCCCCTTCCTCGACGTCCTTGTGAGTTAAGACGGAAGACGGCCTCCGTACTTCCGTCTACACAAAGAAAACCAACCTAGGACTTTGCCTCAATGGTGACAGCGAGTGCCCCGCCAGATTCAAAAGCACACCGTCAAGGCCTTCGTCAGGAGAGCCCTCTCCCACTGCTCGACCTTGGCAGGACACTCATCAGGAACTCGACCGCGCCTCCCAAGTACTCGTAAATAACGGGTATTCAAATAAATTAATAAGCAGAGAAGTCCGTACAGCCCTGGAGAAATGGTACGGTAGTGAGAGCCCGCAACCACGCCCCCAGGATAATATCAAGCTGTATTATAAAGCCTTCATGAGCTCACATTACCGTGAGAAGAGGACTCAGTCAAGAAAATATTTCTGAAAATGTATCCCCGACCGACGACACCAAAAATATCGACCTAATTATCTACTACCAGAATCGGAGGACGCGCGACCTAATTATGAAAAATAAACCCCACATCCACAGGTACGAGACCCCCTGAAGCAGACGCATGTGGTGTACCAGTATACATGCCCAGTCCGCGGTTGCAGCGGCGCCTACGTTGGTATGACTACCATGCGCCTGTCGAAGAGACTCTCGTGCCACGCCCAAGAGGGGGCTATCAAAAATCACGCACGCACCAAACATCAAGAGGCCATCTCCCGGGATGTGATCATCCAAAACACGAAGATCATCGGGAAGGCCCCTGATGCCCGTCGGTTACGCCTGCTGGAGGCGCTTCTCATCCAGCAAGTAAGACCTACACTAAATACGACGCAGGAAGAATTTCTCCTCCCTACGAGTATGAGAAGACCTGCCACCAACAATGACACCACCGAGCAAGACAACTCCACGAAAGACGACGCCCCCGAACGAGATACTCCCGCAGCCAATCATAATCAAGTTAGCCGTGACGTCCCGCAGCATAGCGAAACGCCCATCGACGTAACCGCGCCGCTAAGGAGGTCTAGGCGGCTGCAGGACTTACAGTATCGAAACCATCAACGCATGGAAAGTGGCTTGAGACCCGGTTCAAGCCACCAATGAAAACGAAGACCTACCGCCACCAGCCAATAGTAGATCAGCATGGGGCGGTTCCCCTGCTGTCAACTCCAAATATAAACGAGGACGGACACCGCTTCAATCACAGGTTACGTATTTTCGTGCACAGGCGCGTTACGTAACTCTCGTCATTTTCAACCTATAATTTTGAAAAGTATGGCCTCTAAGAGACCCCTTTCGCCCGGTACTCCCAGGGAGGACCCGCCCTTGGAGGACGAGCAAGGCTTCGCCACCGTAAGAAAGAAGAAGAAGAAGAAACAGAAGAAGATTTTACCGATTTCGACAGACAACAACCAGCTCCCTACGACATCGGCACCGAATACGGCGAGTTTTGCGGAATTTCCGGCACTTCCCAAGTTCAAAGCTGTTGTTATCGAGGGCCAGACTTCATATGCTGCAGTCAGGGCCCTCGAGAAAAAATATCCAGAAGCCAACCTCATAGCCAGACCGAATTTAAGGGGAGAATTCATAATTACTCCCAAGGACCAAAAAGCTGCCGAACTACTGAGGAAAGACAACCTGTGCCACCTTCTTGATCCTGCTTCAAAAATAAGCAAGGGGATGATATGCAAAGTCCCCAAATACATAACTATCGAAAGAGTCCTCGAGGTTCCCAACATCATGGAAGCCAAGAGATGTACTGCAAAAGATGGACAGGAAACTCTGAAGATAGCAGCGACCTTCAAGGGCCAAATTCCAGCCAGGGTCAGCCTTGGGATTCTTGGCACTTACGAGACCGAAGCCTTCGTACCAGAGCCTCTGAGATGCTTCAAGTGTCAGAGGTATGGACACCACAGAGCGAATGCAAATCAGAAAACACATCTGTGGAGTGTGCAGTGCGAAACACGAGACAGAAGTGTGCTTGAAAAAGTACAAGGAAAAGGAAAAGGGCCAACACAGTTGCCCGATGCCCTAAACTGCAGCCAGCAACATCATGCTTTGGTTTAAGGATGCCCAGTCAGACTGCAGAGGATTTGGAAGGCGAAGGGCATCCCTCCTCCACCGCAAGACCTCGACAACCATCACCGACCAGGAAACCTCCCAGCAACCCCAGGTTCGATCCTAGAACGAACCTACCTCCTGTACCACAAACCACCCAACCTTCCTCCCAACCTCCTCGATCCCGGCACTACATCCCACCCCCTCATCCTCTCCGTATCGCCAAACTCCCGCCCCTCTACCTCCTCCCCCTACTCCCCCAACCCCTCAGGTTACCCCCCCAACCCCTGCATCGCCGAAGACGTCGATTCCTGCTCGTGCCGAAGCAGGAACCCAGACAGAAGACGCAGTTGAGAAGAAATGCAGACCGAGACACCGACTGTAGCTCCTGTTTTGTATAAAGAAGCAGGAACACAAACTGAGGAGTTTGTAGCTAAGCAAAACAGCGAAACTCAGACCTGCAAACAAGAATACAGAACTTCAAGCGTCGGAAACGAATACTTCCTCGTAGGGGAGAATATCAAATCAGAAAGTTCCTGCTGACCTACGAGGAGTTTGAGGCTTTTTTAAATAGAGCCATCTTTAACAACGACAGTGGGCAGTGGTCATCAGCTGTTCTCTGAGCTCGTCCACGCTCTGTTGGACCTAGAGATCAGTCTCCCAGATGACCTCCTGTTAGAAGATTTCAGATACAGATCTCAAACATAAAGATCGCAGCTACATGAAAAGTGCTGTTTATAGCATTAACTGCTTTTTCTTTTACTAAACAATCCTCCCTTCCCCTCCGTTTTTCGGCCGCCTCACGTCTAACGACCGAATATTTCAACTGTCACTCTAACTACCGCTTAAGCAGTCGCTTATTTTTGTTATCCTGTTTCTAAAACTGATAATATTTCGTTTTTCCTTCGTCGTTCCCTATTGCTAAACGATCGACGCTCTCTGCTTTTTTTTTTTCTCGTAAAGTGAAATATGGTACTTGAACTCCATAGAGTTTCGCTTTTTTTTCCGTTTTTCTACGACTATAAATTTTTCGATTTCATTACTGGCTATCTCTGACTCGCCAGGACTCGCTACTATCGATCTTTATCTTCTACTAATGGGTACCTTAGGGTTTAAAGGGGTTTGTAACCTTGCCTATTCACTTTTCCTTTCACTTTTGAATCCATACCATTCCACCTGCACATTCCATAGAAATCATAAATAAAAAGATCGCCTCATATCCTTAAATCACCAATGCACCTAAAAAATAATTCAAATGACCTACGGGCTGCCTACATTAGCTAAAGCCCGTGCTGGCATAAAGCCAGCTTAATACTCCAACAACAACAACAACCGCTTCAAGATCAGTCCACCCTCAGCTTCCCAGCCCGAGGATGTCTGGCAGCTCCAGACGAAAGCTCGCTTGCTTCAAGAAAGAGAGAGAGAGAGAGAGAGAGAGAGAGAGAGACATATATATATATCGTTAATGACTTTGATAACTATGGCATCATAGTTTATCTGTAAAATTCAAATATATACACCAATTTTGGCTCTGTATTTGATCATGACCTCCATAGGCGCTCTACTAGCCTGTCTAAGTAGCACGGAAAAAGCCGCTATTCGGAAAATAGAGAAGAATCTCTACAAGTGTAATGCTGCTGAAGTAGCCATTACTTTTAATAAAATAATAATAATAATAATAATAATAATAATAATAATAATAATAATTTCTATATTTCTAGAACAACGAAGTTTAATATTATATATATATATATATATATATATATATATATATATATATATATATATATATATATATATATGTGTGTGTGTGTGTGTGTGTGTGCGTGTGTGTGTGTGTATGCCTTAGGCAGCCATGATGGAGAAAATACAGTCAATAAGCTCTCTATTTTCGTGGTGATGATGATAGCTGCTTCTAATATTTTTTTTAGTAAGTACCCTTTCCGTGTTAGCAGTTCAGCGTAACATTTAGGTTAATATCTGGTGGCATTTATCCCCTGAAGGGTAATTGACACAGGTATAGGTTAATATCTGGTGGCATTTATCCCCTGAAGGATAATTAACACAGGTATAGGTTAATATGTGGTGGCATTTATCCCCTGAAGGATAATTAATACAGGTATAGGTTAATATATGGTGGTATTTATCCCCTGGAGGTTAACTAGTACAGGTAGGTACAAGTTAAGATCCGGTGGTGTTCACCCGGCTGAATGTTGATGAGTACAGGTAGTATTCATCTACAGAGACAAGTGGCTTCTGGTGGTAAATTGTGATCAAATGAAGGTGAAAATCTATTTCAAGAACCTGTCAATGGCATGAATTTTCAGGCAAAGAATAAATTGAGAAATTTATAATTTAAGGCTAGTTCCTTGAATCAATCAGTGCTTTGAGATGCTTTGTCTGTGGTTAGCTGCAATGGTATTTATGAAGGTCTATGTTGTGCATTTTGTTGAGTGAAGGACCTGTGAAGTTTTTCTTATTCGACTGTAAGTAGTACTGGGTAGTGATTGAAAAAATAAATGTCGATTTTATTGCCCAGTACTCTGTTGCTTAGCAAGTACTTCGTACACAGTCATTTATTTTCCATTGATTTGAACGAGAAACATTCGCTTTTGCACATTCTTTTAGTCTGTGAAAAGTTGAGACACTGCAGCCACACCCACAGGTCGGTGTCAGTCTAATAATATAATTTTGGCACCAGAAGTAAACCGTAGATTCTTTTACTATATACATTTTTCTTAATTGTTTAGCAAGTTTTAAAATAAGGACTTGGTGACGTTAAATACTTGGCATTGTAAATAAAAGAAAACTGCACTTCTCTTTCAGGGAAAATGTAAACCTGATGTACTATTGGCTATTCTCTAATGTCGCTTCATGGGAGGGCGTCTTATCGGGTTGTCATTCGGTAGGTGTTTCCCATGACAATTTCAGACTGTGTAGCGCACAAACGAACGAACGAACAAGAGCTCGGGGAAATAGCTGACACGACGGAGACAGCAACAGGAAGCAGAACTCTGTGTGCTCTGCAGGTGGTACAAAATATTAATCAGGTTCGTTTTCGTAGACCCTCGGGTCTCGCCCCCACCAATTACCATCTTCCAGAGAAGATCCGCACTGAAGGTGTCCTCTTCCAAAGTATCAACAAATTTTTGCTGTGAATCTTATCAACCGTTTTTTCAACACGGCCATCAAAAATACAAGAGGACACTTGTATATAATAGTATCAATTTTTGCACCAATTTCTCGGTGAGTAGGATCCATGGACGATGGGTGATAGGTGTAAGTCATTTAGACACGCACGCGCGTGCGAGCACACGTTAAAAACAGGTTTTATCACATAAGTGCAGCGCTCTATCCTCTATCCAAGATGAACCGAAAACTTTCCAATTGATAATCCTTCAGCCGTTTGCAAGTTTGACAGCTTGAAGCCTCTGTCACGCCCACCTGTTGTTTCAGGAACCCTGGAGCCTCTCTCTCTCTCTCTCTCTCTCTCTCTCTCTCTCTCTCTCTCTCTCTCTCTCTCTCTCACGTAAGTCTAGTTGCCGACAAAATTCACCGTCATAGTTAGCTACATATTGACTCACAGGTTACTCATCTGTCTTGCTCGAGACGAGGGGACGGGCGTATTAGTGTTAATGGCTGTCGCCCCTTGAAGGTGTTGAGAAGTTCTACTTATTTTGGTGGCATTCACATCGTGTGTGACTTTGGACAGCGAAGGCATTTGGTTTCCATGCTGTATTTCATTTTGTGTTGGCAGAGTTATTGGACTATTATTGTACTGCGAAGGCGTCTACCAAGGAAAAGGGCTGTAGTAGACTATAACTGAGGAGAGGTCGAAAGGAAAGCCCGCTGTTCACGTTGATGGTATCCATAATGTTATTTCCGCATTTTAATCGTCATTGACATGAACTTGTGATACACATGGTAGTCCTGCAGGGTTGGGTACTGCCTTAGAACATGCGAGAATGGAAAATAACCAAATTTTTTGGTAGAGCCTTCCTGTGGGAAATTTGTTTCGCTCAGTGGGAAGATCGAAGGAATATACTCTACAAAATTGCAAGGGTAATTCCTTCCACTGAGTGTTCTCTAGTAGTAATTTAGTAAATGGTATAAAACGGGCTGTTAAGCACACAATTCTTCCGTACGCCTAACGTGTTTTCAGACTTGTGCCAGAAAATCCAAAGGATTAATAATTGCTTGGTAAGCTTAAGTAGGCTAGTTAAATTCCGGTAAAAGTAATTCAGGTAAATGCAATTAATCTAGATAGGACTATGAATAAATCAAACCAAGGCCATAAAATTCCCAGGGTAGTTCAGTTTGGTCCCAGAATTTCAATTAAGTTTCCGACCCGGTTAAAGTCAAAATTAAAGTAAACTAATCCCGAATAGTAATGCTAAGTAAACAGGACAGACCTAATTTCGACTAAATTTATTACTACGCCATATAATTATATAAGCCTTTGTAAAATTATTCAATCTGAGTCTATGCCTAATTAATTCTCACAAACTCCAATATTACAATAGCCTAACTATGTAAAAGGGCTTAAAATTTAGTCAAGGTAAAGAAAACAGTGTATTACGTCTTGAATAAGTAAGTTAAGTTAAATACGTAAGTTAAACGTTAAAAGACGAAACCGCTTCCTAACGAAAGTCCGTTGGCTCAAATCAGCCGTCCAATAATGGCGGTCTAGTCTTTGTGGAAAATTAGTATTTTGACCTACCTTCAAGTTAACCCAGTTTGGACACACACCTCTTAATTCACGTGTAAACTAAAAACAAATCCTATATATTTAATCAGCAACCCAGCGACCTCTAATCGCATTCGTGGAATAAATTGGTACGTTGATAAGAAAGAAATTTATTCACTTACCGAATTTTCCGTCGACCGATTCAGTGACGAAGGCTGTTAAAAGTTTTTGGTTGCAGATAAGGATTTCGGATAGGATGAGGTTTTAGGATAGGTACAAAACAGGAAAGGAGATCATACAAACCAATTATTTAAAGGGTTATGAATTTCTAAAACCCTACACTACGTAAATTAAACTTAAAGGGCGAAGTCGCCGACCTAGTTGTCGCCTTCTTCGCTCGCCGTCCGTTTGAACAAGGCCCAAAAAACCCGCGCCCGACCTAAGCCTACCCCTTGAAAAGGCCTATGTCAGGTCAATGGTTCTTATCACTCCCCAAATCAATTAAATAATTTCTTAAATGATTTGAAGGGACAGTTAAATCTATTTATTAAATCTATCTATCAAATATTTTAAATGTTAAGTAAAGTTAATCAAGTTATTCAAAATATAATATTAATTTTTCTGCAGAGCTTATACTAAAGAAAATGGGGTATAGTTACTTTGTAGCCCTTAGCAGTGACTTCGTTAAAGGTTAGAAAATGTATATGTACAAATAAATTTACAACACTTCCCACCTCCTGCTTTGGAATTTTTGTTTTCCTTGGGTAAAACACATAAAGGCAAGATTTTTATTCTAAATACATTTCCTGTGCAAATAAATAATAACAGAGGAAAAAATGATCAATTTATGGCAAGTATGCGTTTTTTCTAAGTTCTTTGTTAATGTTTCCCCCTGTCACTAAGAGTCGCTCGTACGAAAAATTACTATGATTTTTTTAAGGGGGGGGGGCGGGGGGGGGTCACAGGGGGGCAAAGCCCCTTCTAAGTAAGGATAACCTCCCCCTAGGTTAGGTGGGTTTGTTAAGTTAGACAGCTTCTCTTATTTTATTCATGTTCTGTATTAACCACGTTTGTAAATCTTGGTTTAGAAAATGGGTTGATATAGAAAACGGAGCTCGAGATAGTTACCTCATCCTGAGTCAGTCCGTAAGTGTCGTTTCACCCTCTTATATTTACACGGAAAACCATTTTTTCTGTTAGTTTCCTTGTTGTTTTGTTGTGTTCTGGTGTTATTATCTTCCGCTTATTGCTCGTTTTCGTTTTCCCCTACCCAAAGTCCCCGGTTCCCACCTGGGTGTCCCCATTACCATTGGGATATTTAGGGTGATGGTCAATGGAAAACGAGAGTTTTGCGCAAGGTAATAACATCAGAACACAACAAAACAAGAACACTATCAGGAAAAATGTTTTTTCATGGAAAAATCGCTGGGTGGACTAACAAAAAATTTCCCAAACAAGAGCGACTCTTTGTGATAGTGGAAACATCAAACAAAGAACTTAGAAGAAATGCACACTTAAATTTGATTCTTTTTTCTCTCTCTCTCTTATTATTCATTTGTGCAGCTACTTCATTTTAGAATAAAAAGTCTTGCCTTTACGTGTTTTACCCAAGAAAAACATAAATTACAATGCAGGAGTGGGTGGACTCTCCCGAAAAATGACCAATAAAAGTACCATAGTTAATGTGCGGTAAGAGCAAGTTAATTCCACTTCACATTTCCAAGTCCACTTCAGTTTTGTCGCTTCCACTTCACATTTTCTCTTCCACTTCAGTTATTATATGAAAAACCACAAAGGCCTCATATGTCACAATGAAGATGCTAATTTGATCATAATAATAATATTCACATAATATTTGATGGCTTCGTCTTCAAGACTGATGTCATGTCCTGAATTTCTTTGGGCAGGAAACTTATTAGTATAAATAATATTGTTTTACATCGAAGCTGACTCCTATGAAAGCAAAATTGCAATATATTGCAACCGGGTCCTAGCAGACTCCTTCCTCAGCTGGGTGACTTGCAGTATTTTAGTTCCAATCATGAACAGGATTGAGAAGTTATAATATGTCTATTGCAATCGTTGCAAATGATTCCAAAACTGAAGGAGATGGAGTTTTGAAATTTCCTGTTCTCAAATACTTCTCTTACTGATTCTTTATCTCTGCGTTTCTCCTCTGAAATTGGGATGCATCCCTTGTTGGGTCCCTTAACTGTGGCTTTCTGCTTCCCCAACCAACCCTCTCAGTTAAAAGGCTTCTGTCAGTTCTGTCTAAGCGCCAGAGTCGTCAATAGCGGTATTTAACTTTGCACGTTGTCTGTCAAGGTATTATTCCTGATGGTAAGAGGGTTAATAGGCAACAAGTGAACCTTAATTAATGACTCCAAATTTATTTTGGATGTGTTGTGAAAAGTTGTTCCCAAAAGTACCATCAAATAAAGAAGGAAATTTAGCAAAAAAATAATCCAATCTATTAACATTATATATTGTAGGTTTGAGAGAGGTCCTTGTCTAGAAGCGAGCGAAGTACCTACCTTCCAGACCAGTTCAGACGAGAAGCAGTTCTTTTCTTTCAAATATATTTGCATGAAAAGACGATCTCATCTTGAAATAGAAACCGATCAGCAGTTAGCGTTAGAGACCTCTGGAGGAGAGTCAAAACAGAATCCACTTTAAAGTTAGAAGAACAATCAATATTTGCAGGGAGCCACTTGAGGCTATCGTGCAAACAATGAAGTTTTGTTGGACCCATCATATAAACTTTCTTTAGCGTCTTAGTTGATAAGTGGGATGCCTGAGTTATCTCAGAAGTAAGATACTTTTCAAAGCCTCGTTGCGAAACTACCTTTTTAAAGCGTTAAACACAAAAATGCACGGATTTCTTAAAATTGATTGCTTTACTAAAAAACTAATTTTGAAAGGTCAGATCAAGTCCAAATTTGGTCCCCCATTGCCGACTGCAATGTAGATAACATACATATAATAAAAAATTTATATATATTTTGCAAAATTAGTTATACTCAAAATTTCCTATCTAAAAGGCAGTTTTGAGTAAGAGCGAAAAATTTCAAATAGCTTGGGACTCAGTTTTCTCTTGATAGAAATTTTGTTATCTTTTTCATATACTTCAAATTGATAAGAAGCTAATGAAATTATAAATGGTAAACCTCTATGCTAGAAACTGTATTATAAAACCATTTTGCCTCCTATTAAATGTCGAAAACGAAATCGACAGCAGTTAAAAATGGATCCTCTTTGGAAAGCTGAAACAAGTGAAACTAGTATTGACTTCACATTGAAAGAATGTCTGATATTCCAGAAAGTTTCTACAAAACCTCTCACAAAACTAACAACGAGAGGATTTCCAAGTTTTAGGTCTTCTCTGCTTGCCAGCCAGGATGACGTTTACCGTAGATTATCTCACTACATTGATGGTGAAGAGGATTTCCTCAAGAATGATCCTAAACGTCACAAAGAATGTAAAAGTGTATATTCAGACAGAAATAAGATTGGAGTTCTTAATAACAGACAGAACCAAGAAGCAGAAGAACCCAGCAGCTTTTTTTTTTTTTCATTAAATAAATCTGGTTGTGTAACGAGACGAACAACCTTACCAATAACAATAGATGCTAAAACTTGTTGCCTTAGTTGTGGGAAGAGTCGTGATCCTGAAGGTAAGCATGCGCTTGTCGTAGTGAGTTCGTTTGATATGCAGCCTTCTATACAGACAAAAGCTAAAGAACTGGGTGATGAATCCATTTTGGTAAAAACTGAAGGGCATGGAGACTCTTCAGTTGACATGATTGCAAAAGATTTTAGGTATCACAGACTCTGTATGACACGATTTTTAAATAGTAGAAAAGAAGAGGAATGCTCTTCAACACATACTAGTCCATACACTTGGTTTCGAACAGCTTTCTGGTGAGATTTCTGATCCTCTTCTGGAGCATTATTCAGCATTTTCTTTGACACAAACTCTAAAGAAATACCTTAATAGTTTAGCTAAGAAAGGAATTGCAAATGCACATCGTTACAAATCTGGTAGACTTAAAGACCAACTAAATGAATTTTACGGAAATGAAATACGATTCATTCCCCCAAAGAAAACACACCAGCAAAATATGCTCATCCTACATTACAGTTAGTGAAATGTGCAGCCTGATAACAAAGTTACACAACGAATTAAATGAATCACTGTCAGAGTGTCATAGCAGTGATGAAGAGATGATGAGAAAAGAACCTCCAAAGTAAACAGATATGATAGCAAAATGAAAAACAAAACAAAAGTGCAGAGCTCAAAATGTGTTGATATTCTTTGGGGGAAAAAAGCAAGTATCTTACAAATATGTATGGATGGTGACCAAAACTGAGTTTACATTATCAGATGAAACAGAAGGGTACCTCTTCCACTGAAAGATCATGAAAAGGTTCTGAATATAGCCCAAGATCTGATTTTTTGTCTATCTAGAGTACCTTTGCCCAAACAAATAGGCCTGACCTTTCATATTTTGAGTCAAACAAGAAGCAAAGATTTAGTAAGAACTCTTAATAGGTCTGGGCATACTATAAGCTATGACGATGCACAGTGATACACAACATCAATGGCTAACATTGTGAATAACAACATTGAAATTGATAAGGTGTTCATTCCAACCAATCTAAACCAAGGTAATTTCTAACAATGTGCATTTGATAGCCTAGATTTTTCAGAGGACACGCACAATGGAAGAACACGTCATGCCTCAACCCATACATTGTACCAATTTCAAGACAGAGATGAAGACTCAACTTGTGAAATCCCTGATAAAAGAAGAAAGAAAACAGATGATCCAACTACCTGAAAACTCTCAGCCTCAGAAAGTCATTTGTCATTAGGACATAGCTTTATCACCAGTTATGGGTCTGAAGCAAAGCTCAAAGACATCTTGTTAGATGATGACAATTTTGTTTGGTCAGTGACCAGGATTCATGCAGAAAAAAGGGAATAAAATCGATATATTAGAATAAATTTTTTGAAATGATTTGTGACACAAAATCCAAAACTGTAATTGCCTATGGCCCAACCTCTCCAGAATCTCCAACGAAACCTAACGTTGTGCAAGCATCACTAGATTACTTTATCAGGGTAACTGAAAAACTTGGCCAAGAAAATACAATAGTTACACGTGATCAAGCTCTATATGACATTATTAAAGGATTTATAACTAAATATCTTGAAATATATAGGCATCTTATAGTACGTATGGGAGGATTTCATATCACTGAAAACATTCTCTCATCAATTAGCTTTTTTATGCGAGGAAGTAGTATTGAGGACATCCTTGATGCAACTTAAATGGAATGCATTCTAGCAGTGGTTGAAGACTCAGTCAGTCAGATGCTCTACTAAAACTTAAAACATATGTTGATGAGCCGCCTCAAACTTTGGAATCCTCGGTCAAAGAAGATATACTAACCAAAATGAATCGGGTTAAACAGTCTTTCCTCCTTCTCCATCCCCTGTGGGTAGCATTTGAAGAAACTCTTGGCCCAACAGCAAATTCTGGCCTATGTTTACAAGAGAATATATTGTAGCTGAGAGGTCAGGTGCATGGAGTGCTCACTTGGCAGAGGTGCAGTCCATGCTTCCATATGTTATCTCTTCCAAATATCTTAAATATTCTAACTGCTTGCCAGCATATCTATATGACATGCAAATGCTAGAGGTCACTCATCCAGAAGCCTTCCAGAAGTTTTCTGAAGGACTATATATTGTTTGTCAATCAGAAAGGGCTGTCTGCGGAACACAGACCGATCTAGTCCTGGAACAGACTTTCAATAGAGGGGGAAAGTCCTCTTTTGTTGAAAAGCATCCCACAGAACCGAGTAATTCGTGACAAATACATCAAGGCTTCGGCACTATTAACCAAAGTTTCGGAGGCCGTGAAAAGCATGGTCGTCCACATGGAGGAACTTCTGGAGGCTGTCATTGAAGTTCAAATAAGCAAGTCAAGGAGGATGCTGGTTTGACTGAAAAGGTGAAGCACACAGTTTCAACTGCGACGATTAATCCAAGAGCCTATGTTGCTATAGATATTAACTACTAATGTAATTATTCCGAAGAGCATCATCAATATTATATATACTGAGATAAAAGAGGTGATACAATGTCCCTGGAAGCTATTTCAGACACACTGGTCAGAAATAGGCGTAATTTTTTTTTCAGTAAATCTTATATAAAAATATGTATTTTTGCAATGAAACTGGAGAGAAAGTAGTCAATCGTATGAAATTCCTATTCATTGAGTGCTTTTTAGTTGAGGTAATATTATATATTTCATATTTTGTTTATGTGTCTTCCATTAAAATATTCGCAACAGAATTCTCCCTCTAAGGGAAAGCCATTTTACGTTATTTTGTATGGGAAGTAAAATTCTGAGTTTGAGGTATTACAAAAACCTATGTTGCCATAAGATCATTCCAAAGAGCACCAACAATTGTATATCCTGTGATAAAGAGGTAATACAATGTACATGTAGGCTGTTTCAGACATACTAATAAGAAACATGCATATTTTTTCCAGCAAATCCTATGTTTTTGTATGTATTTTTGTAATAACACTGGAGGATACGTTAGTTTTAAAGAATTATCCTTATTCAGCTGGCTTAACAGAAGGGTATGTTGTACATTCAAGCTACAAAAATAATACTACAAGGATATAACACTACTGTTTTTCAGAAATGGCATTTCTCTCTTGAACGCGTTTGACGCGAAGAGTTGCTTCTGGACTCTGCTTCATTCCATAGATTTCGCAATGAGATTTTTAATAGCATCTTGCATTACCATGCTCCTGCAATGTTGTAGATTACAAAATATAAGTACAAAAGTTCATCTTTCAGGGTCCCATTTTCCAAAGTTTAAGAGCCTGGCATCCTGACTATATAATAATCCGACCCTAAGCTCGTAAACGCTCATTTCCTAAGAATCGTGGTGTTAGAAATATTACTTTGTCTTAGAACAATTAGGACGTCTACAGAAGAAAGCTGATTTTCATTCTCTTTTCCCATAGTGAACTTAACATTGGGATGTTGTCTATTGAGAAACCCAAGAAAGGAATCAGCGTCATAATTATGTCCGAAAAGGGCAAAGGCGTCACCAACAAACCTCATCACTTGTGAATAAGCAAGAAGCACTTTCGAGGATGCTCATATTGTGGAAGGGTTATCTGAGGGGTCAGGATACCCTCAGGCTCGCAACTACACCCCTTGATGAAAATACACATGTTCACGGGGCAAGAAGAAAAATAAATACCATCTTGTTCTTCAACAAATGGGGGCTTTATGCCATGACGTCAGACACCATCATTGCTGAAGGGGAATGAGTCTACGTAACCTTCACTCGTTTTTTGTATAAAGCACATGGCAATGAAATCTATTGTCTTTTAGAGACATCATTCACAAATTATATGAATTGGAAACGTAAATGACATTTTATCTCATTTTAGCTAAAAGATTGTGTAGTCTGGTGCCCCTACACGGTCAATATTATTGACTAAATATAAAGTACTGTCAAAACCATTGAACGCCTAGGCCTAGGGGGAGTGTTGTTTGTTTGTATGGTGCTTTTACGTTGCATGGAACCAGTGGTTATTCATCAACGGGACCAACGGCTTTACGTGACTTCCGAACCACATCGAGAGTGAACTTCTATCACCAGAAATACACATCTCTCACTCCTCAATGGAATGGCTAAGTATCGAACCCGCGACCACCGAGGTGGGACCCTAATACCATATCAACCACGCCGTTGAGGCGCTAGGGGGGACGGTTGAAGGGTTGTTCAGTAGTATTGTTCTTGATTATATCGCAATTATATGACTATATTGTTTTTGATGGGATGAAAGCATGCAAAATACGATAAAATAAAACAACGGTAATTATAGATAAACAATGGAAAACTAAACCTTGAGTCAGTCAGCAGATTTTCGTGGGTAGGCCTACTGCTTTAATCTCTCCTCCTCTTGTTCGTAGTACCAGTCATCCAACGACGCTTTCTTTTGCCTTTCTTCTTGAAGCAAAACAACAATGTTGCCGAAATAGAGGCAGTTTCCAATGCAGACATGTTGCTTTTATGAAGTCTAGGAGAAAATTAGATATTGGCTGTAAAGCTGAGTAGTCTGGTGGGACAAAAGATTGACTACTTAATAATGATTGAGACAATCTTATTGACGTCTATGGGTATCATTTGAGAGCACCCCGATAACTCCTCTTTTTTTTTTTTTTTTTTTTTTTTTTTTTCTCTCTCTCAAGGGCCCCATATACACTATCACAATATTGATTGTATCATCAGTTGTCTGACAAAGCATGACCAGTGAGGATGAGCAACGAGGTTGCAAATGTTCCCATTATTCTGGCCTTAGAAGAATCTAAAAAAAAAAAAAAAAAAAAATGAAAGAATGGAAATAGAAATAAATTGACAGATGAAACTTACTTCAAGAACTTATCATTTCCAGACTACAAGAATTTTCTGCTAATGAATAGAGAAACATTTACAGATTTGTTGGAGAGAGTTGGGCCTCTAATAGAAAATAAACAGAACACTAATATTGACGTCAAGCAGATTGAATCAATATTCGGGGTTTTCAATCATTTGCCCTCACACTGCTCAGTGACATTGACAATACTAGTTATTCCTCTCTGGTGCTTCACAGCGGCAACATTAAGGTTTCTGAAGAGGATTTATTTTCTATAGACGTTGGTTTTCTATTTTGTGAGGAGAAAACCAAGAAAAAGAAGTGGATGAAAGAATGGTTTAAAAAGAGACATTTATATACACATGAAAACCTGTTTAATTATAATGTATAAGTAGATTATGTTTGCATTTCTGAGTTTATGAGATAGATTTGTTTAGCTTTATTATCAGTTAGGTGTTTTCAATATTTAGTTACTGATTATAGTTGTAAATTTGATATATTTTGTTTAACATGTTTATTCTTGACTAATCCAATATGCTAAAATGAATATATACTTACGTGATCGTCAATAACATCCTCACTCTCCTCCTCATCTAATGTACTAAGGCAGTTCTTGGTCTATCAGGAATGACTTTTCTTCATCATACCATACTGAAGTCTCTGGAATATCTTCTGTCCCTGAGGTACCAGATCTCTTCGATGAAGTCATTTTTGTCAGCTCCTTCCTTTAGTTGGTTCTTAAAATATTGAATTTTTTCTTGACATCTTCAACAGTTGCATCCTGATATCTCTCCCAATATTTGGTCAACAGAGTTTTATCATCTAAATTTTTCTTGTTTCTGTTGCTGTAGTCTGGTGATTCAATTTTCCAAAGGGAAGGAAGGTCTCTGTAGAGGCGTACTATGCATTCATCCTAAAACGCTCTCTCCTCGTCCCTCTTGGAGCTCGACATGTTTACAGTTGAACGACTTGAGTGAAAGTGTAAGTGTTTACATAATAAAAATATGGAATGTTAGTCCATATATATAAAAGATTGCTTGCAGGAATGTGATCAGACTAGAGACGCTAAAGATGACGTATACAATAAGTATGTAGGCTAAGATAACATGCCGTCACCTGTAGTCATTCAATTGTTTATAAACATTAGTCCAAGCTCCCTGCTTGAGACAACTACCCCGACCTATAGTTCAAACGGCCTACGTGATCTGTAGCGTGTCTCATTTTGATTGTGTGTTCGTATGAAACTATGTCATTTGTATGTATGTTCATATGTTCGAACTACTGTCTGTTCCTTAATAACTTGTAACAGAGATGGTAGACGAGCAGAACAGAGTTAGCTATCGTCATTAGAAGACCTGTACCTCTTTACCTAAGCTTTATCATGTAGAGGAATAGGATTAGCCATCATCATTGGCAGAAGCGATCAAGCTATCGTTATTAGAAGACTTGTACAATCATATCTGATTTTCAGCATGTAAAACTTCAGAAGAATATATCTATTTTTATACTTGGCGCCTTATCATACAAGGCACAAGCCCTAATATTGGTGGCAGCGTACCAGAAGAACTCTACAACGTCCTACGAAGAAAAACCAGAATAATAAATCATGTATCATAAGAAGTCAACGACGACGGAAGCAGCAGATTCTTCAAGCAACCTAGTATCATCGTTAGTGAGCGACTTCAGAAAACAATAAGAACTCTTCAACGACGACGAAAGCAACAGATTCTTCTAGCAACTTAGTATCATCGTTTAGTGAATAACTTCAAGAAACAAAACCGACGTGTCTTTTTCCTACGGCAACGCAAGCTTCGTCTCTCATTAGAATCATTCAAGAAAATATCGTTAGTGAGCGTTTCCGGCACTTCAAGAAACAAACCGAACGCGTCTGCAGCATCGGATCTTTCAAGGGCTCGAATCATCGAAACAACGCGCACGGGGAAACTGAAGCCAAACCAGGTCATCCGCTAAATAGAGAAGGAGGACCAAGGGCCGTGTGTCGCTTATCTCGGAACACCGTGACTTCCCACAAAAGCAAGCTAAGTACAATTTTTTATTCATTTGGAGTAACTTTGAGTGTTTCCTTTACAGGTCGAATTTCGTTATTCCTGTGGCTGAAGTTACGAGACATTCTTAATCTTACTTTTTTACAGAAATTATCTACATCATTGAGATTTCGCTACTGCGAGTTTTTATCTTTGAGTGTCTGTTTCCAGAAGTTCTACTGAAATATCATAATCATATACTATGTTAATTTTATCATTTTGGGTGATTATTAATCCCTTACGTAACAAATCATATTAAACAGTGAATATGCGTTTACGCAGTGGACGTCTGTATTTATACAGATGCATGGATGGGGTCGTTAAGCACCGTAGTGATTAGAAAACACACAAAAACAAGTGGAACACCCGTACAAATCTAGATAAATTAGAGGTAACACTATTTCGGGTCATGACAATAAATGCTCCTTTGCAAGTCCCGATCGCAGTTTTTTGAGTTATATAAAATATCGAACCTCAATGACTCAACTTAACTTTTAAAATATGGCTGGATTGCAAGGAATAACATGTCTGTAAAAAACTTTCATCAGGCTAAATGCGCCGACCAGGATCCCTCACTATTTCAAATTTTAGCAAAGAATGAAGTACAAACAGTTAATATTGAAGCAGTAGTGATAACTTGTCTTATTTGTAATCGCTCAGTTCCTAATAGTTCGTCATTCATTGCTTTATACGTAACCAGCAACATAATGCTAAAAACACACAATACGTTGCCGATGGTAATAAAGAGAAGGATCCTAATTATTACAAAAAGAAATAGAAACAGTAGCCCGTTCAGAATCAAACAAGCAAACTCGGTGACTGTGTCAACTAGTCAAGCGGTCAAGGTCAGTCAAAAAACTGCCGAAGTTTTCAAAGCAAAGCAAATTCCACACAATAAGCGACTCTAGCAGAGTGGGGAAAAGCGATGTTGGTTCATACATGCCAATATCTTTTTGAATTAAAAAGGATTTTTCCTATGAAACACACGACTGTATAAAGTAATCAGAGCAGGTTTTCGTTTAATTTTAATACATTAAGTTATGATAAATACTGGTGGATTAAGCCCAACTGTACGCGCCGTAAAAATTAGAATATCTTGTTTTATTTCTTTAGTACACGTAATATCTTGTATTTACGGACTCACCGTCTGTTGTTCGAACTTCCCTAATGAGAAGTCCGGATAAGCGAGCGTTTACAGATACCTCTATAGTTATAAAAAACATTGATCTGTATCTAGTGTAATTGTAAGATATCCATCTAGGGATACACAAAATATTATCTTACATCCTGCAAAAATAAGGCGTGTTTATCAAAAGAAAATCCTATAAACCTTCAAACATATTAAAATCCGTTTGAACAAAAAGAGAAAGTTAATCAAATAATAACTTATATAAAGGAACTATACATTTGTCTCATAAATCGTAACTTTGTTCAAATGACCCAACAGAATTCTCCCACAACCGCAGTCGCACTTTGCACGCAAAATCTCGAGAAGCATGCACCCTCGAATGTCTTAGTGCGTGTGAAAAGACTTTGCTGGAAATGAAATTTTAATCCTTCCCGACACTCTGAAATATAACGTTTCTCCACTAGCGAGTGATCTCTGGGAAAAAACGGATGTAATTTAACACAAAAATACGGGTCTAAGGGACAAACATAAAGCTATATACGTACCTTCGTGTAGACTCTCAATGAAATTTCAAAATAGAGATAAATGACGAAGTTGACAAATGTTAGTAATAGGAGTCATTAGGAAATCACATAAGCCCATCCTAATTTTTAATCAAACGTCATGCCATAAAAGATCGGACTTGGCGTATCTGCGTAGATTCTGGTCGCTTAAACAAGGAAACGACTCCCGATAGTTTCCAGTGCGATGTACCGACGACATCTTATCTCTGTTAGGTTAGAATAAATTTTTTTTCACCAACTTGGACTTACTTAAATGCTTTTACCAGATACCATTACCTAAGTGATTGTACCTCATACACCGTTTTCAGCACACTCAGGGGACATTATCAATTTTTACGTATGCCTCCGGCTTACGTTGCGCCCCAAATTACAATATAGTGTTTGGAGACTTTTAGGGGATAACCTACATGCCTATATGGATGTTCTTGTAATCTTTTCTAATACCTTAGGAGTACATTCACATAAACTAGAGCTAGTGCTACAGAGACAAAGACAAATAATCTCAGAGTAAAATATCTAAATGTGAGTTTTTTAAAACCGAACATGTTTATCTAGGTTTTATGTGTCTAGTCAAGGTCTTAAAGTAGTCCATGGTAAGGTGTCGGCTATTCATAACTTTCCGGCACCTATTAACAAAAAGGGAGATACAGCACTTTTGCGCTGTAGTGGGTATTACAATCGTATGTAAATATGTAACTCTTCAATCATAGCAGCTCCTTTAACAGATCTTACGAAGAAGAGCGTAGATTGATTATGGTCTAAAAAGCATCAACAGGCGTTCGATATCTTAAAAACGGAATAATGCAGCTCACCTAACTTAAAAATCCCTGATTTAAATAAGGAATTTTTTTTTAATTGCAACAGACGCCTCAGACCAAGGGGTAAGAGGGATACTACTTCAGCAATATGATAAACAGTTCTTTCCTATAGCTTTTTATTCATGTAAACTAAGCCCTCTGAAAGTAAATATGCAGTAATAGGCAAGGAAGGGCTAGGTATCTTTAACACTAGTACATTTTAAGTTCATAATCTATGGCTATCCTGATAAAGTCCTTACTGAACATGAGTCCTTTACCGAGTTTTTCAAAGGCTTTAATCACAGTCCAAAAGGAACTCGGTGACAAATGATCATTCAGGTCTTTGGAGCCAAGATAAGATATCTACCTGGGAAAGCAAATATCATAGCTGAAGCATTATCCCGCAATCCCGCACCATACAGCAAAGAACCATTAATTGGACCAAAAGATATAGAAACATCCGTGCCTATTGTTAAAACCGTATCTAAACAAGAAAATTCCTTAACCCAAGAGATCGCGAGCATTGAATATCTGGGTTGGAGCGCAGAACTGTTACAAATTGAACAAAGCAAGTGTCAACAGCGATAAGCAAAACAATAAACACCAAACAATAAACACTTCGAACGAAAACAGGGTCAGCAGCAGCTAAGCAAAAAAAAAAAAAATAAAACAATAAACACTTCGAGCAGAAACCCTAAAGCAAAAGTATATTTAAAGTATGTGTATCAGAATAATGTAATCAAATGTAATATTATATGTAGGTCCGTGACGAGGAAAACCCGAAGAACACAGCAGATGACTAACGACCAGGTAGTAGTAATAATATCTTTCATACCAATCGTCATAAACTGGTTGCATTCCGTCATCCAGGGTTCCCTACTATGTCACAGAAAGCCAAATCACTATTTTACTGGCCTACAATGCTTACAGATATAAAAAGCACATAACTAATTGTAACACGTGTCATGAAAACAAGGGATACACTAAGACACCTGTCAGTTTAGGAGCCTATCCTGTGCCAAATCAATCCTTGAAAGAATATACGTAGAATTATTAACAAAAGAATTACGAGTCTGACAGAGGGAATAAACACTTCTTAGTGTCAATAGTCCTTGACACGTTATATAGAATGAATAGCACTAAAAACAAACACCGCAATTGAGTGCGTTAGGAATATTTATGAGTGCTAAATCAGTAAACATAGAATTCAACACATGATAATCTGACTCGGGTGGTGTAAATCAATAATAATCTCCATAACACGTGGTGTGAATTCCTTTCCATTAAGAAAACCAATAATATATTTTATCACCCAGAGTCAATCGGTTTGGTAGAATAACGGATAATTAAATAGGAAGTGTCAATGTCTTACGAGTTACAACTCGTGATATTGGATCCGAACTGGATTATAGCGGTTCTCGCGGTTTTAAATACCTTTATCATTTATATCTTGTATCTATAGAATTGATGCCGCAAGTAGCCTTATACGGTACGCCGCTAGAACACTTTTCCACATATTCAAGCCAACCATTTAATTTATCAAATATATAAAAAAATATATAAATAAAAAATAAATATAAAAAAAATAAAATAAATATGGATACAAGTGGAGTCAAATATAAATACACTCCGTAAGAAGTCGGAAGGGTTACAAATTATAATAAAAAAGGAATCACGATAAAATCGATAAGCAAGACGTAACCATAGATTATTAAATATCCAAATATATATGCGTAAAGATTTGAACTCTAACTTAACGCTTTTAGTAATGACAAATAAGCTAAAAGTTCAAACACATATCCAAAACCTACTGACATATTGTCTGTCCCGGTGATTTATATTCGTAGTCAATGAAAAAAAAAATAATAATAAATAAATAAATAAATAAATAAAATAGAATAAAAGAGATTTTAAAGTCAGGAAGTCTAGAAGTGAAAATGTTATCTATGGAATAATCCTATATGAATCTTATACAGGGCTAATAATAATATATAGAATTTGTATGGAAACCTTTTTCATTAGTTTGAATAAGGAATATTTAATTTAACATAATTACAATTATGCAGATTTCCAACATGAAACTAATATATTGTTCAATTTTGGTACTGTTTTTTTTTTCAGACATTCTTCTCATGTGGGTCGAGTATTAAAAAAAAACAAAAAAAATTTATCCTAAAGTCGTATTTATTACAGCAAGTAACGTAACTCTTAGCTGGCTGAGAGCAATCTCCTGCCAAGTGACGACGTCATCATTGCCGTATCAGCATTTGTTCCTTTAAACCTCAATAATCTGCTTACACAGGCTTCATCTGTGTGTCGTCTCTGCTTGCGAAGCAGATTGACTGGAGAAAGGAATGCCTAGCCCGAACTTCTCATGGGCGAGGCAGACGTGTCTAAATTAATAACAAAATAAGCAAATAGAATTTCTATAACAACAAAATGGATTAATTTTTCTGAACCTCATAGACATTTAGAAATATCAAGATATGTATATGATATATTTACTTGCAACATTAGCCTATTGCAATTCAAGTAAAAACATTCATGGGAAAATGTCACATTTTCTTGAAAACCCAAAGTTTATTTAGAAATTAGTTACAATAGTGGGTTTTTTCGTTGCATCTCCTACCTATTAATAATGTTTTTAAAATTAACCTCAGAGGATGCGCGTGGGAAAAACAAATTGAAATAATGAACTTTTTTTAGGGAAACCAAGCGCGTGGGAAAAAAAAAAAAAAAAAAAAATTGAATACTGAAAAAACTTTTTGTTAGGGCAACATAGATCAGATTTTATCACACATAATTTCAGTTAGCATGAGAGAAATACAGAATCATGATTAATCTTCTCTTTGACTCTTATGTTGCCTGGCAATCTTACAAATAGCTCCGTTTCACACTTCTTTGTCTAGTAACTTACTACCAGTAATATAGAATTTTCTTTGGGAATTATGGATATTTTTACAGTCATCATAGACCTGGATAGGTTCACTCATTGTTAATGCCATGGATAAAAAAGTTTGTACAGTGGACTCTTTTGAATTCCAAAATATCAGTGAATTCATGTGGGTTAAGTCTGGTCTAAATGGCTCTCTCCCCTCCCGTATTTGGATGTTGTCTGAATTTACTTTGCCCTTGTGACAAGTATAATTTCACTTGCAGGCTGATTAATGGAACCTGTTACAGTATCCTGCAGTACGAGAGTTTCACATCGAAACTTCAAAAAAAACCGTTCGTCGCTGCGGACGACGGCAGTCGAGTAACAACCGCCTACAATGTGAAAGGAATAAGCACCATCATGGACTTCTTCGACCGACACCGTATCTCGTCGTTAATCTCGTTTCATGCGGAACGCTCCGGCGGCTGTCGGAATCGACTACAAAAGGGACATACTTCCGACAAATTACGACCCGAAGGATATTCAACTCTACTTTGCTGGCGAAGGACTCGTGCTGGGATGGTTTTATTCATCGCGAACGTAATCGTGTAGCTTAGGAGGCAGAGAATAAGTATGAGCGCAAAATAGAACATTGGACCCGCCCAGGCAAATTTTCCCCATTGTTTTAACCCTGTGAAATAGGCCGTTTCATTTGGCTATAGGTGGTTGTCTGAACTGTGTAATGGACGAAAAGTGTTCGAACGCTAGTTAAAAGTGAAGTAGTATAACCTCGGTCATGTATCCTATATATATAAAGTATCATGTATCCTATATATAAATGATCATAAATAACAGAATCGAAATATATTTTTTGCGTGTACGCACTAGGAATCTATATATAAATGATCATAAATAACGGAATCGAAATATATCTTTGCGTGTACGCAATAGGAATCTATTTAAAGTGCACATATATTAATCTTAATTATATGAATCCATATACATATGTATAAACAAATCACTCAGTAGCCTATAATCAATCAGTTACCTTTATCTTAACAATATCCGCAGATATATAACAGTTAGCATAAAAATCAACGAATCAATCAGCATAAACATTAATAATTTTATCAATTCATATATGAAATTTTTTATCAGTTAAAATATGATTTTTATCATGTTAATCTTCATTCTATGCAATTATCAGAGTACATTAGTATTTTCTGTAGCATATGTATCTTAATGAGATGAAGTGAAAAACTGTATCATTATATATCACGTGATCACTATTATTACCAATATCATTGTTTTATATTTTATTACTTGAATCAATTCATGTACACCATGAATTTTTATTTACTAATATATATATATATATATATATATATATATATATATATATATATATATATATATTCACATAGTGTCTGTATCACTACTCCTATAAGTCAAATGCAAGTCCAAAGTTTGAGTAATATTCAGTAGTTGGTTTTGGTAGCTGACCGAGCTAATGTAAGTGTTTACATAATAAAAAATATGGAATGTTAGTCCATATATATAAAAGACTAAAACTAAAGAGGTCAACCAGATTGCTTGCAGGAATGTGATCAGACTAGAGACGCTAAAGATAACATGCCGTCACCTGTAGTCATTCAATGGTTTTAATAAAACTTTAGTCCAAGCTTCCTGCTTGAGCACAAACACCGTGACCTATAGCTCAAGCGGCCTACGTGATCTGTAGCGTGTCTCATTTTGATTTGTGGTGTTCGTAGTAACTGTCATCTGATTGTATGTTCATATGTTCATAACTTGTAACAGAGATGGTAGACAGGCAGAACAGGGTTAGCTATCGTTATTAGAAGACCTGTATCTCTTTACCTAAGCTTATCATGTAGAGAGAACAGACGTAGCCATCATCATTGGCAGAAGCGATCAAGCTATCGTTATTAGAAGACTTGTACAATCATATCTGATCTTCAGCATGTAAAACTTCAGAAGAATATATATAATTTTTATACTTCGTGTTTCTACAAGAACCTCCTCACCATGAGTTTAACACATCATCGTCATAAACAAGAAGATAATCCCGACTTCGTAAGTGATCTACAAACCCCAATACACTCCATTGAAGATGGAAGTGCAATACCAACCGACTTAGCGTAAGATTATCGCAAGTCTAACATTACCTCATAGGGCGCCTTATCATACAAGGCACAAGCCCTAATATATATATATATATATATATATATATATATTATATACTATATATATATGTATATATATATATATATATATATGTATATATATATATATACATATATAGTATATATATATATATATATATATATATATATATATATATATATATATATTATCATTTTCCTTGTTATTTCATTTTCCCAATCTCCATTCATCTACTTATCAGCTCATTCCTTTTACTTAATTACTTATATACTCAAATATTCATAGGCCTAATATTTACAGACTTATGACAGATAGAGATAAGAATATTATTGAAGCCTTGTGAAGGCTTCTGTTGGTCGAGGCAGGTCTTTGCCAGAGCTTGTAACCTAACTGCAAAGACCCTGTATTCTTCCGGTCTGAGCAAGAAGAAGAACGTACGACGTCTTGGTAAAAAAGTGTTCTTGAAGTGAAGACGGGACTTTGGTAAGGAAGTCTTGTGTTTTTTATACTGTTTTACGGAATATTCATGACTGTGGGCGTTGGGCGATTGAATAAACCTTTAAGTCTTTAAATGTCTATCGAAGGGAGCGTTGTGGTTGTGAAATGTGAAATTTTCGACTAATTTGGTGAGTTCGCGTCGAAGTTGTACGGCCTTCGTTGACTACTGAGTGACCATTTCAAGGCCTGAGGTGCATAGGTTTTCTTAAATATCTTTTTAAATATCAACTGTATCTTCTTGAAATTTTGGCCCAACATGTTTTAGACCTTCCGCTAATGTATGGCAATATAACTAAGTATCTAAAATTATTAATAATGGCACTTTGCTCCTGAACATTTCCAATTTTCTTTGCATTTGACCGAGACTTTCGGACACCGTTAGGAAAGATGGCCCGCCCACTTCTTTCTCTCCCTGTTAACAAAATATGAATGAAAGTGTACCGTACTACGATTATGACGTACAGTGTTTTACATTTTTAAATTACTTTATGGATTATTGTTTTATGTATCCAAATTAGTTTATGCAATAAAGTTTATTTGTGTTTCATTATTTTGGGAGATTATTATGACCTCTTGGTTTATTTAGAGTATATATATATAATGGAAAATATAACCGCTGAAAATTAGAGGGGCAGTAGTTACAAGCTGTTCAGGTGTGTTTATATTGTTATCCGGCTTGAGCAGGCATTTGAAGTCACCCATAGCTGCAAGTATACGTCCATACAACTATTTCTGCTAAGGCAATCATGTTGCAGCATTGTCCTCGTGGACAGCAAGGAATGGGTAGACAGTAGTCACCCAATTACCAGCTATACATACAGCCGTCAAGTGCCTCCGGGAGAAGGTAGTGGTTGCTGCGGGCTCATCGAGTGGATTCGTAGAGAATTATTATCTCTGTTTCCCGGCAAAAAATACCAGTGGGGACTACCACGGAGAGATGAATGGAAAATTGTTCCTCCAGTGGCTGACAAGGTCACTTTTACCATCCCTTCCTGAGCCGTCTGACCTGGTACTAGATAATGCACCATACCATACTATGTTAACGGAGGATAATCATTGTCCCACATCTGCAACTAAAAAAGATGCCTTAATAAAATGGATTGAAAATCGTGGCATACCCTATTTACCACACGCCACACGCCCTGAATTGCTGAAGATCTGCAAACAAAACAAGCCGGAGCCACAATATCTGGTGGATAACACCATTCGCTCGTGGGGGCATGAAGTAGTCCGCCTTCCAACCACCCATCCTGAACTCAATGCCATCGAGCAGGTATGGGCGCATATGAAGCTATATGTATGGTCATCGTTACGGCATTTCACCAGGGCAGACCTAAAAGCCAGATTGGAGGAAGCAAGGACTGGTGTCACTAAGCAGGTGTGGGAAGGAGCTGTCCAACGAAGTCAAGCTTTCGAGAACGAATACTGGCTTACTGACAACGTCCGGGATTGCATAGATCCAATCGTTGTCAACGTCGCCAGTGATGACGAGGACGATCTGTTTTTAGACAGTGATGGGGAGTGAGCTGAAATATCCTTATACGTGTGTATATATAGTCCTGTAATTAATAAGTTTTGATATATTTATCCACCAGTTTTTTATTTTGTGTCTATGCTGTTTTCATGGTTACTGCAAAAATTTACTTCACTCTGTAAAATTTCTGTATGTATTGTACATACTTTATTGGATATATATAATAAAATAATGTATATAGTGATCTTACTTTTAAATAAACTATGATCTGTTTTTTCCTTCCATATTTATATCTCCAATAATAATCTAAAGTTGCCACTGCCACACCATTCTCATGGAAATAGATAAGAAAGGTACATGATAAATAAAAACATACAAATGGCTTTATGAAAAGTAATCAGTAATAAATGGTAGTTCGTGTACATTTTAAAACGTAAAAAAACCTATGGTAGTACACTATTCCATTCATAAGTATCAGACCAAGTAAGAAAGAGAGGAGTGGGCGCCAAACTCTTTGGCTAAGCCAACGACAGGTGTTCGTATATTTACAACTAATACCGAGGAAATTGAAAATTTTCTAAGTAAAGTGCCTTAATTATTAATTAAGAGTACTTAATTATATTGCCATATAATAGCGGAAGGTGTAAAACATGTTGTGACAAATTTTCAGGAAGATACAGTTGATATTTAAAAAGATATTTAAGAAAACCTATGCATCGCAGGGCTTGAAATGGTCAGTAGTCAAATCGCTAATTTTCATTTTTTTTTACTCTGGAGTTCTTGAACGAACGTAGGCGTGTTCTGGGTCGGTAGCAAAAGTTTAATCACAAGTGTGGAAACTCTCTGAATGAGATAAGAGGCATTATATGACCCTCTGAACCTGATCATCCAACCAGGACGAATTTTGTCTGATCTTCCCGATATTAGGCTGTGCTGAAGAGCTCTTCCTTAGATGCTGTTTATTGGTGAAACATTTTGTTTGAACAGTACAGAAAAGGGTGTATATATATGACGCATTACAGGTTAGGTAACTTGAGAAATTGACGTAATAACGTGAGAAATTTACCGTCTTTTGCTTGTTTTTTGACGTCAATCCCAGAGCGGCTGGTATTCAACATGGCGTCCCGTGTTCTGAAAGTGTCATGTAAATCACGAAAGGCCATTTGCATATCGGGTAGAGGTTTTTTGGGACGGGGCCATTTTACCTAGTGGGTAGGTGCCACTGAAGGTAATTCTAAAGAATAATTCCGCACGGACTGCAAGGAGCGTAACCGCGAATACGACATCCACTAGGGATTGGGGCGTCCAATGTATTTCGCCGTGTTTAGTACTGGCCCCTGGGGGTTAATTACAGTGGTCCGAATAAATGCTACTTGAAATTCTTGTTCAGGAGGTAAAAGTGCATTGAAAAACCGCAACTGCCATAGTCTAGGCCGCCACGGAATAGTAATATAGATCTACTGCCACTGAATCCCAGGTAACAAACGGTTAATGTGTGCACATCCCTGATGGGATATTGTGGAATTAAAAGTTAAAACGAAAATAAAATGCGTTACTTCCCTAAAGCAATTTGGATTTGATGATTTGCTTTCAGTTTTATCTTTTTCATTTTTTTCGGTACATGTAGGTAACAACTCCGCGCTAGGTATTTCTTTTTAAATTACAGTTGCCTTTAGTATTTGGTTTGCTTATTAAAAATTTACCGTTATTTTTGGGTGGTCGACAGTAATTAACCCCCAGGGGCCAGTACTAAGCACGGCGAAATACATTTGACGCCCCAGTCCCTAGTGGCTGTCGTATTCGCGGGAACGTTCCTTACAGTCTTTGCTGACTTATTGCCTAGAATTACCTTTTTTTTTTCTCTCTCTCTCTCCCTCTCTCTCTCTCTCTCTAAGAACTGATATCTGCTTTCCGTATTCCCTTATTACCTTCTGTAACTTCTTTTAAATATAAGCCGTATTCTTTGTCAGTTTGAATTTCAAGTCAGTGGTCCATTTGGTGGGCTTGTTCCATATGAATAGGATTCGTCTTCTAAATAATAATAATAATAATAATAATAATAATAATAATAATAATAAAATAATAATAATAATAATATACAAGCATTTTTGCATTCATACGACTCTGTATCATTCGTCAGAAACTGAAAGCAGGCCTTTTTGAATTCGTCTCGAACCACTCGTTTACAACGTAACTGAAGAGTTCTCGACTCAAGAGCCCCGCCCACTTGTCATTCCGTTAGCTGAGGATTTGCAGAAAAATCCGGGATTCATATCAGCCGTAACTAACATAACATTAAACAACTTATGATTTTCTTGGTCGTTTGGAGGTAAATCAATATTTTTGATAACCGTGGTATTTCAGAATTATCCTCAGGACTTTTTTCAGTTTAAAATATAACTATTCGATTTGATGTGGTCAGTAGCATCTGCTTGATATATGCATTTTAACCCCGTGTGGAAATTCAGTCCAGATATACACACACACACACTTATATATATTATATATATATATATATATATATATATATATATATGTGTGTGTGTGTGTGTGTGTGTGTGTGTGTATATATATATAATATATATATATATATATATGCATTAAAAACTTTTTTGGGGGGTGGGGGCGGGTCATAATCAAAATGGTGTATGAATGTCTGTGTTTGGTTAGTAAAAGTTTTAATAGCTCCCGTTTATTTCGACAAGGGTATATGTAAGTGCACTACTGCTTAGAAAATTAATAACTTCCTTTGGTAATACGTACATGCACTGGGTACCGGCTGTCTTATACCGCTGAGATAAAGGCAAATACTTGACCATATATATTCAGTGAAAATGTGAGCTCGAAGAGACAGGCCTATGAATTGCGTGCTAACCGCACCGTTACCTGAGAGCATCTTAATGGTCACCTGAGAGCATCTTAACCCTCTTACGCCGATTGGACGTATTAAACGTCGAGTCAAAATGTCTCCCGTATGCCGATTGGACGTATCATACGTCGGCTCAAAAAAGTTTTTTAAAAATTCGCGGAAAAATACTTATAGCCTACCAGCCGAAAACTTTTGTATCACGCGCCTTGGGGGATGCTGGGAGTTCACGGATCAAGGCGTTGTTTTGTTTACAATCGCTACGCAGGCGCGCAAGCGCGAATTTCTTTCTTATCGCACTAAAAAGTATCAGTGACACATCTCGGAAATTATTTCGTCACTTTGACATAATTATTGCACCATTTTAAATTATCCTTTACATGAAGTATTATATATGAAAATGTGCGCAATTTCATGCACAATACAACTAAAAATACTCATGATTGTAGCTTTTTATCAATTTTGAAATATTTTCATATAAAATAACGATAAGTGCAAAAATTTCAACCTTCGGTCAACTTTGACTCTACAGAAATGGTCGAAGAGAAACGCAATTGTAAGCTAAAATTCTTATATTATAGTAATATTCAATCATTTGCCTTTATTTTGCAACAAATTGGACGTCTCTAGCACAATATTTCGATTTATGGTGAATTTATGAAAAAACTTTTTTCTTACGTTCGTGCGATAACTCTTCCGATAAATTTTTTCGTGCGATTGTCCTAATGTTTGCACCCTTTTAAATTTGCCGTTACATAAAGTTTTATATATGGAAATGTGCGCAATTTCATGCACAATACAACAAAAAACAACCCATGGTTGTAGCTTTTATCAGTTTTGAAATATTTTTTCATATTAAATAACGTTAAGTGCAAAAATTTCAACTTTCGGTCAGCCTTTGAACATCTACCGAAAATGGTCGAAAAACGCAAATTGTAAGCTAAAACTCTTATATTCTAGTAATATTCAATCATTTACCTTCATTTTGCAACGACTTGGAAGTCTCTAGCACAATATTTCGATTTATGGTGAATTTATGAAAAAAAAAAAAATTACGTTCGCGCGGTAACTCTTCCGAAAAAATCAGAATTTTTTTGTGCAATTGTCGAAATGTTTGCACCATTTAAAATTAGCTGTTACATAAAGTTTTATATATGAAAATGTGCGCAATTTCATGTAGAATACAACTAAAAATGATTGAAGGTTTGTAGCTTTTCTCTTTTTTTGAAATATTTGCATATAAATCACGATAAATAGAAAAAAAAACCACGTTCGGTCAAATTTGACTCTACCGAAATAGTTGAAAAACGCAATTGTAAGCTAAAACTCTTACGGCCTAGAAATATTCCGTCATTTTTCTTCATTTTGAAACAAATTTGAAGTCTCTAAAACAATATTGTGATTTATGGTGAATTTTTGAAAAATATATTTACCTTCACTCCGCGCGCCGATTCGCGGCCGCAAGTCTCCGAAATACGTACATGGCATTATCCTAATATTTGCTCCTTTTCATATTAGCCTTTTTATAGAGTTTCATATATCAAAATGTGCGCAAATTCATGAAGAATACAATACAAAATAATTGAAGGTTGTAGCTTTTTCCATCTTCGAAATATGTGCATATAAAAATATATAATTAAAATTTCGACATTCGGTCAAATTTAACTCGTCCGAAATGGTCGAAATCTGCAATTATAATCTAAAACTCTTACAGTATCGTAATATTCAATCATTTGTCTTAATTTTGAAACAAATTGGAAGTCTCTAACATTATTAGAAATTACGGTGAATTTTTGAAAAAATATTTTTTCTGCGTCCGCGCGTTACGAATTCGTACATCATTTTGTGATAATATTTTTCCGGTGTTGCTTTATTGTTTTACAATGTATTATATATCAAAATGATCGCAATTTAGTGTACAATACAACGCAAAACAAAGTAACTGGTTAGCTTTGACCGTTTTCTGCACAGCGTGATTTGAATACAATTATGTATGAATTTTTTTTTTTTGCTACCATATATCGCATTATTTACATATGATAATGATATTATTTTTCATTTCTGATGGTTGCATTCTAAACTTCAGGCAATGACAAAAAAAGGAGCCAAAAATGAACTCTTAATCTTTCAAAAGTACGCGCGCTGTAATTTTTTGAAAAAATTATTTTTTTCCGGTTCCGCGCTCACTCCAAACCAGGCCCGGCATACGGGAGACGTTTGATTTTTAGGGCTCCGGCGTAAGAGGGTTAATGGTCACCTGAGAGCATCTTAATGGTCCCACACCACTACAAGCTCTCGGTATCACCCGCAAGTTTTATTTGCCATTTAAACGTACGTGTACGTACATTTGAAAATCATATTTTACATTCGTAATAATCTAGACCTGCTAATTATAACTCAACGAAAATAAGAATGTTTAGTCGTGCAGTCATTGCGTTAATAGAAGTGGTATGGATTCAGAATATCTGCAGCTCAGCTGTAGCTGACTGTGATGTGATACCTCGATGGCACTATCGTAACTTGCGTCTGAGAACTAGATACCAGTAGTCCTATAACCCAGAGGCAAAAAGCAAATGCGTCGTCGTATTTCCTCTATCCCTACATTAAGGGGTCGGTTGCCTGATGCGCCTTCTCCACTGCCTTCCTCACAACATCAGGCACGGTTTATTGCTTTGCAAAGGGATTTTCACGACTGCATGCCCTTGCTGTCACCAACCACAGTTATTGGCAGTGGGCATTGCCTTTGACTAGAAAGTCCACCTGCAAGGCAACAGTTTATGCAGTTCCAGGCAGTGGGCCTAGCCTTTTACTAAAAGTTCCACCTGCAAGGCAGCAGTTTCCACAGTTATTGGCAGTGGGCCTAGCCTTTGGCTGAAAAGTCCACCTGCAAGGCAGCAGTTTCCACAGTTATTGGTAGTGGGCCTAGCCTTTGGCTAAAAAGTCCACCTGCAAGGCAGCAGTTTCCACAGTTATTGGCAGTGGGCCTAGACTTTGACTAAAAAGTTCCACCTGCAAGGCAGCAGTTTCCACAGTTATTGGCAGTGGGCCTAGACTTTGGCTGAAAAGTCCACCTGCAAGGCAGCAGTTTCCACAGTTATTGGTAGTGGGCCTAGCCTTTGGCTAAAAAGTCCACCTGCAAGGCAGCAGTTTCCACAGTTATTGGTAGTGGGCCTAGCCTTTGGCTAAAAAGTCCACCTGCAAGGCAGCAGTTTGCACAGTTATTGGTAGTGGGCCTAGCCTTTGGCTAAAAAGTCCACCTGCAAGGCAGCAGTTTCCACAGTTATTGGCAGTGGGCCTAGACTTTGACTAAAAAGTCCACTTGCAAGGCTGCAGTTTCCACAGTTAATGGCAGTGGGCCTAGCCTTTGGCTAAAAAGTCCACCTGCAAGGCAGCAGTTTCCACAGTTATTGGCAGTAGGCCTAGCCTTTGTCTAAAAAGTCCACCTGCAAGACAGCAGTTTCCACAGTTATTGGCAGTGGGCCAAACCTTTGACTAAAAAGTCCGCCTGCAAGACAGCAGTTTCCGTAGTTATAGCCTTTTACTAAAAAGTAACAATGTTGTTCTTTGCAGTGTTCCTTCGACCAGTAGCTGCAACCCCATCCATTCCTTTTACTGAACCTCCGTTCAAATTCTCTCTTCCATCTTACTTTCCGCAACTCTTAACGTAGCATTGTTTCATAGTGCAACTGCGAGGTTTTTCCCCGTGTTAGATATTTTATCAATTTTCACGCTGAATATACCTTCCAGCTCTTAATGCTGTCATCATAGGTCCTAGCACTTACTTGGGCTTTGGCCTAAATTTATTATTACATTGTCATTTAGAGTTTAAACTTAACTGATAACACCTCAATTCTTGAACGAGATATAGGAGATTACTATTAGTCATTTCCATTTTCACCTCAGTTATAATATATCCTAAGAAATTATTAGTTTTATGTCCTTGCAACTAAAGACAATCACCCCGAATTATTTGTATCGAAGAACTTTCCTATAGTAAGTAATTAATGTGGACCCATTTTCGTTTCAGACAAGACGGCTTCAAGGCCTGGTACAAACGCGTCGGTTCTATAGTCACTTCGGTACATCAGTAAAAGACAGTTCGATACAGGCTCTAAAGTGCTTTCGATGCATCGGGCGGACTTTGAAAGTCATGTAGGTAAAATCGAAGAAAAATTAACATTTTTGATAACTGGACACTTTCAATAACTGGCTCCATGGGGCGTCTTCTTATTCCTGTGCTTTCAAGACTAATTTAAATCGACATTTCAATTATAACTTTAATCTTAATTCCTGGAAGCTTAATTAAGACGTTCGTTTTTTTTTCTTTTAATTTCCATTTAAGTTCGTCTTGAACAGCCAGAAGCCCATTATTCATGTTCTTTTGAAATAGCTTATTTATGTGTCATTCATGTTTGGAATTTGGAATCACATACATTTGCCAAGTCGATTAGCAAGATCACTTTCCCGTAATCAACGCGTGAATTTAAGCTGTTGTTAAGCACAAGTCCTAGAATAGCCAAATGGTCAAGTTAAGTAAGTTGTCGATATACGAATTACGTATACTTCAGTTTAGCCCTTCGAAATACAAAGCTTGTATGTGAATAACTTGATCACGAAGTATATAAAACGTGATGCTATGTATAAATAAAGGTTTTTGCCACGAAGGAAAAAATGAAAAGCGAGATAGCCAAGCACAATATCTTGACCAAGAAATAGAATACATAAAAAAGATAGGAAACGATCTCTGCTACCGACCTCATTTAATTGATTTATGTTATCAAAAAGCTCACAAAAAGTTTTATAGTGTTGCTATTAACGAAAAAGAAATGCCTAAAATGCACTTAGCTTACCTTACTTTTGTGGATTTGAAACCATAAAATCAACATTTAAATCGTTTAATGTTAATGTAGTGTTCTCTTATAACAATACCATTAGATATATGCTAATTAAGAACAGTCCCGTAATAAATAACAACATCATTTACAAAGTTCCTTGTAAGGATTGCACATCGTTTTACGTTGGTCAGTCAAGTAAAAATTTGTGTGTACGTATTAAGCAGCATATGTATTCAGTTAGAACAGCCCAGACTTCAAATGCACTGTTTATCAATCTGAGTGAAAAATCTCATTGTATTAATTGGGGTGATACCTCTGTAATTGCTAGATCTAATGATTATGTTTCAAGAAATTTACTGGAATCAGCAATTATGCAAAAACAACCTAATTCTTAGTCCGGGAATGTACCATTTGGACCTGTATATTTGTAAAATGTTTATGAAGGACCTTAAAATAAATGAACTACTAATAAATTAGTCCCACATGTATATAGTTATTATTTCTTCTCTCTCTCCTCTCTCTCTCTCTCTCTCTCTATCTCTCGTCTCTCTCTCCCTCTCTTCTCTTGGCTCGAATCTCTCTCTCTTGCTCGATAATCGCTCCTGCCCTCCCCTTCTCTCTTGCTCGATATATTTATACTTTTTTTTCTCGTCTTTTCATTAATAAATTTTTTTGGGAACATTTTTCTAAATTTCTGGATAATAAGTTGTATATGCCTCCTTTTTTTTCAAAATGTATTGTTTTCAGGGTGAGTCGTCGTGTGTATCCTCCAAGGTGCGGCTGCCCTCAGGCGTTTCCTCGTTTCTGTAGAGTGAAATCGACCTTATTGCTAATGTTGAAGTGTCAGTTTGGATATTAAGCCTACCTTGACTATGTTTTTCCCTTGTAAGATCAGTTATGCCTGAGTAAAGGGTCGAACTAGACCGAAAGTGCTTGGCTATCTCGCTTTTCATTTTTTACCTTCGTGGCAAAAACCTTTATTTAAAGCTTGTATGTGTGTGTTTAACGAATAACGAATTGTAACGCGAATATAATTTCCAGTAAAAAAAATATTGTGGGTATTAGAAGGAATCAAATTAGCAGTAATTGTAGTAGCAGTAAGATAGGTAGTCTCAATTTGAAACGGCTTCCTTGCTCGTTCTATTTCAAGTTAGGTGGTGTTGCCTTTGCATCGGCACACCTCGTTTGTATCGAAACGCTTCTTTTGTGTATCGAATTGACGTTATAAAGATGTATCGAATCAGGCTCCTGCTCTCGGGCATCCAGCCCGAGGATAAGAGCCTGGGCTGGCATAAGGCCAGTGGAACCATCTATAAGGAACAAGGAACCATCTGTAAGGAATATTTTACCCCTCACAACGAAGAGTGTCGTGGTAGAAAGGTGGATTAGCCTGACATTATAAACTGGTAAGTTTACGAGTTTTGTAGCTGACAAAAAGTTGGAAAAATTATATAAGTAAAAACAAAACCAGTGGCCTGGTAAAATTTATTTTAATAATAACAGTAAACATGTCATATGGTTTAATCTCCTTACAAAATAAAAATTCACTATAAGCAACTCTGGGATTTATCAGTACGTAAGATCGATATCTGAACATAAATATTTTAACTTTCTGACCATCTTCCCATCTGTCATGACTTTACCGAAATTATTGCACTGAACATAGCTCTTGCAAATAACCCCTCAGGCTGTTTTCCTTGTGTAGAATCAAGTTGCATTAACTAATTGCTGTTATTCATATCACCGGTAACATTAATCTGTACTTGTAATAGTCCCAGTTTCAGTCGTTCACCAATTGTGTAGCTGTACTGAATGAGGTCTGAATGTGTGTAGGTAAACTATCTCGATCAGGCTGTTAAGGGTAGTGTCTACAATATAATAACTTAATCTTGTAAATAAATGTCTACAGCTATTTATCTTTGCAGGTTCATTACAGCACCTGGTGCAAGATGGCTACCCACTCGTTGAGTTTTCTGATAGGAAACTGCTACAAGGTGGAAATAACAAGAAAAACAAAGAATGGAGACTTAGTTAATGATTAAAAAAAAACTCGAAGACGACGCGAGGAGATGATAAGATTTTTATAGAACTTATCAAAAACAAGAGCCTTTTCAAATTCCTAGTGGAAATTATCTAAGAATATCAGTACCCAGGAGAAATCTATTTAAAGATAAGTGACTGGAAATTGTGCTAAATAATGTAGAAAAACTAAAGTAAAATATCTCCTTTGAGCAGTGGGAATGACACAACACAAACGTATCGGAGGACCCAAACCTATACTTGGACGAGAACTGTGATAAGTGGAGATTTGTGGAAGTGAAAGGATAGTGAACACACACACACAACAGATTTTCAGAAAAGCCACCTGGCGTTGGAGGCTGTCATGATATTGATGTTTGGGGCATCCATGGGGTCCTTCCTCGATGCTAGGGGTAGGGGTAGGGGTAGCTTGGAATAAAGCCAGTCGCTACTAGATGGAGTGTGAAGAAACCATAGGTTTCAGCAGCCTTCAACAGTTTTTTACCTTCAGCAACAACAGACCTGATTAATGTGAGTGTAGAAAGTATTCAGTGTGAAATATTATCATGGTTTCTCTAGAGATTGTATTCTTGCAGGATATA
>NC_061108.1:32138883-32141222 GCF_015104395.2 Macrobrachium nipponense
TGCCAAGAGTTGTGATCACGACACCTTCCAAAAGTGGAGTTTCACTACCTGATGACTATCGTAGGACACATCCTCAAAAACACATTAATTTCCATTCTATTTCTCTCCTCTTGACTCTTGCGACGTCAGGCATTCCTCGGAATATATATATATATATATATATATATATATATATATATATATATATATATATATATATATATATATATATAAATAAAATTTATTACGTCCTACTGCTTAGGATTGGTTCTACACAAAAAACCAATTCATCTTCCATATCATGGGTAACACTGTAAATTATGTTCTCTCAACCATCGCTAGTTGTCGACTGGCACTGGCTCCAGTGTAAACAGATGCGCGAGAAATCTTACCCGACTCTCGGACACTTTCTCTCGCGACACTCCCTCACAGCTCTCGGAGAGAAAAACTTGCTGGTAGTGTAAACACGCTGTAGAGGAAGTCGCGCGAGAGTAGCCGTCTCTCGGGAGAGTTTAATCTCCAATCTAAACGCACCTTTACGAGTTGATCTCGGAAGTTCAACTTTCGATTGCAGATAAATCTCTTTTGCTCTTTTGTGCTCAGGGAGAATAAACTGCGTCAGACTTGCGGTGGGGTGAAGGTAAAAGAGTCTACCAGTAGGAGGAGGATGAACAGGTGGAGAAGGAGGAGGAGGAGGAGGAGGAAGAGGAGGAGGAGGAAGAAGAGGAGGAGGAGGAATTGAGCTTAAAGTTACATGACGAGGCCAAAGTCTGAGATACTAATGCAGCGTTTCGCCTCAGAGCACCTGGACGGAATTGTCGAGGGCGTTAGTCCGTAATCGCTCGTGTGATATGAAAGGTCTCCTAGGCAGGTGTCATGAGGGTGGTGAATAAACACCTTCGCCCAGACGGTTATATATATAATTTTGTCATTCTTTTCGTTTATTGTTTTTTTAAGCATCACGCCAAAAATTACGTCTGGATTTTGACAGAAATTTGACGGAAGGTAGTCCTTATGACTGGAAGCAATTGATTAGATTTTTGGGGGGAGAAATAGCATCTATTTGAGGGATACAATATTTATTCATAAACATAAAAAAGTATGAAGCTACCCAATATTACCAAATTTAATTTCTCTGTGTTTTTCATTCGCAGGACAATTACGACATGATGAAGTTTCCAGCCATTTTAACCACTGAGAAAACCTAGTGATATTATGGATACCTGTTAAATGTTTATTTTATATTATTAGATTTATAGTTGACAATAAATGCCAAATCCAGAACCTGGAAAACTGTGGATCTCAGTCAAAGGAATTATGTATATTTTTCTATTTCAAGTTGACAGTGATTACCATATTTTTAAATAGAATTGAATGCTGAAACTTGAAATGAGAAATTTGATTGCAATCATTATTTCCAAACATTTTATTGCTATTATGGCCTGATAGAAGGCAGAAATAGTTATTCTGTCTTTTTTACTTCCCATTTCGCATATACCATATGCGATATTCGAACTAGAGAGAAACTTCAGTTCTGACAATGTCAGTCCTATCTTCTTTTGTAATATCATTCAAGACATAATTACTTTTATACCAAGTGAAAATTTATGAAGAAAATGACCTCCTCAAGAATTTTCTATTTTGACATCCAGCTGAATATTATTTCGCGCTCTAAAAGCTCAGAGATTACCGTTCGATTTCGACGTGAATATTTAATCCCAGCCTCGGTTTCTTTAGCGTAACTTTGGATCGTTACGCTGGGAAAGAGAGAGAGAGAGAGAGAGAGAGAGAGAGAGTCTCAAAAATGCATTCTTGTATTTCCACCGTCTGGATTCCAGCTGATTCAGCTGTGTACCCGAAAGGCAAATATTTTCACCCGACCAAATGTTTGTTTACGAGGACCCAGAAAGGGAGAATGATAATAAGATTTGAATGTTTACGGTGGAAACAGATGTATGTTGTTGTTGTTTTGATTTGATTTACAGTTTTGTCTTTCCCACCTCTCTCTCTCTCTCTCTCTCTCTCTCTCTCTCTCTTTCTCTCTCTCTCTCTCTCTCTGAAATCTTTAAAGGATCAAAGAGACCTGTCCTTTGCACCTGTCTCGGTCGGTATTTCTTCACCCGTATTTCGCCGTCCTTCCTTCCTGTCTGTCTGTCTGTCTGTCTGTCTACCTGTCTGTCCGTCAGTCAGTCCCCTCGCTAATGATATGCACCTCCATTTACCGTCCTCCCCCCCCGCCCCCCCCCCCCCCCCCCGAACCCCCAACCCCAACATCAGGGAAAGGAAGGAATGGGACGGGAATTACGAAACACCCGACAGACGAGGAAAGAGATCCCACGGAATGAGGCGTATTTGAGGTC
>NC_061108.1:32146722-32172733 GCF_015104395.2 Macrobrachium nipponense
CTTTGCCCTTACCCGGGAAGAAATGAGAGAAAAAGCCAGTACACTGCCATTTGAGGGCAATATTCAAATAAAATCAACACCTTGTTATAATGCTTACCCTGAGCTGGTAAAGCTAAATATCTTTAATAGTATAGGAAAGATGCGACCTTCACTAACTCTGAGGATAAGAAACAACAGCCATCAGCTTCGGAACTAAGCCGGTCCTCAAATTCCCGAGATGTATACTGGTACTAAAGATGATGTATCACTGAACTAACCTAACCATAGGGGACACGGCAAAAAACAAGGGCTGGTGCAATGCCAGTATACATCTCGGTGTGGGAACAATGAGATTATGTTCAAGAAGATTCTAGCACTTGTGTATTAAACGCCGACTGCCTTTGAATATTCAGAAGTGTGGTGAAGCTAAAACGTAGCAGCTTGGTAAAATTCGATGTCTTCTCATTACCACCTTCACCTTGAAGGTATTACGTAATTCTATAAGTCTAGCATGCATATGATGCAAACATACTGAATAAGAATGAGACGTATACATAGGGTATATATATATATATATATATATATATATATATATATATATATATATATATATATATATATATATATATATATATATATATATATATATATATATATATACACTGAAAATATTTGGGTTGTAGTATTTGATAAATCTATCTCGAATCTAATTGCCAAAAAATTATATTGAAATATGAAAATGAATATTACAGGTCGCGTTCATAACTCCTTCCATTTAACAGTGAAAAAAAAAAAAAAAAAAAAAAAAAAAAAAAAAAACTAGTTTAACGCTTGGTCGATACGCAAAAACGCCTGAAGGTTCATGACAACTCTCAGAAGAAAGAGGTAAGACAAGGGCTCGTTGTACCAATGCTAAAACTGGAACAACCTCAACATGAGGAAAGCAAACTGGTAATTAGATCTCATACTTATAACGTGCGATTACATTAATAAGGAACAGCATACGAAGTGCTATATCTGAAAACATCCCAACGATGGCAATGAAAAGCTGATGCAGCAGACATGCCAAGACCAATGGCATACAGCACCTCTTGTAAACAGAGATCATAATATGAAATCTGACCTTGACCACAGTCATTTCGGTCATGCTAGTAGTCGATTGCCCCTCCATATCCTGAGCATTAATCCTCAGATGTCCAAATATTATCCTGACCTCAGCGAATACGCAGTTTCTGAAACACTTTAGTTATGGAAATGGTCACCCCGTGAATGTTTTCATCAAGTTTTACCAAAGTCGCTCTTGTGGTTCTTTGATATTTTGTAAAAATGATACGCGACCAACGCACAAACAGCCACGGTGGAAACGAAAGGCTTACATGTAATGAATTAAAAATAACGAGATATTGGAGTAAGAAAAAAGTAACCGGCTCTCTTTGAAGTTTATTGCCACTTTCGACTCGGAATTACTCTGGCAGAAATACACCTACAAAGGATGGAATATTAAGCAGGCAAACTTTCTTGTTTGTTTATACACATCTCCACCAAACCACACTAGCTATCTATCTGTCTATCTATCTATCTATATACATACATATATATATATATATATATATATATATATATATATATATATATATATATATATATATATATATATATATATATATATATATATATATATATATATATATATATACATATACATTCACACACACACACATATATATATATAAATATATATATATATATATATATATATATATATATATATATATATATATATATATATATATATATATATATATATATATATATATATATACATATATGAATATTCGTGTGTAACTGAATTATCAAATATCACACTGTACACGATTACAAGTATAATACCATTTTTATTCCCCAAAGAAAGAAATGTACATGTATGCAAAATCATAACCGAGGTAGATATTCCAGTATGTATGTTGGGTGTAGCTCTCCTTCGTGAGAGAGAGAGAGAGAGAGAGAGAGAGAGACGAGAGAGAGAGAGAGAGAAGAGAGAGAGAGAGAGCTGCTAAACAAATCTGGGCAGACTATAACTATAACTTTAAAAAAATAACTCTAAAAATAAAGTTATAAATCATTGAATTTTTAAAATGAAAAATTCTACAATAAATAAAGACTTGAAGAATACAAATACGAAAAATCTACTTCTAAATTGCACTTGCTGAATCACAACATTTCCAGGTAAACATTCAAGGTTCTGGGTAAACATTATTTACTATAACCGACCTTAATTTGATCATGGAATAGAATATTCAACGGTGCCCTACAACATTTACCACTTTACACCAAAACTAGTAATATTACTTTAGATTAAACAAGCTCTAGCCACTTACGACTTATCTGTTGAGTGTGGAACTGACTCAGTAACAGCCTCGACGAAATTTCTGTTTCATAGCGGGAATTAATTCAAAATTTTTCGGCTCCTCTAAAATAGATTATTGTGCTTTTCGGGAATCTAACGACCTCCTACTTACGCAGTTTTCAAGAAAATACGTGATGATACAGCAGTTATAATCTCCCATAATACTTGTATAATTACAGTATACTTAAAGAGAGAGAGAGAGAGAGAGAGAGAGAGAGAGAGAGAGAGAGAGAGTCCGTATCCGTATATCTTGTTCGGGTTGCCCCAGGTCCCTCGGTGTGAGGCACCTCTAATGTCTACCAGAGAGTTGCTAGTACATCTTCCGGTATATTTTGCATCTTCCAATCTTGGATGGTCTGGGATGCAGCTTAGATATTTGTCGAGCTTATTCTTAAACACATCTACGCTCACTCCTGATATTTTCCTCAGATGAGCTGGCAACGCATTGAAATAGACGCTGCATTATCGATTGCTGGTGCGTAGTGGATTAATGTTCTGTGTGCGTTCCTTATTTTTCCTGGTATAGTTTTGGGCACTATTAATCTACCTCTGCAGTTGCTCTTTCTGATATTTTTAGCTCCATGATGTTTTCAGCTATTCCTCTATCTGTTTCCATGCCTGAATTATCATGTAGAGTTCTCTTCTTCTCCTTTCTAGACTATATAATTTTTAAGGATTGTAGTCTTTCCCAGTAGTCAGGTATTAACTTATATTTCTAGCTGTAAAGGACCTTTGTACATTCTCTATTTATGCAATATCCTTTTGATAGTCTGGGTACCATATCATATTGCAATACTAGAATTGCTATTTGATCATTGCATAACATGTTCCTATTCATCATCACACCAAGGTCTTTAACTGCTTCCTTATTTGTGATTGTCTCATTATTAGGTCCCCTATATGCATATAGCTTTCCTTCTCTGTCTCCATAATTCATTGATTCAAATTTATCAGAGTTAAATACCATCCTATTTACCCCTGCCCAATCATATACTTTGTTAAGGTCTCTTTGTAGCGCGTTCCTATCTTCATCTCAAGTAATTTCTCTACTTATTCTTGTGTCATCGGCGAAACTACTCACTACCGAAGGTCCTTAACATTACTGTCTATGTCTTCAATCATAATAACAAACAGTAATGCAGCTAACGCCGTACCTTGTGGCACTCCGGATATTACCTTAGCTTCATCCGATTTCTCATCGTTTGCAATAACTATCTCTTTTCTGTGTGTAAAAATTCTTTTAACCATCTTCCTACTTTATCCACTATATTATGTTTTCTAATTTTCTTCGCTAATATATTATGGTCTACCTTGTCAAAAGCTTTTGCAAAGTCTAGATAAACCACATCTGTTTCATTTCGCTTTTCAATATTTTTGTATATGTTCTCACGGTGGACTAACAGTTGGGTTTGTGTACTTTTCCGGGTGGGTACGAAACCATGTTGTCCTATATTAAACAAATTATTTTTTTTTTTATTAAATGTTTCATCATATTTTTCTTCATTATTGGGTTTGTGTACTTTTTCCGGGTACGAAACCATGTTGTCTATCATTAAGCAAATTAACATTTTTTATTAAATGTTTCATAATATTTTTCTTCATTACCCTTTCATACACTTTCATAATATGTGATGTTAGACTCACAGGCCTATAAATTACTTGCCTCTAGTCTTGATCCACTTTTGAGTTGCAGGGGTAATATATGCTAATTTGTGCTCATCATAAATCTTGCCTGTATATACACTTTGTCTTAATAATATTGCAAGTGGCTTTCCGATAGAATGAACTACTTTCTTTAACAAAATAGCAGGGACATCATCAGGACCTGCAAGCAGCTCTATTTTTAATTTCAATAATAGCCTGCACAACATCAGCTTCATTAATATCTATGTCAGCTAAATATTCACTATTTTAGTCCCTTACTTCTATATCATTATCTTCAATTATCAATTCTAGGGGTGAATTCTCTCTTATATCGTTCTGCCAATATGTTGCATATTTCCTTTTGGTTCATTCGTTAATCTCCCTTCAATTCTTAGAGGGCCCCTATTTCTATTCTTTTATTCATCTTTTTTGCATACGAGGTTAATAGTTTGGGGGTTTGCTTGATATTTACTAGGGTTTTTTTCTTCCAAGTCCCGTTTTTCATTTTCTTTTGATTGTATAATCTTTTGTTTCTGCATTGTCTATCTTACTTTTAGTTCTATAACTTTCCATGCATTTTTTCTTTTGCAAGACTTTTTTTCCACTTTCTGATTTTCTGGAACAAGATCCTTCTGTCTCTTGGTATGCTGACTGTTTACTTTTCTTCGTCGGTATATATTTATCCACTATTTTCTCTAATATTTTATATAATATCTCCGTATTTACCCTTATGTCATCTCTTACGAAACATGTTATCCCAATCTTTGTTTAAATTCTTCATTATTTTCTGACCAATTTTATTTTATTTTTACTTGTAGAATTTGTATATTCCATATCCTTCCACTTTTTCATTTCTTGCTTATCTCTGTTTTCACTTGCTTTGGAATGGACTGTTAATTCTATGACTATGGTCTAAAATACTCGCATTATAAGTTATTATTTCTTCAACATAATTCACCTCATTCACAAAATACTAGGTCTAAAGTATTTTTCCTTTCTGTTGGCAGGTGATTTATTTGTTGAATGTTTGTATTCTAGTAGCATATTCTAATAGCTTTTCGAATTGCCTCTTATCTTCTGCACTACTATTACTCTCTTTTTTATATGTTATATAACACAGATCTCCTATTCGTTCTTTCCAGTCTACGAAAGGAAAGTTAAAGTCTCCAGATAGGAGAATAGTGCAGTCCTTGTGATTTCTACATATATCATCCAATTTTTCTATTATTATGTCAAAACTCTTTAGTAGTAGGGGTCTATATATTACTATGTTCATTAATTTTTCAGCTTCAAATCTACCGCTATTAGTTCACATTCTGAGTTAACTATTTTCCTCCATATATTTTTTCTTGTTTTTTGTCTTTCCCATATATTGCAGTTTCCCCCTTCGGTTCCTATTTTTTCTATCTTGATCTATAAGTTTGGAACCCTTTTATTTGATCATCATTCCCAGTCTCTTGGGAATACCACGGTTTCACTTATATTCATTATATCTATTTTCTTTTGCAATTGGGTTAGTTCTTTCTAAGTACTCTATTTTTCTTTTTGAGTTACTCGTAACTAAACCTGCGCATTCATCACTATGATGGTTTGCGTTGTTTTCTCCTTCATTTAATAAGGGTAATACTAAGGATTTTCCCATGTCTCTTTCCTGTTCTGGTATGTTGTTCTTTTCTTCATTTCCAGAAATTCTGACATTAAAAAATCCAACTTTTCCATAATATTTGATCTTCCTTCATCATAATTATTCATTTTGTGTGCTGAATCCTGCAATTTTCTCCGTATCTGCAATATCCTCTTCCATCATAAATACAGTTCTTATCTCTTGAATTGTATCTTGGAGCTGATGCTTGGAAACTTTTTTGTTGACACACCATATCGTGGGGAGATTGGTTTTTTCCTTTTTTCCTTCACCATGATAATTTCTTTGTTTCCATCTCTTTGTTTGTTTTTTTCTTATTTTGGATTTTATTATTTGATTGATTATTTCTTTGATTTTGATTCATGGCTACAGGGTGCATATATTTACATTTTTTGTCGAACTTACATCCTTTGCCTTCTTTTAGGTTTTTGCATATTTTTTGGATGTTAGAATCTCTGCAATCATCCTCAAAGCCGTCTAGGTATGCACATTTACCATATATTTCATAGTTGTGACATACCTTAGGATGTTTGTAGTATCATTATTTTTCTCCGAATCTGCAATTCCCTCTTTTCAAAAGGTTGCAGACTTTGTCTTTTTTGTCTATTTTTCCTCTTTCCATCATTGTTTAGATCTGGGTAGAGCCTCTTCGGGATTTTCTTTTGTGTTGTCATGTCGTAATTTATTTCTTCGTATGTATGCTGCTTGATTGCCTCATATGTAATATCAATGAGAGAGAGAGAGACTCAACAACAACATTATTTTAATGATTTCAAGAATGTCTATTGTCTTACTTCCACGTGCTCACATTACTCAGCATCTATATTCCAACATACAGCGTGGAAAGGTCCAATATCGCATATCCTCAATTCTCATGGTGGAATCTGGCGATGTCCGAAAGTGCTTCTCTCATTTCTCTCTATTCGTTCGGGGACAATGTGAACCCAGTTTCAGGGATTTCGTCGTGTTGGTATCGTGCCAAGAAACACATTTTCTCTCTCTCTCTCTCTCTCTTCTCTCTCCTCTCTCTCTCTCTCTCTCTTTTATTTTTTTGCATTTACACGTTTTTTTTACTTTTCTTTCCTTAAAATACACAATATTTGTCAGGACCATCGTCAAGAAAATAACACCAGGTTAAGTTTACCCATGAATCAATATTCAATCACTCATCATCATCGGCCATTTAACATCACCGGCTAAACATCGAAAGTGATGCGAATATATAATCACAATTAAAACATCCATTCATAACCATTATATACGTATAATAATTTCGTAGGCTGGTATTAAAAGAGAATTCTTGAAACTGTTCGCATAATAACGACTTAATATGCAAACAACTGAAGTCATTCTCTCTTCAGATAAGCTAAAACCACTTCCTTTCAAATTCACTGGAAATTTAGACATTAAATTTAGAGTCATCTTGTAGTGATGACTAAGTGAAGCAGAAACTAAATATCAGATATGTATCTCAATTCATTAAGGCTGGTAGATTAAAATGAGTGAGAAAAATTAATTTCTCACAAAAATTTTTAGTTTAACATGCATCTATTGGGATCCTATGGAAATACCATTGTGTTAGGTAAGATGTAAATAAACGTGATAACTCAAAAATATTACTAATAATTTTATTTATGACCCGTACTATTGTCAAACTATTTCAAAACAATTCACTAACATTCCGCAACGAAGCTACAGGAGAGGAAAATAACTTTACTTGGGACACTTGAGGAACTTAATTCATATATTTCAAAAGCTGTCAAATATATCCGTCCGAGAGAGAGAGAGAGAAGAGAGAGAGAGTGAGAGAGAGAGAGAGAGAGAGAGAGAATAATGTCCCTGCGGGCACCATGAGTGATGTTTTTTGGTTTTCCTGACCAAATTTTCCTAGGTGTATAGGTCTGAATAACAGTCGTATTTCGCGTTTGTTGTCACAGAAGCAAAGCTGTATTATTAAGCTAACTACCAAAAATTACTATTTATCTTTTTTATCGACCCATTTTCAATTGCAAAACGGTTAACACAGAGGGGGGGGGGCAAGATAAACTCTAAGTAAACGAGCGTATAACATATGAAAAACGACGATGTAAGAAGTATAATTCACCATAAAATAATATAAATTAAGAGCAACAGCAACACGGAAACTGGACTAATAGAAAAAGTAATGAAAAAATACGCAGAGTAGCAGGAGTCTTTAAATCGAGAAATAAGTCCAGTTATGTAATTGCGCAAATCATCTAAAACTTGAACCAAATATCCGTACAGAATCTCTGAAGCTCTCTGTATAGATTCATTTTTAGATATGTTTGTACAGTTACATAACTGGATTTTTTTTTTTAACAAAAAAGTCATTCGCGAAACAATATCGTGCGTCGACTTCGACTTTTTTTCCATCTATTTATTATTCGATTTCAGTTAAAAAAAAAAAAAGAATATAAGTAAATTCAAGGGTGGGATATATAATATAATAAAAAAAAAGTATACCTTCAGCGTCCGATATCTTCATTTCATCTTTATATCTTCCTTTTGAACTGAAGGATGACTTCCGGCTATTGAGACTGTCAAACCCTTGTACGTTTGAGCCCATATCTCTCTCTCTCTCTCTCTCTCTCTCTCTCTCCAACGTTATCTTGATAACTTCCCTGTCTTTAAAGCATACTCGTATTTATAGAAGAGGACACCCATTTCATGACCAAGAATATCGCCTAAATGTTAGAGCATGGTATGTAACCTTCGTATAATGATGATGAATTGCTAACAACATAAACGATGAATTCTCGGCCTCAAATAATTGCCGTACCGTACGCTAATGATAAATTTACATTTGGAGACAATCGATAGAGAGAATCATAAAAAAAAAAGAAATAAAAGAAAAAAAAAAGCTATCACTTCTGTGGAACTGGATGAAGAAAATATATATTCTTACATAGGTACACATATTAATTTTTAGGCAGGTTAGTCACATGTTTGAAAATGCTTAATTACACTGTGAGTACATATATCTGCACTCTATATGTATCCAGATCAGTTATTTATTTAATGAATAATAAAACATATACAGGTGGTCCCGGGTTATGACGGTTCCGGCTTACGACGTTGAGGTTACGAAATCCACCCTGGGTTACGACAGCTTGTTCCGAGGTTACGACGCTGACGCTTCCGACGCTCTGAGTGAACGACGCTTTTAAAAAAAACGCATGCTATGATTAAGAATCCTTTATAGTTTAGCACAGTTTAGTAATAAAAATAAGTTTTTGGTTACATTACAACAAAAATTTAGGTTATGATGATTTTCGACACTTTTTATGTCGTATTTTTTAAATTTTTTCAGTGACACCTCATATGCGGAACTAGTTTCCTTTCCGAGGCGAATGAATACAAACTAGCCTTTGGGATGGCACAGTTTAAAACCAGTCCAAAAAGCGCAAAATAATAAAAAAATCCTTGCTTCTTTCCAGTACATAATTAACAAAACTAAGTTTCTGGTTAGATTACAACGCAAATTCCAAGGTTACGACGTTTTTTTTATGCTTTTCAATGATACCTCATACGCAGAACTAGTGTCTGAGCGGAGGTGCATAAATTAATTTACGCTATTAAACTGTATGGTAAACTGACCGAACAACGACCTCGAAAGGTCGAGGACGCTAAACGTAACAATACCAAAGGACGCCACTTCAATCGCGTGCTGCCTGCATTTCACTAGGTTGTGTCTTGCTACAGTCCTGATTTTTGTTGCATTTTTTATTTTTCGTGCCTTTATACTATGGCTCCTAAACGGCAAAGTACTTCCTCCGATGATAGTTCATCCAAGAAGAGAAAGGTCATCACCATGGAGGTAAAATATGACGTGATCAAGCGTTCTGATAAGGGAGAAACGAACACCGAAATAGGTCGTGCTTTGGGCCTTAGCAGGACGACGGTGGTAACCATAGTCAAGGATAAGGAACGTATTCTGAAGCACGTTAAGGATGCTGCACCGATGAAGTCAACGGTGATTAACGAGAAGCAACGTAGCCAGAGCATTGTTGAAATGGAGAAATTGCTGATGATCTGGCTGGAGGACCAGAACCAGCGACGTGTTCCGGTGAGCCTTGGTGTGATCCAGGAGAAGGCTAGAGAGCTGCATGAGGCAGTAGTGAAAAAGTTTGGAGAAGGCAGTGCTAGGGGTGAATTTGCCGCGAGTAGAGGTTGGTTTAATCGTTTCAAGGCTCATGCAAATTTGCATAATGTGAAGCTGCAAGGTGAAGCTGCTAGTGCTGATAGCAAAGCAGCAGAAAGTTTTCCAAGTGGTTTGGCTGAGATAATTAAGGATGGTGGTTACACGGCTGAACCAAGTTTTTAATTGGATGAGACTGGATTATTTTGGAAAAGAATGCCAAACGAACGTACTTTTCCAAGGAGGAGAAGTCAGCACCTGGCCATAAAGCTGGTAAGGAGCGACTGACTTTGCTGTTTTGGGGCCAATGCAAGTGGCGATTTGAAACTTAAGCCCTTGCTGGTGTATTTGGCCGAGAATCCCAGGGCTTTCAAGGGCATTTTTCAAGATTCAACTCCCTGTGATTTGGAAATAAACAAAGAAGGCTTGGATACCTTGATTGGTCTTCGAAGATTGTTCAATGGACCATTTCGTGCCAGCAGTGGAACGGTATTTGACTTCGAAGGGTTCTGCCTTTTAAGGCCCTTTTAGTTCTGGACAATGCCCCTGGTCACCCTTCAAATTTGAGCGACATGCACCCTAATGTGAAGGTGGTGTACTCCCACCCAATACCACGTCGCTGATTACAGCCGCATGGATCAGGGAGTAATTGCTAATTTCAAGGCTTACTACCTTAGAAGGGACCATACGTTTTGCTTTGAGGCCATAGAAGCTAACAAGGAGTTGACACTGAAGCAGTTCTGAACAGGGCTACAACATTGCTGATGCGTGAAGAACATTGCAAGTGCTTGGGACGAGGTGAAGACGACCACTTTAAATGGGGCCTGGAAGAAACTGTGTCCACAGTTTGTATTTGTGCACAGTTTTGAAGGCTTTGACCAGGCAGAAGACGTCGAGACTGTGATGAGGAAGATCGTAGGGCTAAGGAAGAGGCTGAAACTAGATCTTGAACCTGATGATGTAAACAGAGCTGCTGGCATCCCATGGAGAGGAATTGTCAGCAGAGGACCTCCTTGAGCTAGAGCAACAAATGATGAGGAGGAGGAGGCGGCACCAGAGCCAAAAGCCAGGTCATTAACTGTGAAAGGCTTGTCAGAGGGTTTTACTCATCTGGAGAGAGCCTTGACTTCTTTTGAGGCAGAAGACCCTAACGTTGCCAGGTTTGACAAAATAAAGAGAGGAATATTAGATTTGGTGACTTTCTACTAGGAGACCTGAAGGAGAAGCAGACAAAGAGAAGTGTGCAGTCCAGCCTTGACATTTCTTTCACAAGTCTCCAGTACCACCACCTCCCTACCATCCTAGTCCTGGTAAGGAATTCTGAACTGTTTTACTAATTTATGTGTTTACATACTGTATATAAAATGTGTTAATTTTTTAATGTAACATATACTAAATGTTAGAGTAAATTGTAACTTCATTAATTTTCATCATTTGTAATTTTATTGCAGAAGTGGTGACAGTTCCAGATCCCCCTGTACTACCTGTGACAGTTCCAGATCCCCCTGTACCTGGACCCTCTGTAGCAGCCCGTCCACCTGTATCAGGTAAGCAATTTCATTTTCTCATTTTCATTTTGGAAATTGTTTACTACATTATGGCATACATACTAGTACGTACATACTAGTTACAATATGTTTGATGTTGCATAACCTTATATATTTTTTTCTTTATCATTCCAGACTCCTTGATAGTGACAGTGACCCAGATGACCCTGAGCCCCTCCATGGTTTGGATGTCTCGCCCTATTCATCAGGTAAGGAATCCTTAACAAATTTGTATATAAAATGTTTTATAAATTGCTAATAGAAATTTTATTAAAAGTGTACATATGCTACAGTTACATCCACCTTATTTATGTACCCTATCATTCTTTCCAGATCTAGATGTACCCTCTTCAGAGCCCAAATCAGTTGATACGACTAGTATCACCTCTCCAACTCCTTCAGGTAAAAGAATTCTTCATTTTATATTGTATACTACATATGTCAAAACAGTAATAACATGTGCAGTAGTTACAGTACATACATACTCTATCATTTATATTTTTTATCATTCCAGACTCCCAAGCACCTGCCCATCCCACTCCATAGCCCAGCCACCCACTCTCATCTACCATATGCCCATCCCAGTTAGCAAGCCAACCACTAGACTTTATGGTAGGACACTTTTTTTTATGAATGTTTATTATTACATATGTAATAACCATGTTATGTATGTAACTACATACTAATCATATGTACATTATCATCCAGACTGAAATGCACCTTGTGATTACATAAACCAGACCTCTACATAGCCTACATCTCTTCATTTTGCTGAAGGTAAGGAATTCTCAGTTGTTTTTAATGTGTACATACAGTAAATTGTTAATTATGGAACAATAAATTTTGTACACTTAAGTGGTTACATACTGTCCTTTAATAGTATTAATTCTTCATTCCAGGCTGCCCATCATCCTAGCCTGTTATCTGTGATAAAGCACACTGAAGTTAGGTATGGAATGCATCCTTATCATTGCAGGCTTCCTACACATGAATGCTCTACACCTCCCATCTCCATCTCCACACCTACCGGTAACAGCTTTGAGACTCACTAAAAGTTGGTAAGTTATGTAAGGAATTTCTAAATTAAGTTTTATACTACATGTTATATCTGATATTAAACCACTGTATGGTGCATATTACTGTATGTAACTTACTATGCATAGAGGACTCATTACTGACATAATTTTTTTTTTTGTTTTTTTTTTTACATTCCAGAATCCCAGCAACCCCAGAATGATTGTAGGACTATAACGAACTTTTGTCCAGGGTTACATAGCACGACAACTTTAAACATAAAGTAAGGAATTAATTAACATACATTAACTCTTTTACTCTTGATATATCTAATTAACATATTGCATTCAGGACTTTGTGTAGTATATTTTGTACTAATTGTGTTACTTTTACCTTCCAGAACCAACAGTTTCCAAAGAGAACTCCAGGTTGTACTACACATTACAAGTGTCACCAAAGGATTACTACAAGTAGAAGCACCATTTTTGGATGGAAAAAACCTTCAGGAAAGTATACGTATCAAATGTAACATGTAGTAGTGTACCAAAGGGTGACAAGTAAGGTTTTTACATACAGTATGTACATACGTACATAACTTTTTTTATTAGGAATTTCTAAGTTTGATTACATGTTATAAACCACTGTACGTATGGTATACTGTATGTAACTTACTATGCATACATGACTTAACTTAGATAATTTTTTGGTACATTACCAGAATCCCAGAACCCCTGAATGATGTGGCTATGGGGCCACACATAATACTTTGTCCAGGGTTACATACATAGCATGACAACTTTAAACTACTAAAAGAAGGATAATACATATTAACTAAGTTTTATACATGTTATATCTGATATTAACCACTGTATGGTGCCTATTACTGTATGTAACTTACTATGCATAGATGACTTACTGACATAATTGTTTTTTTGTACATTCCAGAATCCCAGAACCTGAATGATGTAGGCTATGGGGCCACACAAAAACTTTGTCCAGGGTTACATAGCACGACAACTTTAAACTAAAAGTAAGGAATTAATTAACATACATTAACTCTTTTACTCTTGATATATCTCAAAGTAAGGAATTATAAACTAAAAGTAGGGAATTAATTAACATATATTAACTCTTTTACTCTTGATATATCTATAATTTACATATTGCATTCAGGACTTTGTGTAGTATTTTGTACTAATTGTGTATACTTTTTATCTTCCAGAACTACCACATTGGAATTTCATTTACTCCAGGATGTACTACACATTAGTGTCACCAAAGGATTACTTCAAGAATGTGCATAGTGTCACCAAAGGATTTACTCAAGAATGTGCATTTAGTATAGTGTCACCAAAGGATTTACTTCAAGAATGTGCATTTATAGTGTCACCAGAGGATTATAATAAAGCTTATACCTTCAAGAACCATCCTTTGGCATTGAAATAACCCCATTACACAACATGCTCTGTTAACATAAGGATTACAAGTAAGGTTTTTTATAAACTTTTTATTAGTTTAAGACATATTTCCAAGCGTTCGTTCCGAAAAGCTCTAAAAAACAAAATTCGTCAGAACGTTGCGTTGATTTTTCTTAGTCATGATATGATAAAAAGCGTCTGCCATTTTTAGACTTGGTTGTTCACAGGGATGATTTAAATAAGTCTTTTAAATTCTCTGTTTTCAGGAAAAGTACTCACACAAATACGTACACACATTTATTCATATCATGACGAGAAAATCAAAACGCACGTTCTGACGAATTTGTTTTTAGAGCTTTCGAGTTTGATACCCTAGTTCATTGACAGGAAATTCAAGTCTTGACTACGAGTTTCAATAAGTCATGTTACCCCAAGTTTTTATTCGACAGATGTCTTTCTAGAGCCAAAAGTATGTTTTATAATCCCTAGGGAACGCTGTTTGACTGCTAATTTTAAATGCCTTTCCCTTTTCCATAATCATGACCTGAAAAAAGTTCCAATAATCTTAGAAAAGAAAGACATGGTTATAGCGTAGTTTTTCAATACCCTAATACTCTTAAAAAGAAAATTATCAAAAACAGTTGCAGAAAACCAAACACCGATGTTGGAGTCTATGCTATAGGATGTAAAAATTGTGACAAATGCTATATTGGTGAAAGCGTCGTTCCCTGGAACAGAGGAAACGTGAACATGTTGCAGCTTGGTTTGCCGTTTGGCAACGTTTACAGCGCCATTGCCAAGCATACTTGGGATTCCGATCATGCCATCGACTTCAGGGAAAGGAAAAGTTATTTATAAGAGTGCGGATAGGACCACTAGGAGAATTGGGGAAGGAGCTCTCATCACTTTGAATGACACCTTTGAGGGGAATACCGGAATACAGAACAATTTACTTTTGAGTGAAGAAATTTGCAAAAGGGCCAGAATAAAGAACTTCAGAAATGTGTACAGCCTCCTTCAATCCGATAATGTAAATAACTATCCTTCGCCCGTTCCAGAGCCTAATCTACAAACTACCTTTTAGTTAACGACCGTCAAGATGTCATTCAGGAAGAAGACCGGCGCTTTGTCCCGCCCGTAGATCACAACGAATTATGGAAAGGCAAACGACCCAATGACTTGTTCGATTTTTTTTTTTTTAACCTTGTTAATGTTCTTTGTCTGTTTGTTTATGTTATTTCGAATTCTTCACCAGTACCATGTCTCATTTGCTTAGTGATCAAGTCCACAGGAGGATGGACGAAAGCTTTAAGCTTTTTATAAATATATCATTTCTCGATAAACAAGGATATTATTGTGGATCCCTCTATTGATTTCTTAGAAGCACGATACAGTGTTTTTATATTGCATATATATATTAGATATATATATATATATATATATATATATATATATATATATATATATATATATATATATCGAATCTAAGTTAACATCTAGTATTTAAAAAAAATGGAACATTTCATCCAAAAGAAATACACATTATGCCATTTTTCGGCGATAAGGTCTCAATATTAACGTTTCAAATTCCAACGTATGAGCGTGCAACACTGCAATATTGGATGTCAGTAATTTTTATGGTGGAATTTGCCTATGTCCGCAAGGGACTTTCTCAAATAAATTCTCAATCGTCCCGGGACAAAGCGACAGTGGAAGGATTTGCAGTGGCTGGCTTTATAAAAATAAAAATAAAAAATGACCTTTCACCTAAAACAAAAGCTATCATAGCTTACGTTACCTTTAATTGGAATCTGGAATAAACTGTAATGAGAGAGGAGAGAGAGAGAGAGAGATTTAATTTGGGATTTTTTCTGCATATTCTTACGTGGTTTGCCTGTGCAATCTATATGCAATAAAATTTATTCATCCTGATAATCAATTCTGGAGTTTTACGTTGCTTCGCTTGAAAAGGTAAACAAAATCCAACCTAGGTACAAACAATGAGTAACATCACCCTCATCATAAAATACTTAATAGCACTAACGACCAAATTGTTAAAAGAGATGACAATGATATTAACAAAGCATTTTATTACATGTATGACCATCAAGATCTACATCTATTCCATAAACATCCATTATTACGTTATTGTTTTTTAACTAAAGAATATTCTTTCATTTTCGAGCAAAATTACAGAATGAAATTGAAAGAACTTGTTTTAAATCAACAGAGCTGCCTCCGTTCCACAGATGAGTCTTCCACGTGTGTCAAATTCGGATTTCTTTGGAATAAAGTGGAATCTCGTTCATTTTAATCTAATAAAAGGTGAATCCTCTTAGTAAGCCTTGGTATGTTACAAATGGTTCCTTGGCCCATATGCATCATCAAAATACTATTTGTATTTCTCGTAGAGTTTCATGTTAAAATTATTGTATTCTCGTAGAGTTTCATGTTAAAATTATCTTAAATAAGGAAAACATGACTCCATTTTATTTTCAGGGTACCTGAATATAAAAATAGGAAGAGTAGGAAAGTAACTCCAAGACACTGGCCGTTAATTAAATGATAAACAGTCGCAATCTAATCATTTACAAAACACTATATACATGAAAATTACTTGTACTAAAAAGAATACAAGAATACAATAGTAATTCATTTTTATAAGAATGTCATTGCAACGTAAATGTATTGTTCACATGTTCCAAAACGTAACGAATCTCTTCTGAAGAGAGAGAGAGAGAGAGAGAGAGAGAGAGAGAAGCGTAACACCCTTTACACTTCAAAACTTTTTTCAGCAAAAACAAAAAAACAAAAAAAAATTACTGCCACCCTGGGACGTCGTGAACCGCATCTTCAAAGCAAAAAGGATTTTAGTTTAGTGCCGGCTAGTTAAGGAAATTATACTACTGCCCTAAAGAAAGAGTGCCAGATGTTTAAGGGAAAAAGAATGACTTTTCAGAATATGGAATAACTTGTACTGTGGTAAACTTAAAATAATGAGAGGAAGCATCTATAATATAAGAATCACAATCTAGCAACACTGAATCAATCGTTGGAATAATAATAATAGTCAAGTCACGCAACTGAAACTGATAGCTCCCACGGAGGTAGCAAGCTGTACAACCTAGATACTGTTATCTAGAAAATGCTTGAAACTGTAACACACTCTACTTTAAGACAGCGGAGCGTCTACTGGAGGGTTTGTGAAACCCTGAGTGAAGGAAATATCCACCATACGGTGGAATAAAGATTTCTTTTGAGCCCAATGGCAATGTTAGTTGTCTGATCAGACTAATTACTGAGACCTCAAAGCAGAAGCAACGAATATCCCTTCTAACTAACTTACGACAATAACAGACAACTTAGGAAACTAAATTAAACGGAGTCCTCAGAGAGGACCATTGAAAAACACAACCAAAAGCATCATATTAGCCATAAGATAATGTTATAAAAGCCGAAATTTTTTTGGTTGAAATTTTTCTTAAATGTGGGAAAATGTTCGCATTGAAATATGTAGACATAGAAATTGGACTTGTTTAGAATAAATGTAGGTCTGAGGAAAGAGTATTTAATATCATATGGCTAATGAATACCTTCCTGCAAGAAGCGATACAAGGTCAGAGAAATGAAAAAGTCCCATGCAGGTGCAAGGATGTGGGACAAGATAAAAATGAGTTGTTTGTAAGGGTTAGAAACATCAAAATTATATTGCATTGCTTGAAATTTTTTAATGTTTGGTGAAGTAAATAAAAACATGTGTAAGGTCATGAGGGTAAAAAAAAACTATGGAGTAATAAATGTTAATAAGGAAGTTGAAAGAATGAAAGCTGCTGCTTCAGAGTAAATCAAACGGATGATGATGCGATACAAGTAGAGGCAGCTCACAGTATAGGGGAAAAACTAGGAAGACAGCAAGGTGTCAAAAAGCTAGGGAAGAGACTTTCCCTGTCTTTGCAGGTTAAAATTAAATATTTAGCAACTGTTGCGACAACTCCCCTTTGCGGACATGAAATATGCAAGCTGAATCCAAATGAGAGAAAAATTGTTGAAAAAGTTGAGATGCATTGTTTGCATAGTATATGCAGTGTAAGGAGAACGGGAAGGCTTAGAGATATGGAAAAATATAGAGGTGGTAAAAATATTGTGAGGGAAAGGATGGACCACTCTTTTGAGACGTTCTGTCCTTGTTGGAAAATTGTGAAAGATTGTACGATTCCAGAGAGTTAGGAAGGCGGGTGGGTAGGGGAGGAAAGGAAGAAAACACCAAGTGCCCAACATATGGTATGATAAGGTTTTCGAAAGTAGAGGCACCTTACTGACTAGGATGCGCAAGAATGCCCTGCAAGACAGCTGAATGATATTGGCATCAGGGAAGTCTGCATGTTTTTGCTGATGGGCTTTCTGCCTGGATGTATGGAGGATCAAATGTTTCAAGGAAACTTTTTGTACAAGAGGTTTATCCATGAGTGAGCACTCAAAATCTAAGTGGCAGTGACCCTTGTGTTGATTTTGTTTGGAACCCTGTTAAGAGATGCTGAATTTACAAATAAATAAACTTTATGATAAAATCCTTGATAATATAGAAAATCAAGAAACCAACACCAACTTGTAAACACTAAAGTAGTAAAAAGAATTAATCAAAAAGACATAAATTCCTCTCTCTGAGCCAGACACTTCTTTTTCTCCATTCTCCCCCAGAGTTTGAAGAAGTTAACCAAACCAAATTACTTCAAAATATGTTTTCTTAATTCACCCTGATATCTTCCCCTCGAGTAGAAAGATGAATTCCATCTTCAATTGACAAAACATTTACGCCTTGTAAATATATTTGCGTTTCTCTCACTATTTCTTTTCTGAAAAAGAGCTCCTAGCCCCGGGTCTGCGTTGTTTCCTATTCAGAAATGCTCTCCCGTGTCCTTCGAGGCCACTCAGGATTCTAAGGGTAGATGCTGTCATTCATAACAGAACTCCTCGAGTGACGAACGCGAGCACTGGAGTGCTCCGAAAAAAGAAAGTTGTCGTCAGCAGAATAACAGAAGAAAAACATAAACTTGCCACGTTAGCAAAGGATTACTTGACAACTTTTATTGACAGTATTGACAAATGAAGTGACGCTATACCGATGCATGAAATGAAAGAATTGAAAACTGTGAAAAATATCATAAATACCAGAAAACGGAATATATTATGAAACTAGACATAAATGAAAATATATAAACTATAATTCATCTTACACACACACACACACACACACACACACACACACACACACACACATATATATAATATTATATAAGCACACACATATATATGCATAGATAATATAAAATATGCAGTTTCTCCTTCTCTAATTAGCCATATTTCTTATATTTTTGTTCCCAATTTTTCAAAATGTGTCTTTCCGAAATCAAATACCAAACATTCTAGAACCGTTTCAGTAGCAGCTGTTAATCTTAAATTCAAACCATCAGAAAAAAATAAAATTTGTATACCCGCCACCTTAGAAAGCAAGGTCCTTAGATGCAGCTGTCTTATATTAAGCTAGCCTTTTGCCAGACACAAGTCAACTATTTCGATGTCCTTTATTTAAAAGCTGGTGAATTAGAAATATAATTATTTTCTCTTCCGGTGTGTTGCTTTTTCTCATTCCATCTCTCCCTTAATTCTAAGTACACTAATTTGCGTTTCTCCTCCTCTCTGCTACTTCTGAATCAATGTCCTTCTATTTCAGATGGGTAACTGGACTTATTCTGTGCTGCTGAAACAGGCTGAAGAGAACGTAATTCGGAGTTTGTGAATAAAAGTAAAAGAATGACCTTACATTTATTGCGTATCCTAAAAATCATGTAGTTAGTGACATATCACTTGGATTCTAATGATGTACTGGTTATTCCTCTTGATAGATTACAGAGCAAAAGACAATAAGCTTGTTGTGTACAATGCTTATTATTATCTTACTCCTTTAAATAAACCTATTTTTACATATTTACCTTAAACTTATTGGAATAAGATGACAGAGTCACTTTTTCTTCAGCTTACCTATTATTTTACTGCGTATTCCGTAAGCGCATCTGCTCCTGATAAATGTTCATCTAATTCAACCAAGTACAAAAGCAACAATAATTCCGTTACTCGGTGCAATTCCGTCTCCTCATTTGCATAGTCAAATTACATTACGAGCAAACCTTTACCACTCCGAAGTAGGTCGATGGGAAACGCCGTTGCTCTACTAAAGGAAACCTACAGAAAATCGAATAAATACAGCGCAAAAGATTGGAATAATGGAAATAGAAGCATGGAAGACGCACCTGTCACATTTATACTGTACTGAGCACACGGTACTTGGTGGAACTGGTTACAGGAGTGTGGGGGAAAAATAAACTTCTGTCATTTGTTACGTTTGGTTGTTATAGCTATGACCTTTTTTGCTGTTATGCGCTATTCTGCAAATGTAGCTCTTCATCCCCTGGTATCTCATGAAATTATTTCCAGTAACCGTAGCAATATTTTAGAAGCCTGTAAAATCAAGTTTACTTGCATTCTCAGGAAAAAGCTCAAATCTCCTTAAAGGAAGGAGGCAGAAAGAGTGGTAACAAATCCTTCTAAGAGTATGAAAAACTTTTAATCTAGCAGATACAAACTTCCTTTATTTTATTATATTCATCAGTGTTGCAATATTTCGCATTGCAAGCCCCAGCGCGCGAGTTTTAAACGATCAAATAAGTTCATGACGCATACCTATAAAAATGCTACACTTTTTTTTTACTTGTTTACGTTTATTTTGGTAAATAATGAAAATCATCATTTTCATCTAATAACTCCTATCCCACATTTTGAATGTGCTTACTCAAGCTAGTTTGGAGAGAGAGAGAGAGAGAGAGAGAGAGAGAGAGGAGAGAGAGAGAGAGAGAGAGAGAGAGAGCAGTATTACCGCCTATTTTTTGCTTAGCTTTATTTTTTTTTTCTTTTTTCAAAATTAACTTAACTCTTGTGATTTACAAACATATTCATAAAATATTTAAAAAGAGGGTTCAATGAATTTAAAAAAATCATAAAATATTAACGGCGACATAGGCAACAATAGCAAGAAATCTTATTTACTGTGAATGTAAATCACATCATTATACTGAATTGTTACCATGAACGACATACAAAGAAAGAATCTTCTTAGGACACGTCACCACCAAATGTTTTTTCCTAATCAACCTTTATAACTTAATATTTTAGATGTTCTCTTTCATTTTCTCTTGAATGAGAAATCGTACATAAAACTAATCACTTTCCTATCAGATCAACAGGGACGCTCCTCCGTATCACAGAGGGTCATCTTTGCCTCTGCCAATTTGGGACTTATTTGGAATTTAATGGAATTTCAGAAATTATAATCCGATAAGAGGCAGTAAATCTTTTAAGAGGCAAAACCCTATTGGCCGACCTCTACGCATTTCCCCTTGACAAAGTCTTATGTGAGTAATATTTTCGACCCTCGTGAAATATTGATTAAAGACCTGCCATTCAGTGATCACCTAAATCGGTTCTACTTTTACAGCAAATTCCTAGATGTGACACGATAAGCTCAATATTGTCAATATCAAACTGAGCATTGCAAAGTTGCGCCCATACAAAAAACATACAGTAAATAGGTTATCTCAACTTCATATACATAAATCTTATAAAACTGAGAAAACAACAGTGCAAGGCTGAATAAAAGTTCAAAGGCAGTCCAGTTCTAGTAAGTTTGAAATTTTCCTTCGTAACTAACAAATAGATTTGAAAATATTTTGTGAAAATATCTCTTATTTTACAGTTTTTGCCTTTTGATTTTTGGCTTTACGAAATGTTAAAAGAGTCACTAAACACTAACAATACATTCGAGCAAGAAAGTCTACTCGTTTCCTGACCGTGAGGAAAATAATATCTCGTAGGAAAAAGGGAAAAATACGTAGTGCTTCAAGGGAAAATGGTATTTCAATTTTGAAACTATTTCTACAGTTATCAGCAACATGGAATCTGCATAATACTACTACCACCAACAACAACAACAATAATAATCATAATAATAATAATAATAATAATAATAATAATAATATATAATAATAATAATAATATAATAATAATATAATATTAATAATAATCTCTTTCTTCCGAATGTGCGTTACGCCTTTTTGATCTCTTTAAATATGATGTGGCGAGAGAGAGGACGAGATATTACTGACAAAGAGGATCAGAGAAGAAGAGCGATAAGAAATCTTTGCATCTTTCGTGTATTATGACCATCTCAATCGAAGATTCTATAAAAAACATCTAAGACTGGGACCTGAAATGATGAGTGGTTGAAAGGAAGAAGTGGAAGGAATGAATCAAGTGCTTTAAGGTAATATATCACATCTTAGGAAGTAAACGGAATAATATTGTATAATAATTACATTGCTCTGTTATAGAAAAAAGGAAAAATACTAAGTTCCAAAAGTCACTCTTCGAGGGCAGTAATAGTACCACTTCTAGTAGTAATAGTATTAAGCATATAAACAAAAACATAACCACTTCTAAATCTAGGGTCTCTCAAGTAAAACTTTCACACAACTCATTCCTTCTTTTCACGAAATCAGGCATTTCTTTCATTCATCTAGCGAATAGTGGCAATGAAAAAACTACAACGAGCGCGTCCTTAGAAATAAGCAGATTCCTCATCCTCCTCAATATAAAATTTCATCTACGTATAAATTTCTGTGAAGATGAAAAAAAAAATTCAACAAAAAATTAACTTGGTAAACTAAATATATGAAAAGTCAAATAACGTCTGCCTCGTGAATTTTACATTTCCATCTTCAAGAGCTCCTCTCAGGTTGAAGTATGACTTCCGGCGATTGCCACTGACAAAGCTTTTATGTTGTGCCACATTTCCCAACTCATCCCCACCCCCACCCCCTCCATCTCTCTCTCTCTCTCTCTCTCTTCTCTCACTCTCTCTCTCTCTCTCTCTCTCTCTCTCTCTCTCTGCTCAAAAATAAGCTGACAGCTTCGGGCTATGCAACGCTTATCCTGCATTAAAAAAAATTGTCGCCGTGACATTAAAGGCCACCCGTAAGTAATGTAGTTTCCAAATACAAGAAATGGACGCCAGTGCGTTTAATGATTGTATGGTAATCTAATGAAATTTGCATATGAAGACAAGAGATTCATTTGCCTGGAGAGGGCGAATTATAGGGAAATTTCGAGAAATAAGGGAAACATGAATAAACATATCATGGAACTTACGATTCCTTATAAGTGAGAATATATAGAAGTTGAGAGGGCACTGGGATTATTACAACTATATATCTTATATACTTATATATATATATATATATATATATATATATATATATATATATATATATAATATAGTAAACACACATACACACACACACGCACACACACATACAAACACACTCACACACACACACACACACACACACACACACAAAACAAAAGATAATACATATAGACATATATATAATATATATATATATATATATATACATAATGTATATATATATATATATATACAAATAGATACATATATATATGATATAATTATGTAATATAATATATATATATATTATATATATACTATATATACAGTGCGTATATAATATATATATATTATACTATAGATATATATATATATATGTGTGTGTGTGTGTGTGTGTGTGTGTGTGTGAGTGTGTTTGTACGTGTGTGTTGCGTGTGTGTGTATGTATGTTTTTACTAAACACGTGGTGTATATAGAGAATGCCACAGGTATAAAACTGTAACTGAAGGTAAAAAAATCTTGATCAGTTTTCATCTATTCTGACTTCTCAAGAAAACTGGGGCAGGCAGTATTACCAGATAGTTACACTACTTTAAGTGGAAATAATTTACAATTGAATCTATAGATTGTGAACAACTGCTAACAGAAGGAAAGCAGTCGAAGGAGATACCCTTTGGGACAAAGGGTCACAAATCGTGTTTTTTGAGAATGTCGGTTTGGTTGCCACCTGGGCCAAACTATGCTGTTTGAGACCAATATATTTTACATAAAAATATGTGGGCCAAGTTTAATCACTTCCTTTTACATTTATCACTAAAAAGTTATTTTTTTATGGAAATGAGTCATAAAATACAGTTCATGGTGTGTAATGGGAAATCATATAAGAATTTAGTGATTTTTTTTCACGTGTTATTTGTAAGCCTTTTTAATCAAGGATCAGCTTCATAATGCCCTTGCGACAGTAATTAACGTTACAGAATTATACCTTTAAGGTTAATTAGTACTAAACATATCATTAATTTTATTTTACTGGTTTAACTACACATAATTGTTAACCTTATTAGGCGCTTTTATTCTCTCAGTATTAACCAACTTAGTCACAAACCCAACAAACCCACGAAGGAAAATAGAGATCTGAGGAAATTATGATTTGCCCAAGTGGCAAAATTCAATCAACTGTTTTATGCGTCCACAAATTAACTCTTCTGCTTTGCGAACAAAAACAAATAAACAAAAATTCTGGTGAGTGGTAATCTGGTGTCTAATGATTTCTGAAAGTCAACATGAATGAGTAACTTATGTGGAAAAAAATAAAGTTTTAAAGAATTAAACACTAATCATCTACGAAGAAGATTTGAGCTTTCAACAATGTTGGAATTGCGTTAATGGATTAAATATTTACGATTAATATAATGTATTAATGGACTGACTGATAATAACAAAATATAAAGCAAACACATTAATAAAAACTACACACACATATACGTATATATATATATATATATATATATATAGATATATATATATATATATATATATATATATATATATATGTGTGTGTGTGTGTGTGTGTGTGTGTGTGGTGTGTGTCCTGTGTGTGTGTGTGTGATGTATAAAATTATGCTCTCTACGTCATAATTTAATTTACTATTAGTTGGTAAATGGATTTCTTGAGATTTAATATTACTCATAACAGAGTAGATTGGAATTTCTACTCTCGCGCATCTGGCTGAACTGGCAACCACAACACTGCGGTAATGTCATTAAAGTTTGAGTAGTTGGAAAAAGAACTTTGCTCTTACTGGAAATTTACAAAAAGAAAAAAAAATGTTATAGTTCAATATTTAACCAAATATTTCCCGCACCTTTATACAAACACGTTCTACACTTAAAAACATAATAGTATCAAAAAAGCAGGTTGAAAGAAATTTACTCCTTTATATAAAATTTCTTTTCATTGAAATGCTTTCCTGAAATGAGTTAAAACCAACTTCAGAATGCCTTAAGGATTCACTGTCATATTGTTTTCATATAGGACCCATGATATTCTTTGGTGTGAAGCTTTGACACTTTCCTGATGAACACTTAAATAAGCGCTGAATTTGAATACGGGCAACATTAAATGTTTTAAAAATCCCCTAACTTCTACGGTACGTCTTCGTCTCCATTTCATACCCTTATAAAATATGGTCATATGCATTAACAGCGTTCAGCTTTCATCAACTTCTTTTATATAATAAAATTACAAATTAAAAATAATGACAAAAAATAAGTAAGCTCGTCACTGCGAATAAAGGTCTAAAATAAAATTAATTAGAATTAGCAGGTTAGTTTATGCCAATGGTGGTTTATTGTCTGTCATTCGTTTATATTCTCGCGTTTGAATATACCTTACTCGAATTCCAAACTCACCTATACTTAATAGCGCATTCCTTTTGTAATGTACCCGTACAACTTTCATGTTTTCCTTGCAAAAATCATCCTGCTTGTGTTTGTTGTTTTACAGTTCCATGCAGAGTCATAACATAAAAACTGAGTCGGTTAGAGACACTCTTTTACTCAGGCCTTGTTAGATGTTTTGGCAGTTTGTTTGTTTGTTTGTTAACTTGTGATACAGAGTTTCTGGTAATTCATGATGTAAAATACGAAATAAAATGGAACGGGGGAGCTAAATAAACAAACACCACTAGAACCATGGAGGGAAATTGCGAAGGAATTTTGTGAACAAATGTGGCAAACAAGTACACGTACCCCGCATGGAGAAAGTGTTTTGCAACAGAACACGAACATTCGTGCACCAGAAATGAAATGATTTCAAGCCTCATTTGTTTTAATCACTGACCCGTGAGATAAGCGACCGCATATTTAAAGACTGCTATTCGGTGAAAAGTTGAATGACCACTTTC
>NC_061108.1:32173233-32185733 GCF_015104395.2 Macrobrachium nipponense
GAAAGTGGTCATTCAACTTTTTCACCGAATAGCAGTCTTTAAATATGCGGTCGCTTATCTCACGGGTCAGTGATAAAACAAATGAGGCTTGAAATCACATTTCTCTGGTGCACGAAATGTTCGTGTTCTGTTGCAAAACACTTTCTCATGCGGGTACGTGTACTTGTTTGCCACATTTGTTCACAAAATTCCTTCGCAATTTCCTTCCATGTTCTAGTGGTGTTGTTTATTTAGCTCCCCCCGTACCCTTTTATTTCGTATTTTACATCATGAATTATCAGAAACTCTGTATCATGAATTCACAAACAAACAAACAAACTGCCAACATCTCAAGGCCTGAGTAAACGAGTGTCTCTACCTACTCAGTTTTTATATTATGGACTCTGCATGGAACTGTAAAACAAACACAAGTAGGATGATTTTTGCAAGGAAAACATGAAAGTTGTACGGGTACATTACCAAAAGGAACATATTAAGTATAGGTGAGTTTGGAAATTCGAGTAAGGCATATTCAAACGCGAGAATATAAACGAATGACAGACAATAAACCACCATTGGCATAAACTAACCTGCTAATTCTAAATTAATTTTAGACCTTTATTCGCAGTGACCGAGCTTACTTATTTTGTCATTATTTTTAATTTGTAATTTTATTATATAAAAGAAGTTGATGAAAGCTGAACGCTGTTAATGCATATGACCATATTTTATAAGGGTATGAAATGGAGACGAAGACGTACCGTAGAAGTTAGGGGGATTTAAACATTTAATGTTGCCCGTATTCATATTCAGCGCTGATTTAAGTGTTGATCAGGAAATGTGTCAAAGCTTCACACCACAGAATATCATGGTTCTATATGAAAACAATAGGACAGTGAATCCTTAAGGCTTTCTGAAGTTGGTTTCAACTCTTTTCATGAAAGCATTTCAATGGAAAGAAATTTTATATAAAGGAGTAAATTTTTTTCAACCTGCTTTTTGATACTGTAGAACGTGTTTGTATAAAGGTGCGGGAAATATTTGGTTAAATATTGAACTATAACATTATTTTTTTTTTTTTTTTGTAAATTTCCAGTAAGAGCAAAGTTCTTTTTCCAACTACTCAAACTTTAATGACATTACCGCAGTGTTGTGGTTGCCAGTTCAGTAGAAATTCCAATCTACTCCGTTATGAGTAATATTAAATCTCAAGAAATCCATGTACCAACTAATAGTAAATTAAATTATGACGTAGAGAGCATAATTTTATACATACACGCACATGCGCACACACACACACACACACACACACACACACACATATATATATATATATATATACGTATATGTGTGTGTAGTTTTTATTAATGTGTTGCTTTATATTTTGTTATTATCAGTCAGTCCATTAATACATTATATTAATCGTTAAATATTTAATCCATTCACGCAATTTGCAACATTGTTGAAACCTTAACATTTCTCAAATCTTCTTCGTAGATGATTAGTGTTTAATTCTTTAAAACCTTATTTTTCCACATATTACTCATTCATGTTGACTTTCAGAAATCATTAGGCAGCAGATTACCACTCATCAGAATTTTTGTTTATTTGTTTTTGTTCGCAAAGCAGAAGAGTTAATTTGTGGACGCATTAAACAGTTGATTGAATTTGCCACTTGGGTAAATCATAATTTCCTCAGATCTCTGTTTTCCTTCGTGGGTTTGTTGGGTTTGTGACTAACTTGGTTATATAGTGAGAGAATAAAAGCGCCTAATAAGGTTAACAATTATGTGTAGTTAAACCAGTAAAACAAAATTAATGATATGTTTAGTACTAATTAACCTTAAAGGTATAATTCTGTAACGTTAATTACTATCGCAAGGGCATTATGAAGCTGATCCTTGATTAAAAAGGCTTACAAATAACACGTGAAAAAAAAAAATCACTAAATTCTTATATGATTTCCCATTACACACCATTATCTGTATTTTATGGCTCATTTCCATAAAAAATAACTTTTTAGTGATAATTGTAAAAGGGAAGTGATTAAACTTGGCCCACATATTTTATGTAAAATATATTGGTCTCAAACAGCATAGTTTTGCCCAGGTGGCACCAAACCGACATTCTTCAAAAAACACGATTTGTGACCCTTTGTCACAAAGGGTATCTCCTTCGACTGCTTTCCTTCTGTTAGCAGTTGTTCACAATCTATAGATTCAATTGTAAATGATTTCCACTTAAGTAGTGTAACTATCTGGTAATAAGTACCAGTTTTCTTGAGAATGTCAGAATAGATGAAACTGATCAAGATTTATACCTTCAGTTACAGTTTTATACCTGTGGCATTCTCTATATACACCACGTGTTTAGTAAACACACATACACACGCGCGCGCGCGCGCGCACACACACACACACACACACATATATATATATAGTTGTAATAATCCCAGTGCCCTCTCAACTTATAATATATTCTCACTTATAAGGAATCGCAAGTTCCATGATATGTTTATTCATGTTTCCCCCTTATTTCTCGAAATTTCCCTACAACTCGCCCCTTCTCCAGGCAAATGAATCTCTTGTCTTCATATGCAAATTTCATTAGATTACCATACAATCATTAAACGCACTGGCGTCCATTTCTTGTATTTGGAAACTACATTACTTACTGGTGGCCTTTAATGTCACGGGAGAATTTTTTTATGCAGGATAACGTTGCATAGCCCGAAGCTGTCAGCTTATTTTTGAGCAGAGAGAGAGAGAGAGAGAGAGAGAGAGAGATGGAGGGTGGGGGTGGGGATGAGTTGGGAAATGTGGACACAACATAAAAGCTTTGTCAGTGGCAATCGCCGGAAGTCATACTTCAACCTGAGAGGAGCTCTTGAAGATGGAAATGTAAAATGCACGAGGCAGACGTTATTTGACTTTTCATATAATTTAGTTTACCAAGTTGATTTTTTGTTGAATTTTTTTTTTTTTTTTTTCATCTTCACAGAAATTTATACGTAGATGAAATTTTTATATTGAGGAGGATGAGGAATCTGCTTATTTCTAAGGACGCGCTCGTTGTAGTTTTTTCATTGCCACTATTCGCTAGATGAATGAAAGAAATGCCTGATTTCGTGAAAAGAAGGGATGAGTTGTGTGAAAGTTTTACTTGAGAGACCCTAGATTTAGAAGTGACTTTTGGAACTTAGTATTTTTCCTTTTTCCTATAACATAGCAAATGTAATTATTAATACAATATTATTCCGTTTACTTCCTAAGGTGTGAAATATTACCTTAAAGCACTTGACTCATTCCTTCCCACTTCTTCCTTTCAACCACTCATCATTTCATATCCCAAAGTTTTAGATATTTTTTATAGATTCTTCGATTGAGATGGTCATAATACACGAAAGATGCAAAGATTTCTTATCACTCTTCTTCTCTGATCCTCTTTGTCAGTAATATCTCGTCCTCTCTCTCGCCACATCATATTTAAAGAGATCAAAAGCGTAACGCACATTCGAAAGAAAGAGATTATTATTAATATTATATTATTATTATTATTATTATTATTGTTGCTCTATCACAGTCCTCCAATTCGACTGGGTGGTATTTATAGTGTGGGGTTCCGGGTTGCATCCTGCCTCCTTAGGAGTCCATCACTCTTCTTACTATGTGTGCCGTTTCTAGATCACACTCTTCTGCATGAGTCCTGGAGCTACTTCAGCCTCTAGTTTTTCTAGGTTCCTTTTCAGGGATCTTGGATCGTGCCTAGTGCTCCTATGATTATGGGTACAATTTCCACTGGCATATCCCATATCCTTCTTATTTTCTATTTTTCAGATCTTGATACTTATCAATTTTTCCCTCTCTTTCTCTTCAACACTGGTGTCCATGGTATTGCGACATCAATAGTGATACTTTCTTCTTGACTTTGTCAATCAACGTCACGTCTGTCTGTTTGCACGTATCACCCTATCCGTTCTGATATCATAGTCCCAGAGGATCTTTGCCTGATCGTTTTCTATCACTCCTTCAGGTTGGTGCTCGTACCACTTATTACTGCAAGGTAGCTGATGTTTCTTGCACAGGCTCCAGTGGAGGGCTTTTGCCACTGAATCATGCCTCTTTTTGTACTGGTTCTGTGCAAGTGCCGGGCATTCACTTGCTATGTGGTTTATGGTTTCACTTTTCGTATTGCACTTCCTACATATGGAGAGATGTTATTTCCGTCTATCGTACTTGAACATATCTGGTTCTTAGGGCCTGATCTTGTGCCGCTGTTATCATTCCTTCAGTTTCCTTCTTTAGCTCTCCCCTCTGTAGCCATTGCCAATTGTCATCGCTGGCTAGTTCTTTAGTCTGTTCTCATGTATTGTCCGTGCATTGGTTTGTTGTGCCAGTCCTCTGTTCTTTCTGTCTTTCTCCTGTCTCTGTATATTTCTGGGTCTTCGTCTGCTTTTATTAGTCCTTCTTCCCATGCACTCTTTAGCCACTCGTCTTCACTGGTTTTCAGATATTGCCCCAGTGCTCTGTTTTCGATGTTGACACAGTCCTCTATACTTAGTAGTCCTCTCCCTCCTTCCTTTCGTGTTATGTATAGTCTGTCCGTATTTGCTCTTGGGTGTAGTGCTTTGTGTATTGTCATATGTTTCCTGGTTTTCTGATCTATGCTGCGGAGTTCTGCCTTCGTCCAGTCCACTATTCCTGCGCTGTATCTGATTACTGGCACTGCCCATGTGTTTATGGCTTTTATCATATTTCCGGCGTTGAGTTTTGACTTGAGTATCGCCTTGAGTCTCTGCATTATTATTATTATTATTATTATTATTATTATTATATTATTATTTTATTATTATTATTGTTGTTGTTGGTGGTAGTAGTAGTATGGCAGATTCCATGTTGCTGATAACTGTAGAAATAGTTTCTTGAAATACATTTTCCCTTGAACCACTACGTATTTTCCCTTTTTCCTACGAGATATTATTTTCCTCACGGTCAGGAAACGAGTAGACTTTCTTGCTCGAATGTATTGTTAGTGTTTAGTGACTCTTTTAACATTTCGTAAAGCCAAAAATCAAAAGGAAAAACTGTAAAATAAGAGATATTTTCACAAAATATTTTCAAATCTATTTAGTTACGAAGGAAAATTTCAAACTTACTAGAATTGGACTGCCTTTGAACTTTTATTCAGCCTTGCACTGTTGTTTTTCTCAGTTTTATAAGATTTATGTATATGAAGTTGAGATAACCTATTTACTGTATGTTTTTGTATGGGTGCAACTTTGCAATGCTCAGTTTGATATTGACAGTATTGAGTTATCGTGTCACATCTAGGAATTTGCTGTAAAAGTAGAACCGATTTAGGTGATCACTGAATGGCAGGTCTTTAATCAATATTTCACGAGGGTCGAAAATATTACTCACATAAGACTTTGTCAAGGGGAAATGCGTAGAGGTCGGCCAATAGGGTTTTGCCTCTTAAAAGATTTACTGCCTCTTATCGGATTATAATTTCTGAAATTCCATTAAATTCCAAATAAGTCCCAAAATGGCAGAGGCAGAGATGACCCTCTGTGATACGGAGGAGCGTCCCTGTTGATCTGATAGGAAAGTGATTAGTTTTATGTACGATTTCTCATTCAAGAGAAAATGAAAGAGAACATCTAAAATATTAAGTTATAAAGGTTGATTAGGAAAAAACATTTGGTGGTGACGTGTCCTAAGAAGATTCTTTCTTTGTATGTCGTTCATGGTAACAATTCAGTATAATGATGTGATTACATTCACAGTAAATAAGATTTCTTGCTATTGTTGCCTATGTCGCCGTTAATATTTTATGATTTTTTAAATTCATTGAACCCTCTTTTAAATATTTTATGAATATGTTTGTAAATCACAAAGATAAGTTAATTTTGAAAAAAGAAAAATAAAGCTAAGCAAAAAATAGGCGGTAATACTGCTCTCTCTCTCTCTCTCTCTCTCTCTCTCTCTCTCTCTCTCCTCTTCTCTCCTCTCTCTCTCTCGTCTCTCTCTCTCTCTCTCTTCTCTCTCTCTTCTTCTCCTCTTCTTCTTCTCTCCAAACTAGCTTGAGTAAGCACATTCAAAATATGGGATAGGAGTTATTAGATGATGAAATTTTCACATTATACCAAAATAAACGTAACAAGTAAAAAAAAAAAGTGTAGCATTTTATAGGTACGTCATGAACTTATTTGATCGTTTAAAAAACTCGCGCGCTGGGGCTTGCAATGCGAAATATTGCAACACTGATGAATATAATAAAATAAAGGAAGTTTGTATCTGCTAGATTAAAAGTTTTCATATTCTTAGAAGGATTTGTTACCACTCTTTCTGCCTCATTCTTTAAGGAGATTTGAGTTTTTTTTTTTTTCTGAGAATGCAAGTAAACTTGATTTTACAGGCTTCTAAAAATTATTGCTACGGTTACTGGAAATAATTTCATGAGATTCCAGGGGGATGAAGACCTACATTTGCAGAATAGCGCATAACAGCAAAAAAGGTCATAGCTATAACAACCAAACGTAACAAATGACAGAAGTTTATTTTTCCCACTCACTCCTGTAAACCAGTTCCACCAAGTACCGTGTGCTCAGGAAACATAGAAATGTGACAGGTGCGTCTTCTATGCTTCTATTTCCATTATTCCAATCTTTTGCGTCGTATTTATTCGATTTTCTGTAGGTTTCCTTTAGTAGAGCAACGGCGTTTCCCATCGACCTACTTCGGAGTGGTAAAGGTTTGCTCGTAATGTAATTTGACTATGCAAATGAGGAGACGGAATTGCACCGAGTAACGGAATTATTGTTGCTTTTGTACTTGGTTGAATTAGATGAACATTTATCAGGAGCAGATGCGCTTACGGAATACGCAATAAAAATAATAGGTAAGCTGAAGAAAAAATGAACTCTGTCATCGTATTCCAATAAGTTTTAGGTAAATATGTAAAAATAGGTTTATTTAAAGGAGTAAGATAATAATAAGTATTGTACACACAAGCTTATTGTCTTTTGCTCTGTAATCTATCAAGAGGAATAACCAGTACATCATTAGAATCCAAGTGATATGTCACTAACTACATGATTTTTAGGATACGCAATAAATGTAAGGTCATTCTTTTACTTTTATTCACAAACTCCGAATTACGTTCTCTTCAGCCTGTTTCAGCAGCACAGAATAAGTCCAGTTACCCATCTGAAATAGAAGGACATTGATTCAGAAGTAGCAGAGAGGAGGAGAAACGCAAAATTAGTGTACTTAAAATTAAGGGAGAGATGGAATGAGAAAAGCAACACACCGGAAGAGAAAAATAATTATATTTCTAATTCATCAGCTTTTAAATAAAGGACCTCGAAATAGTTGGACTGTGTCGGCAAAATGCCAGCTTAATATAAGACAGCTGCATCTAAGGCCATTGCTTTCTGATAGTTTATTTTAGATTATCAGCTGCCACTGAAATGGTTCTAGAATGTTTGGTATTTGATTGCGGAAAGAACACATTTTGAAAAATTGGGAACAAAAATATAAGAAATATGGCTAATTAGAGAAGGAGAAACTGCATATTTTATATTATCTATGCATATATATGTGTGTACTTATATAATATTATATATATATATTATATATATATATATATATATATATTATACATACATACATATGTATATATATATGTGTGTGTGTGTGTAAGATGAATTATAGGTTATATATTTTCATTTATGTCTAGTTTCATAATATATTCCGTTTTCTGGTATTTATGATATTTTTCAACAGTTTTCAATTCTTTCATTTCATGCATCGGTATAGCGTCACTTCATTTGTCAATACTGTCAATAAAAGTTGTCAAGTAATCCTTTGCTAACGTGGCAAGTTTATTTTTTTCTTCTGTTATTCTGCTGACGACAACTTTCTTTTTTTCGGAGCACTCCAGTGCTCGCGTTCGTCACTCGAGGGAGTTCTGTTATGAAATGACAGCATCTACCCTTAGAATCCTGAGTGGCCTCGAAGGACACGGGAGAGCATTTTCTGAATAGGAAACAACGCAGACCCCGGGGCTAGGAGCTCTTTTTCAGAAAAGAAGTAGTGAGAGAAGAGCAAATATATTTACAAGGCGTAAATGTTTTGTCAATTGAAGATGGAATTCATCTTTCTACTCGAGGGGAAGATATCAGGGTGAATTAAGAAAACATATTTTGAAGTAATTTGGTTTGGTTAACTTCTTCAAACTCTGGGGGAGAATGGAGTAAAAGAAGTGTCTGGCTCAGAGAGAGGAATTGATGTTTTTTTTATTAATTCTTTTTACTACTTTAGTGTTTACAAGTTGGTGTTGGTTTCTTTATTTTCTATATTATCAAGGATTTTATCATAAAGTTTTTTTATTTAAATTACAGCATCTCTTAACAGGGTTCCAAACGAAATCAACACAAGGGTCACTGCCACTTAGATTTTGAGTGTTCACTCATGGATGAACCTCTTGTACAAAAAGTTTCCTTGACATTTGATCCTCCATACATTTAGGCAGAAAGCCCATCAGCAACATGCAGACTTCCCTGATGCAATATCATTCAACTGTCTTGCAGGCATTCTTGCGCATCCTAGTCAGTAAGGCCTCTACTTTCGAAAACCTTATCATACCATATGTTGGGCACTTGGTAGTTCTTCCTTTCCTCCCCTACCCACCCGCCTTCCTAACTCTCTGGAATCGTACAATCTTTCACAATTTTCCACAAGGACAGAACGTCTCAAAAGAGTGGTCCATCCTTTCCCTCACAATATTTTTACCACCTCTATATTTTTCCATATCTCTAAGCCTTCCCGTTCTCCTTACAGTGCATATACTATGCAAACAATGCATCTTAACTTTTTCAACAATTTTTCTTTCATTTGGATTCAGCTTGCATATTTCATGTCCGCAAAGGGGAGTTGTCGCAACAGTTGCTAAATAGTTTAATCTTAACCTGCAAAGACAGGGAAAGTCTTTTCCCAGCTTTTAGACGCCTTGCGGTCTTCCTAGTTTTCCCCTATACTGTGAGCTGCCTCTACTTGTATCGCATCATCATCCGTTTGATTTACTCTGAAGCAGCAGCTTTCATTCTTTCAACTTCCTTATTAACATTTATTACTCCATAGTTTTTTACCCTCATGACCTTACACATGTTTTTATTTACTTCACCAAACATTAAAAAATTTCAAGCAATGCAATATAATTTTGATGTTTCTAACCCTACAAACAACTCATTTTCTTGTCCCACATCCTTGCACCTGCATGGGACTTCATTTCTCTGACCTTGTATCGCTTCTTGCAGGAAGGTATTCATTAGCCATATGATATTAAATACTCTTTCCTCAGACCTACATTTATTCTAAACAAGTCATTCTATTGTCTACATATTCCAATGCGAACATTTTCCCACATTTAAGAAAAATTTCAATGGCTTTTATAACCTCATCTTATGGCTAATATGATGCTTTTGGTTGTGAATATCCAAATGGTGTTTTTCAAGTGTCCTTTCTGAAGACTCCGTTTAATTTAGTTCCTAAGTTGTCTGTTATTGTCGTAAGTTAGTTAGAAGGGATATTCGTTGCTTCTGCTTTGAGGTCTCAGTAATTAGTCTGACCAGACAACTAACATTGCCATTGGTCTCAAAATAAATCTTCATTCCACCGTATGGTTGGTATTTCCTCAACTCAGGGTTTCATAAACCCTCCAGTAGACGCTCCGCTGTCTTAAAGTAGAGTGTGTTACAGTTTCAAGCATTTTCTAGATAACAGTATCTAGGTTGTACAGCTTGCTACCTCCGTGGGAGCTATCAGTTTCAGTTGCGTGACTTGACTATTATTATTATTCCAACGGTTGATTCAGTGTTGCTAGATTGTGATTCTTTTATTATAGATGCTTCCTCTCATTATTTTAAGTTTACCACAGTACAAGTTATTCCATATTCTGAAAAGTCATTCTTTTTCCTTAAACATCTGGCGGCTTCTTTATTCCTTTAGGGCAGTAGTATAATTTCCTTAACTAGCCGGCACTAAACTAAAATCCTTTTTGCTTTGAAAGATGCGGTTACGACGTCTCAGGGCAGTATTTTTTTTTTTTTTTTTTTTTTTTTTTTTTTTTTGCTGAAAAAAGTTTGTTGAAAGTGTAAAGGGTGTTCTTTCGTTTCTCTCTCTCTCTCTCTCTCTCTCTCTCTCTCTCTTCTCTCTCTCTCTCTCTTATAATCTTCAGAAGAGATTCATTACGTTTTGGAACAGGTGAACAATACATTTACGTTGCAATGACATTCTTATAAAAATGAATTACTATTGTATTCTTTTTAGTACAAATAATTTTCATGTATATATTGTTTTGTAAATTTTTAGATTGCGACTGTTTATCATTTAATTAACGGCCAGTGTCTTGGAGTTACTTTCTTATTCTTCCTATTTTTATATTCAGGTACCCTGAAAATAAAATGGAGTCATGTTTTCTATATTTAAATATAATTTTAACATGAAACTCTACGAGAATACAAATATTATTTTGATGATGCATATGTCCAAGGAACCAATTTGTAACATGACCAAAGGCTTACGAAGAGGATTCACCCTTTATTAGATTAAAATGAACGAAATTCCACTTTATTCCAAAGAAATCCGAATTTTACACACGTGGAAGACTCATCTGTGGAACGGAGGCAGCTCTGTTGATTTAAAACAAGTTCTTTCAATTTCATTCTGTGATTTTGCTCGAAAATGAAAGAATATTCTTTAGTTAAGAAACAATAACGTAATAATGGATGTTTATGGGAAGATGTAGATCTTGATGGTCATACATGTAATAAAATGCTTTGTTCATATCATTGTCATCTCTTTTAACAATTTGGTCGTTAGTACTATTAAGTATTTTATGATGAGGGTGATGTTACTCATTGTGTTTGTACCTAGGTTGGATTTTGTTTACCTTTTCAAGCGAAGCAACGTAAAACTCCAGAATTGATTATCAGGATGAATAAATTTTATTGCATATAGATTGCACAGGCAAACCACCTAAGAATATGCAGAAAAAAATCCCAAATTAAAACTCTCTCTCTCTCTCTCTCTCTCTCTCTCTCTCTCTCTCTCTCTCTCTCTCTCTCTCATTACAGTTTATTCCAGATTTCAATTAAAGGTAACGTAAGCTATGATAGCTTTTAGGAGAAAAAGTCATTTTTATTTTTATAAAATGCCACCACTGCAAAATCCTTCCACTGTTCGCTTTGTCCCGGGACGATTGAGAATTTATTTGAGAAAGTCCCTTGCGGACATAGGCAAATTCCACCATAAAAATTACTGACATCCAATATTGACAGTGTTTGCACGCTCATACGTTTGGAATTTTGAAACGCTTAATATTGAGACCATTATCGCCGAAAAATGGCATAATGTGTATTTCCTTTTGGATGAAATGTTCCATTTTTTAAATACTAGATGTAAACTTAGATTCGATATATATACGTGTATATATATATATATATATATATATATATATATATAATATATATATATATATATATATATTTTACCATTTTCCATTTCTTATTTCCTTCATGAATCTCTTGGCTAGGGAAGGTATTTGGTTACATTTTCCTTCAACAATTATTATAATTGTTCATCAGTTCCTTCTAGAAACGTTATTTATTATTCAAAAGAAGACAACAAATGCATAGTGACAGGATTCGTAACTTGGGTGAATTTCATCAACATTTTAATGGATGCAAATTTAATCACGAAATACTGCATGGGAATAGCTGGTGATTTGGTGATAAAGAGAAAAGTGTAAATTACCTTCGGTTTATTTTTTTATCATTTTGTGCAGGAATATAAAATGTTTGCGTATTTAGATAGTAGAATGAAAACATTACCCTAATAAACTCTGTTGCAGATAAAGTGATTTTCGTATGAGAAATATCCATTGCACAGAAATTCGAGAGTGGTATTATGTTTAGAATCGCGCTAGATAGATAACTTACTAGCATGTAGAACATACGAAGGATGTGAGATTTCCCAAATAACTGTTTCGATAGGCAAGAATGGACCCATTTACTCCCTGAATGAAAGGGGGACTGGTTTCAAAGTTGCAAAGGAAAGGAAAAGAGCAGTTTTGTATGGTTGCAAATTAGGGACATTTAAGCAGAAAACGAAGTACATTATAAAAAAAAAAAAAAAAAAGAGAGAAACAGATATTCGAGCTCGCTTTTCATCCCTGTCCATGAGTATAAACTTCATCCAGTTGCTAAATTCTAGCCAAAATCAAATTGAGGTTACCAGGTTACACTAGGGCAAGGTGCACAACCAGCAAACCCCCACTTCCTTGCAGGAGTCCTTTGAGTAAGAATCTAACGACGCACCCCACCCCTCACCCCCACCACCCAACCAACCCGACCCCCGCTCCAAAATGTGTAGTTTCTGACGCAGAAGGTGATTGTAAAAGATTCCAAATCTGAGCCTAACAGAAGTTATGGTGGCCCTACTCTTATCTTTTACTTGGTT
>NC_061108.1:32190733-32193233 GCF_015104395.2 Macrobrachium nipponense
CAGTGATATATCCTCTTTAATACCAGTATACATCTCGGGAATTTGAGGACCGGCCTAGTTCCGAAGCTGATGGCTGTTGTTTCTTATCCTCAGAGTTAGTGAAGGTCGCATCTTTCCTATACTATTAAAGATATTTAGCTTTACCAGCTCAGGGTAAGCATTATAACAAGGTGTTGATTTTATTTGAATATTGCCTTAAAATGGCAGTGTACTGGCTTTTTCTCTCCCGGGTAAGCAAAGGTATCCCCACTAGATGAAAGGTGACGAATGTGCTTGACTGACTTATTATCGCCAGTGTTGGAATTAGGAGGCCAAATACTGTTTTATTCATGTGACATCCACTTAGCTGAGCTTGTTTGGCAATGTAATTAAAAGTTTGCTGACATATGAATTTCGATTAATGATATCTTTTATACTATTTTTTTTATTGCCAAGGGAAATGGACTTCAAACTAATAATAAATACTAATATCGTAAAGTTCGATTTACAAAAGACAGAATTAAGAAAAAAAAATGTCGTTAGGTAATGTTAAGAGTTCAGTCATTACGAAGAGAATATTAAAAATATAATATAGTCAGTGAAGTTTTGAATAACCAGATACACTGACTAATGCTTTGTTTGAAGTACGGGGTGTTTACATAGATGCTTTTAAAAGCTTATGAGTTTCCTCGGTGAATATTCATATACAGATTGCCAATATTTGCTGCGAGTTCTTGATATATGTAAACATATTCAGTACCTTTCATATTAAAGTATTTCATTATAAAATTTCATTATAAATAAAAACTTTTACGCTCAGAGAAGCGTGCATATGAAACATGTTACTCAGAAATCGCAGAGTAATAAATCATCAAGTGCTTGGACAGAGAAAGATACGTAGACGGACAGACTTACACACATACATGAGTAGAAAATGAGACATCTTGTGTCCACGGTTCATTAAGAAGTCTTAGGAAACTACATTTGCCCGTTAACTTCCTACAACTTATTTGTCGTAGGTAGTTTACCTGATTTCTAGAAGTACTAACTCAGGAAATTTGCTAAAAGAGAAAAAAAAGTAATGCTGAACGGACGCAAATGAAGGACTTCGTACGCATACACATTCAGACGACATTTGTACATACAACCACTGATGTACCTGTATACATACATACATACATCATATATAGTATATATATATATGATATATATATATATATATAATATATATATATATATATATATATATATATATATGCGTTTGTATGAGAGAGAGAGAGTGAGAGTGTGTGTGTGTGTGTGTGAGTGTGTGTTTGTGTCTTTGGCTGTGTAGAAAAAGTACTTGTATATGCAAAAGTCTAAACACTCCCCGAGATTTTCAGCGGATGCTTATTTTGTTCCATGTGTATAACTCGACACCTTTCGTCCTGATATTCCTCTACTTAACTAATGAACGTTTATCACAAGAAACGTTTCTGTACAGTGTATTCTTGAGTGTAAGAAGCAGCGCAAAGTTGCCCCTTCCTTGGATAAGTTCATGGGTAAATTGTCTTTATATATTTTACGAAAAAAAAAAATTGTAGTTTCCACTAATAATCTATGTAATCAATAGCATTTATACTTCCTTTGATTTAATTGTTTTATTTTCCCATATCTGTCATAAGCTTTGGTGCTGTCCAATTAAGTTTCAAATAACTATAATCCTATAGTAACGATTATATACGTAATAAAATATTCTTGCTGAAGATTTAAATTGTTATCTTTTCATTATCACAGATACTAAGAGCACTATCGTCGCAACTTTTCCTCTCTCTCTCTCTCTCTCTCTCTCTCTCTCTCTCTCTCTCTCTCTCTCTCTCTCTCTCTCTCTCTCTCTGCTTAAAAAGAATTGCTGAGATTACAACCAAACTTTATATCACGGAGGATATAATACAGTTTCTTACCGATTTCCGATTAAAGATAGTTGAGGTCAAGCAGAAAGTCCTTATCCATTTGTCAGAGACTTTTTTTACCATCAAGGCAGACACATCGATTAAGGTATCTATATATTGTAGCCATCTCTCTCTCTCTCTCTCTCTCTCTCTCTCTCTCTCCTCCCTCTCTCTCCTGTCCTCTTCTCCCTCTCTCCTCTCTCCTCTCTCTCGTATTCCTTTAATATCCAATTTGCTATACTTCGGAATTATTATATTTTCATTCATGTTAACCGAAGGAGGAATTATATTGTTGATTAGAATTTCGTCCTTTCGTGGATTCGAACCAGTGCACAGAGGGGAAATCATATATAACACACACATATATATGTGTGTGGATGTGTGTAGATGTATATATATATGTTATATAATATATTTTTTTTTATATATATATATATATATATTGTAAAATCCTTGGTGGTTAATCTCTCTCTCTCTCTACGTTCATACTTTGCAATTATGATGATTCTTCTGCATTGCATCAATTTTATAATTACTATCAGTTTATTGGAAAAGTCTTATTAGTACAGAAATTAGCATTGCAATCGATA
>NC_061108.1:32195138-32200138 GCF_015104395.2 Macrobrachium nipponense
CCTCAGTCATGGCAAAATATACAAAGAACTTTACCACTTACCCACCAATATGCCTTCTCCCTGGATTTACGAGTATTAGATTAGGAAAATAAAGTAGCATTCACTACCACGTCCAATGCCTATACTCTGTTTTTTTTTTTTCATCTGTCCATCCGCCTGTGGTGTTTTTGTATGGTAACACTGCGTCCCGGGCTTTAGATAGTTACGCTATTTGTAAGTTTTAGGTAAATAAAAGGTTATCTGGGTGTACATTTGCAACTGAAAAGTGTTTTAATAATTTACTCTATGCGAATTACATCGTTAATATTCGAAATATGATATTATTATAATCGTTGAATGTAAGCTGAATGTAACTATCTAAAGCCCGGGACGCAGTGTTACCATACAAAAACACCACAGGCGGATGGACAGATGAAAAAAAACAGAGTATAAATGCTGAGTCTAGGAAGAATCCGTAGCAAGGAAGCCTCCATAACATTTTTTTTATGTAAGATCATTACAGCAGTGCTTTGGCAGCCTATTAACGCACTGCACCTTCCACCCGTCCTTAGCACAAACAGAGGCACTTCCCGAATACTGGCTTAATTTCATCACGTACATTTCTAATTGCTCACAGCAGATCACGTATTACACCATTCGTCCTTTACACCATCCACAACGCATTGTTGTAAGTTCCCCCATAAACTATTTCAAGTACAGAAGTTTTTCCTTTTGATGTAAATTTTTTTCTTACAGCTGTTTCAAAACAACACTGTATCTTCACACCCTCTTCCTCCCCCTAACCTATATTTTACTTCCCCTACCTGTCTGTGCGTAATTGCTCATTTGCGAAAGCAGTCAGTGATCATTTTATCTATATGTAATTTATATATAAACCTGAACCTAAGGTTCCGGTCTATGGAGAGTCTGAAAGCTGTTACAGTGCGAAATAGCTTAAGTTTATCCCGTATGTCTTTGCATGTATTAGCATTTACAAAGGAAACATATAATGAAAACATATTTTAAACCTAAAACTGATGGTGATCTGAATTTATTTCAAGTATAAAAGATGAATCTCGAAATGCCATGTTTTTCTAAACTGAACCAAAAATAAAACTCTTCGAAAGTAAACTTCCTACATTGTATAAAAACAGAATTTGAATCTGAGTACTATGTTAAAAAGAGATATACTAAAAGTTTTGTGGGAATTTTCCGGACTGTTTATACTCCCCAACGTCCTTGATTAGAGCACTTCTTGTTATTGCAGTTCATTTTGCTGGGAGTCCTGTACTCTGTATATGTTGTCAGCTTGGTGTTTGTTACAGTTGAAACAACTTATTGCCTTATGATTTATTACACTCTCTGATGAAGTCCCGTGATAAAAGCCAAACAGCTGCATGAAATTGTTACAGAAATAAATGTTTATTGGCATCGTCAATTCTAGAGACTGATTAAAATAGAACACCCGACATGAAGCTGCTAATTGAGAATCAGTATTACATCCAGTGCCCTGTGCACATGCACTGTGCGGGATGTGCATTTTTATGCATATGTCTTTAATTAAATTCATGTGGGAGAAAATTATTTGAGGAAATCTGTCAGATTTAAAGCAATTTTCCATTAGCCCGTTTAAACTGAAAAATATAGCTTAGAAAGAGAATTTCATCAACAGAAAAAGCCATCAGAAATCGTCCAACTGTACCCATAACGCCAGGATTTTAATAATAAATCAAACCCATTTTTTCCATTGACAATACAATTAAGCGTTATACTCCACAATCTGTTTCTGTAGTAATTTATACGAAGAGTCGTAATAAAAACAGGATGACTTTTAGCTATTTTATTTCAAATACAGTACCTTATATTACATGTTGTTAATAATCGCAACCTATCAACATATAATTCCATAATTAACAGCAGATTTGCATAGATAATGATTTTATTGGCCTCATGCAATAGTTGTTTCGTTGTATTCCGCAAATAGAAATGCAATTACGAATACTTCGAAAACTAAGCTATATTGGTACAGTTGTTTTGTTATTCCTTACAGCTACATACTTTTTCCAGTGTCATATAGAAATTAAGCAATAACTCTTCTATTTATGTCTCGAAATTCAGTAGCAAAAACCTTTTAAATATTCATGTTTGAGAAACTTCACTGTATGAACCTGGAAATTCTTTTTTTTTTTTTTTTTTTTCGCTGGTTGCTTTTACTTTTAATTTCATCTTTTTGGGCGGCAGTGTGAAGTTTAAGACCACTGCCTACATGCATGTGCTCCTCTACGTTAACACTCCTCAGTGTTCTTTTTCTCTCTCGATTAATAGGTTTATATGACCTAATTCTTTGCAGCACAAAAACTAATAATTTGCAACCGATTTTCGATTGTAGTCTCTCCCAGACCAGTTTTGTTTTCATTGTTCGTACTAAATTTTGCCTTTTTATGACCAACAGTAACTCTCATATCTCTTGTATTTAGTACACCTTCCTACTTGATTCACTGGTGCTTAACATTCCGTCATACACGTATTAAACTGTTTTGATTCAAGTCTTTACAGCTGTAATCTAAAGCTTACCGCTCTCCAGTCAATCAATACTTGTATTGAATTGTTGTCAAGATCACGATTGCTGTTTCTTCACTAATTCCATACGTTCCACCTGGATAAATATACGTATTACCATTCATTTGCACCATGATTCACAAAAAGCTAAGATGTCCGTTCTATATCTCTTGATTTCATTTTCTACTCATTCTATCTTTCTAAGTTGATTCCGGGTTCTTACAGTCTAATTTCCTATTTTATTTTGAATATTTATAAACCGGGAGATTCGTAACACCCTCAATATGACCGGGACTGGGCATACTGCTATCAGGGGTTTGTGTGTGTTCACACTGAGTCTTTCCTACACAATATTTGATCTAATATTTATCCTGTTTTCATCCGTCACCGAGTTCTTCCTAATATTACAAGCTCTGCCCCTTTCCTACCTTTGCACCTCTCAGGTACCCCTGACGCAATGTCCTTTTCCGTCCCATCCCTGCACATGCATTGCCATTTTACCTTTGCCTCACTAAGTGCCAAATCATCCAGTTTTATCTCATTAAACAAACTTTATACAATGTTGCTCTGTGCCATATGCATATTCAAAGCTTAAAAATTTAGCCATTTATTCCTTTACCTGGTTTTTTCAGTATCAATACAAGGTATGGGGCTGCAGTGCAAATGCTATGTAATAAAAAGTAAAATGTTGGATAACTTTAACAGATTCATTATTTTTGAACTACAGAAAGGAGAAAAGTAAATACAACATCGCAAGCTATTGTAGGGCGATTGTTTCTATCTTAGACATCTGTATTCTAAGGGCCTGAAGTTTCAGTGAGGCGAAATAACAGGCGAAACCTTAAAGACTACTGACAACTTACTTTATGATATCTGTAAACGGACTCCTAAATAGGGACATAATTCACTTTCGTAGGTAATGTTAGAGTATTTCCCTTTGTGAGATGGTTTAGTCTTAACTCAGAAACTTTCGTGTCTTAAGGTTTATTACATCTACCTTCAGTGGGTGACATTGCTCAGTTTATTTGGTGTGACTAATCTCGTACATACTTAAAGATCTTTGGCTAGTTCTAACACAGCATTTATGTTGTCCTACTCTTGCAATACCTTCCCTTTTTGGTGAACTTACACTAAATGAAAATCAAGATTTGTATAAAAAAAAAATCAAGATTTGATTTGATACACCACGATACATTTATATAGTTTACTATTTTTTCATTATCACATTAGGTTATTTTTCATAAGTGAATACACAGTCGACTTCAAACACTTAAGAATCCAAGAAATTTTTTTTGACTGGCCATATATTTCTCCCAAACATCGTAGAAAGTCTCTAGCTAGTTTTAAACACTTTTCTTGACTTATTTTCGATACCATTATCTTACTCCTTTGTTCATATATTTTAAAGTAAGGACCCTAAAGCCTCAATAGTATATTGAATAAAAACCCGATCTTTCAAGTTAACACCGACGTGAATATTAAAGTATTTATACCTGATTATTCGTTAGTTTTATGAATAATATGTAAGTTTATGTTGTAAATGTTCACACTGAAAACTTATTAGTAGTCTGTAGAGTAATTGATATAAGCTTTTTTTAGAGTATTTTGTTAATCACCTTTGATATGTATAATAAAAATATCGTCATGCCACTTTAGTATCTCTGGGATAGGTTCCCCTAATGTAAATAAGTGATGTTTTATCCCTTTTTTAATGTATGTGTATGAAGAAAATCATAGTATAATAATGTAGAAATACACATGTTAATTGCAATAGGTTTCTCCGTTCGCAGTATATATTTTAGAATAATCTAAGTCATAATAACATTCCCGAGTTGCTGTTTTGTCGTTCCTCTTTGTCTCGGTCTTGAATTGGCGTTGGTCAGACCCCCATTGTGTAGATTTACATGGCTGAAGGATAGGGCGGCTTTCTCTTTGTCTAGTGTGTACTTGAAGCCGGTGAAAAGCCGTCTTAAGTCTCTCTCTCTCTCTCTCTCTCTCTCTCTCTCTCTCTCTCTCTCTCTCTCACACACACACACACACACACACACACACACACACACACACACACACACATATATATATATATATATATATATATATATATATATATATATATATATATATATATATATACATCATTCGAGCTACAAATGTCCCTTAATATCTAATTCGCTCTACCTCGGAATTTATATATTTTCATACATGTACCGAAGGGGAATTTTAGTTGATAATAATTTCGTCCCCATTCACGACCCGATAACGTCACTAGGCCGTCCTGATTTCGTTTCCGTCCACTGGACGGTGGTTCGGTCCATGAGGGGACGATTATTATCAACTAAAATTCCCCTTCGGTACATATATGAAAATATATCATATTCCGAGATAGAGCGAATTAGATATTAAAGGACATTTGTAGCTCGAATGATCTATATGAATCACGGTGATGTGATAACTATTCATCT
>NC_061108.1:32210138-32212638 GCF_015104395.2 Macrobrachium nipponense
ACCTCAAAACTTTAGTGTGTCTTTTATCTATGCTATCGTTTTTCTCACTTAGTCGTACGATTCATGTCAAATCACCATGTTTCTTATTTTACATTTCATTTGAATCCAGGATGCACACTTCAGTTCCTTATATCTGAAGTCCTATTATTTATTTATACTCTATATATATGCATACATATACACATACATATACATATAGATATCATAAAAAGAGTAAAGGTTCGTATTTAATGGTATTAAATAAATGATATCACTTGAATACATATCTATATATACATGTTATTTGTAAAAAAAAAAAACGGTAAGAACATAAAAAAGATATGTATTCTTGTGGCATGCATGCAAGCTGGCGTCACAGCTTGGGCTTCCGATCCGATCTTGTTCCGTTTCCCTGAGCGGAATAGAAATAGGTTGACAGGAGACTCTTGTGCATCTCGGAAAAGCATGAAATCCGGCGCAACGGTGACGCATCATGATACCGAAGAGAGAAGCGTCTTTGTGTTGAAAAGCAATCATCTTCACTAAAAATATTTTCTGGAAAGGAGATAAAAGAAAACTGGGGAAAGAGAAGACAATGTAGAAAGAGAACTACTATACCTTAATGATTTAGAAGAAAATAAAATTCCGAAAATAGAGGAAGTACTGTAATTTTAGTGAAAATCGGAAATTTTGTAATATATATATATATATTATTCATAATTCCACCTCGTCTCCTCCCAGAAATACAATTACATTGAAGATTTAGGCCTTGACTGGAGGACGAGGGGTTTGAACAAAGAAAAAAAACTAACTTCTCAGGAATAAGGCCAATCTTACTGAGGAGGGAGGAATTTACATAAAAGCTGGACTCTAGTTTTAAAGCACTATATTTACAGGAATTTACAGAGTTCCAGGAACACAATAAGCAAGTGAACTGCTTTTCAGTCCACCCGAACACGTGATGAGAGCAGTCCGGATCAAGATTGCAAGCTTCAGAGGATTTCCAATTCCTACCACAGCCAGGCACAGCGTTTGTCTGAAAATAGAGGACACAGGTATAAGGCAGGGGAGCACACGAGGGCAAACGTTTCTTTCAATCAAAAGGCCACTCATGGGGGAATGAAATGACTGGGAAATTTACACAGCAGAACACTATTTCTTGGCTTAGATTCACTAGGGGGATGTTACTAGTATCAGAGGGGAGTAATTACAGAATTGAGCCCAGATGGCGAGGGGGAATGAAACACTGCACAAGTCGCCATGGAAAAGGAAATGAAATACAGACAAAGGTAAAAACAATTCGCTGGTTGAAATGGAATTTCCATTACAGTACCTTAGTAATGAGGCTGGTCGTCTTCTCCTTGATGTCCCGGTACTATGGACTATTAAAATATACTTGGGGCCTCCCAGAGCATGGGAAAGCCAGGCCCGATGGGGGGGGGGACCAGCGGCATCTGGCAAGGAGCCAGGCTTTGACCTGGCTTAGGTCTGGTGTTCTTCTGAGGCTCCGCTCCTGGGTTCAAGGCCTTTTGAAGTTTTCCCCTGGTAAGCCCCGCCTTCAGTCCCTGTGGGGGTAATTCCAAGCACCAATGGGAGAAGAGATAGCTTTTTCAAAAGAAAGGAGAATGGATTCCTCCAAAGTGGAAGGGGCAACTTGTATTAGTTGCATTAAACTTGGGTGAAAAACTTTACTTTTTCTTGGTTCTAGCTTTAATCTTGAACAATAATATATATATATATATATATATATATATATATATATATATATATATATATACATATATATATAATATGGAAATGAACACATGAGAACGTGTTTCACAGAATAAATTTCTGACTCGCCACGGGACCGAAACCCGGTCTTTCAAGTGAGAGTCCTGGTCCGAATTGCTAAGTTATATATAATATATATATATATATATATATATATATATATATATATATATATATATATATATATATATATATCATTGTCTTAATATTGGAATTCATAGTTACATAAAATCAATTTGAGAATCGGATTTCAATATTTTATGGAATATGAATTATTTTTCGGTAATTCCGGACTCCATCGTTTCATACACGCACCCACACACACATATATATATATACTATATATATATATATATATATATATATATATATATATATATATATATATATATATTCCCCTTTGGTTAACATATATAAAAATATATTAATTCCGAGGTAGAGAGAATTGGATATTAAAGGACATTTGTAGCTTAATGCATTCATGCATATATATATATATATATATATATATATATATATATATATATATATATATATATATATATATATATGAAATGATTTGTGTGTTTATATATATCTATGTATAATTTAGAGGGCGATTAAAAACATATTTAGCACGACAGTGCCATGCATTTTGATTGGCAGGTCTTCAATCCTGATTACTGGCTAACGTGGACAGTGGGTAAGTGACAAGAGCAATTATATATGGGTTATATGCAGGTGTGGAATAAAACCTGATGGAATTAGA
>NC_061108.1:32217638-32260138 GCF_015104395.2 Macrobrachium nipponense
TAAATTTTTAGTATATACATGGAACACTGAAATATTATTGGATATATTGTCATAGAGTTTTATTTTATTTTATGTATGGAAAATAACTATGTAATTCAAACAATTGTACTACGCGCGCACACACCAAGTACACATATATATATATATATATATATATATATAAAATATAAAATATATATACTGTGTGTGAGTATATTATTTATTTACGTATTGTGTTTGTTTGGTATATCTGTATGTTTTAGTAGTACTGTTGTTTAAATTACATTGTTATTTGTCGCACAAAAAATTAGTTTATGACAATACTTTCAATAATATTTAAATTTTCCTTTTTTAAATTAAGATTTATGCGTAGAAGAGATCTGAAATTTGTATTCTTACTTGGGTACAGTATCCTGCATTAACGGAACCGTAGACTTACTGTACCTATACCAGGCTGTATACCACTAGAATAGGAAAGATGCTGTGTATGCAACATAGTAACTGTTTACCTTTGTAAAGTCGTGTTGCATAATTTGAATAATTGCTTTACATGTCTGGGATTATTATGACTCAAGGAACGACTTGTAGCGTGAAAGCGAAGTATGGGCGGTGTCAATTACCCAGATGTTGTGACGCCAGATATAATGCACAATCAATCAATCAATGTGTCCAGCAACCTCTAGTACAATGATTTTGGTGTGTGTATGTGTGTGTGTTTTTTTTTTTTCATTGTATGTAATAATTCCATGTCGGTCTGCTCCTCCAGGTAATCGAGCCAGTCACCAGGGTAAAGTTTCAATTCATTAAATAAATAATTGTGAGATAATTCATTTCATTTCTTCAACCATAGTACAATTCAGTCTCTCCTTTTTCGCTGGGGTTTTTTTAGTTTCAGCTGCAAGAGCGGTCTATGGCGTAACCACTGATGGGAGTGGCCATGTCCTCACTCTACCAGGTTTCGGCAAACTGAAGTGAATCTGAACGTCTATGGGTTGTGGGGGGGTGGTGACTGTGTATGCGTTAGTATCTCATGTATAAGTTCTTTTCTGAGCTGTGAAGTGAAGCACAGTGGCCAGCATCGGCCTATTCAGCGTGAAATAGCCCAGAGTCTGATCACCGTCAGGCGAATTGGCTGAATCACCTATGAGAAATAGTTTAAGTTTCTTTCGTAAAATTACGTTCCATAATTATGTATATTTTCTATTTCAGACGCCTTATGTTATATTTGATTATCTTTCCACGTTTTTTAAGTAATGACAATAATTGTTAAGCATCGTTCTCCAGCATTTTCCATTTTTGATTCTCCATCTTTGACATGACAACTGTTTTGCCGTTGGGCAAATACACGACGATGCGGATAGACCAAGTAACCCATTCATTAAAACTAGCAAATTGATAAGATAATGAAAAAAATACAGGATGCAAATCCTATCTCCATAAGATGATTCATTATTTTTAAAAATCACACTTTCATAAGGGATTTTAAATATCATTTAAATACTGGATCATATCTTCACATTTGTGAGAATGAAAAGATTTAAGTAATGAATAAGTGTTACCAGTGATGAATGCAGACCCTTATGAGAGAACTCGAAAGGATACAACCTAAAAAAGCATTTAAGCAAAACAACATAAATCATAATCACTTTACAAATGGATGTGATCATATGTTCTATAGAAACTCTATGCATTTAAATAGATTTCATATTGGGCATAAGAACAAACTGCCAACTGTATTATGCATGAATGTTATGAAAGGTAGTGATTACTTAATACACCATAGTGGGCTTCAATGTAGACGACTGTATTCTTGACTCTCTCTCTCTCTCTCTCTCTCTCTCTCTCTCTCTCTCTCTCTCTCTCTCTCTCTCTCTCTCTCTCTCTCGATAAACCTAGTTAGTTATTTTGTCTAACCCAAATAATGAAAAGAATGAAGATAAAAATCAAATCCGCAACACAAAGGATAGTATGATAATGGTAAATAAATTTAAGTAGAGTAGATTTTATTAGACGATGCCGACTTTAACATGCGGCAGGAAGACCTGAATTTCATGTGTTTTACCTAATCCCAAATTAGCGTTTCATTTTGTTAGTATTATTACATATATATATAATTGTACATTGTCTACTGTGTATATATCAACCCTGTAAAGCTACCAAAGCATTAGAAATGCATCCGAAATAAGCGGGACTATTGTTGACCACAAACCTCTCTGGGGCCTGGGGGAGGTGAATGGAACAACCCCCGGTGTATTTGATGGAGGGCAGAAAATTGAAGTTATAACATGGCATGAGAACAATGGTAGTGTGGCTTTGTTTCCAGAATACTCTTCATCCTTATATGATTTTTCTTTAAGCATAAAAACAATTAAATATAGCTCAGTGCTTGGGCACTTTTTGGACTATTTAACAAAATAATGTATCTAGGAAAAGAGAAAAATCCCATTCAGTTCCTGTCATCTTTAGTGTTGATGACATGCATACGGCTTAAATGGGCATTGGAACGATAATTAGATAGAGTGAATAAATAAAGGCTACAATAAACAAAGTAATTTTGAATGAAATGGAATGAAAGTGTACCTAAATGGTCAGATAAATAAAATACCTGGCGAGTCAATAGCGTAGGCCTAGCTTCATTGGTCGTTTAGCAGTAAACCATATTAAAGGTTGTTTTGATATCAGAGTAAAGTTGCTTTTATATACATGCACTGAAACAGTACATAGAATAAAGGTTGAATGATAAGAAAATCTTGTCATTTCAACAGATTTTGGACATAGTTCAAGTTTCGTGTGAGCATAGGCTAATGTTTCGGTTGGGCTATATGCTATGAGGTACACCTTCATTACTGAAAGCTCGTCGTTCGTTGTGTTTAGTATTTGTAGAGTGATGCAGTCTTGTCACTCATGTGCTTGTGTTGGTATATTATGAATACAAATCGCCGAGATTATCATTTATATCAGCAGGGGCGAAGTTCCTTTATCTATAAACGTTCAAATATGCTATTGTTAGAGAAATAATTTTATGTTTAATCACAGTAACTAAGCCAACGATAAGGGAAACGTTGATTGTCAGCCAATCACTTTCCACCCATGTGTAAGTGGCCCAGATGAAATGAAACCTATGATACGATATAGCTTAATCACAGGTAGAAGCTAAATATGCGACAACCATCGGGAGGCGCAAAATTTGTCGCCGCCACCTGCACATCCCGGATTATGACGTCAGAGTAGACACCAGGCAGGTGGTCTTTAAACCATCAGAAATACATATATTTTTCAACTTATATAGTTCATTTTTACGATCTGTGACAGAGAAAGAGAATATCTTTGACTGTGGAATCTGCAGTCGTTAAAACTGCCGGCTTAGAACTTCCTGAAACCACTCTTGTAAGTCGTGTTGTGTTTAAAGCCGGCCATACACGTGCAGTTTTAACTGACAGTTATGACTGTCCAGTTATAACTGACACAGTTTAAACTGACGTCAGTTAAAAATGAAATGCACACACACACACACACAGTTCAATCCCTGTTTTTACCATGGATTCCGAGAAGTACGATCTTGCCGCTCTCGGTGTATTCTTTGTAATGCTACAAACAAATAGAAAAAAATAAAACTAAAAAGCGTGAACGTTGGTGCAAAAAGTGGTTACTGAGGCGAAATCAATGTTCTGATATTAAATTATTAAAGGAATTAAGTTAAGAAGAACCAATTGATTTTCTCATTATTTGCGCATGACTGAGCAGTGTACCAAAAGTTGCTTTCGCTTTGTTACGCGCTATCTTAAACTGCACTCACTTCTACCACCTGTAGAAATGAGAGGTTAAGAACTGTGCAGTTACGAAGCCCCCACACGCCTCAGTTCAGTTACTCCTTTCAGTTAAAATATAGAACATTGCTTTGTCTCAGTTTAACTGTACAGTTTTGTTGAACTGACAAAATGAGCAACAGAGATACCCACACACGTGCAGTTTTAACTGTCAGTTATAACTGAAGAGTTATAACTGTCAGTTAAAACTGCACGTGTGTGGCCTGCTTACCAGTAACCGACAGGCGACAATGGAATGTTGGTTGATGATCAGCTCAGTATCCAAATGGTATTGGTGAAGGTTGGTCGCTTCTTTGGTGTCTAGGGGTTGGAGGGTTGCAAGTCGCCGACTTATTGCCTCAAGTGAATTGTTTTTGTGGGCAGTCTTCACACAGTCTGATGGCTAGGAAAGGTAAGCACGTAGTACCATCTAATTCATTAGGCTGAGTTGTAACTCGTTAAGGCGGTTTCTTTAGATTTTAGCGCAAGGCCATTTTCAGGGAACCCTGCGAAAGACATGGTTAAATTCTTACACCTAGGCATGTATTTTGTCTTTGGTCGAGTTGATATACGTACAAAATAGCTAATTTCCTACCAATTGCTAAGTCTGCATGTGGCAATGGTTGGTAAGAACACAAAAGTTTAAGTTTAATGAGTGCAATCTTTAATTTCACTAGGCCGATATTTAGACAAGCTAAAAATCGGTAATTTTTTCGCATTCTTGTGTACATTAAAGGGCTTTGTATTCAGACAAGCTTATAAATATGATACTGTTATTTGGAAATCTCAAGCATGACAAGTAATTTGTTTTATTTTTTTTTCTTAAGTTTGTATTTTGTTCCCGTATCTTGTAGGAAAAGATACTGTAGGCCTATATAGTCAGTCTCATTCCATCTGTCCGTTCACCAACTTAGAAATTGGTGGATGAGGCATTCACATAGCTACTGGTGATGGGTTGAAATCAGTGTTTCGGATATCGTAGGCTTACGTGATAAAAGGATTATAGATTTGGTTTTTTATGTATACAAAGAACCTTCACTCCTTTTGATAATATTGACCATAAACATGCTGATTTATTTCGATAATAAAATAATACAAGTGTATGAAGGACCTACCTATATCGAATAGTCTGCGCCAAACACAAACGAACGACTACGTTTCAATACTTATGCTTTATCTAATTATGAATGGGTAGTATTAGAAATAAACTGAAATATTGTTGTATGGAGAAGTAGGTAGCTATACTGTGAAAGTAGTAACCACCTCAACATTGGTAGGAGGGCGGGAAATTTGTTTATGGATGTAAAATACTGCAATTATTTTACGAATTAACTTAGAGCACACTCGAAATCACATTGAGTTCCCGTAATCCATTGTATTATATGTACGGCATAAAAGGCTAGACTAGACTTATTTTGTAACATATTTTAATTAAAGACTTGGAACGGTACTTAGAATGAATACTTAGAGGTTACAATAAGCAAGTAATTTTGATTGATATAAAATGAAAATGTGCTTAAAAGTTCAGTAAAATTAAATACCTGACGGATAGGCCTAACCTCCTCTTGCCAATGCTTCGTGTTCTTGAGGTCAACTTCGATAAAGGTTTATTTATTGTGGAATAATGAACCTATTTTTTATGCTTATGCAATGAAATGGTACAGAGAATAAATTTTGAATGATGATGAAATCTTGTGATCAGAACAGTTTCTGGACATAGGTCTATGTGCAGCCTGGGCTATTCAAGCGAGATAAAACAATTATTGAAAGCTCACCGTTCGTTTGTTTCATACAAGTTCGTCTTCGGGTGTTTCTATTGATATATTATCGTTACAAAACGGTATGTTTGATTTGTATGACAAGGTGGGATGATGGTTCTATGTCGATATAAATATTCAACTACGTTACTGAAGCAGTAGTTTAATATTTATCACAACAAGCCAAAGGTATCGGAAACGTTGCCCGCCAATCACGAGCTACACATTGGCAATTGCAACATCATCACTGATGGTTGGAGTTGGACAGACGAAATAAAAGCGATTATAGTACGGAGGTGCTGCTGTCAAGCAAGTAGAATCGCCTTTAATTAGAGAGTCGTAATGACTGTTTTCCATTGGATCGTATCCTGAGGCCTATAAACCTTGCCTTGTAATTGCCCACCAAATGGCTGACGAACCATTTAATAAAGAAGCCAACATCATTATCATACATAAGATCAGTCTGTTTAATTTACAAAATGAGTTGGGCAATTACGTTGGCGGCTTTGTTTGGTACACTCGACAAGAAAACTGAAGATACAGTTTTCATTAGCTTTCGTTCATCGAATTCCCATTTGTATTTACTGAAAAGACATAATATCGCTAAATCTAATCTAGAATATGAAAATACACTGCAAATTATTATCTCATTAATTAAAATTGCAAAACAAAACCGTTCAGATATTTAAAAACACGATGTATGTCCGAAGTAATTGGAATTTCTCAGATTGGATTCGTTCATAGAGATCTGGTAGATAGAATGGTTGAATTTCTGATTGTAGTTACTATGTATCACGACGACAATATATACTTGTTTCCTTCATGAACGGAGATATCATTGTATCATTGTAAGTGGCGAGGCAATTATTTTTAGCTTCTACAAATCATGTTTGTATTCCAAAGCGTTTAATGTTAGCTGACGTCAATGGCAGCTAATGTTGCTAAGGCTAAGGTAGGTTGAGCAAATCTAGTTGCATCCGCAAGAGCGTTTTCTATGATGTGGAGGAGCCCTAGAACTTCGAGCGGGAAAGCACAAGTCACTGGATACTGGCTTACGTAACGGATTTCACACTTGATTACTTTGACGTTGACATGGATCGAATGCTAGTTGCTGTTTACAAAGCTACGTCCTTAAACATGAATCTTTATCAAGGTTAAAGTAGCATGTCAGCTCAAAGATTTTCTGGCTATATGCTCCCATTACAAAGCAGTTCGTAAATGCATTTCTTTGTGCGAGGCTGAAAGATCTCCCAACACATCAGCATCATTTGCACGTATACTTTTAAAAACTTAATTGCCTGTGCAATACATATAGAGTTATTTGTGGTAATAAACTATTTTACTTAACAGAGCTTTTTTAGGGAATGATTTGTGGATGAAACCGATTTCAAAAGTACATATTATATCAAGAGAGCAAGAATGACCGCAGGCTGTGTCTAAAATTTCACGTCTTTTTACAATCTTTGAATGTTATGGCAACTCTCGAATGAAATCAAGATTAGGGTATGAATTTCTTAGAGAATTAACTTGAATATTATGATCCTTCAAATTTTATCTAGCATAGTGCAGCTCGATCTTGGCAGTCATATCACCCCCGTTTCCCAGGTATCTGTGCAACCGACTCACCGCTCTTTCGTCTGCCTTTCCCGTCACAAGTCCGTCACCAATACTATAATCTCTCTCTCTCTCTCTCTCTCTCTCTCTCTCTCTCTCCTCTCCACTTCTAAAACATACTTTAAAAATATATATATTACCACTCATCTCCCAAAGAAAATATATGAAATTAAGTAGTATAAATAGGCCTAAGCTTTCACGTAAGCAGATTTTTGTTTTTTCTCTCTCTCTCTCTTTTTTAAAACACATTTTGAAAAAATATTATCACTCCAATCTTTCAAAGTAGATATAATGAAATTAAGTATCTCTACAGATAGGCCTATGCTTGTGCCCCCCCCCCCTCTCTCTCTCTCTCTCTCTCTCTCTCTCTCTCTCTCTCTCTTTAAAGCACAAATGAAAAATATTATCACTCAATCTTTCAAAGTAAATATAATGAATTAACTATCTCTATAGATAGGCCTATGCTTGTGCTCTATCTCTCTCTCTTTTAAAACACACTTGAAAAAATATTATCACTCAATCTTTCAAAGTAAATATAATGAATTAAGTATCTCTACAGATAGGCCTATGCTTGTGCCCCCCCCCCCTCTCTCTCTCTCTCTTTTTAAAGCACAAATGAAAAAATATTATCACTCAATCTTTCAAGTAAATATGATGAATTAACTATCTCTATAGATAGGCCTATGCTTGTGCTCTCTCTCTCTCTCTCTCTCTCTCTCTGCCTACGTCTGTCTCGCTCTCTCTCTCTCTCTCTCTCTCTCTCCACTTTGAAAAATTTGAAAAAAATATTGTCACTTAATCTCTCAAGTAATTAATGAATTAAGTATCTCTATCGATAGGCGTATGCTTGCGCGCCCCTCTCTCTATCGTCATAATATTTCATCTAAATATCATTCTACTGTATTGTTCCTCACGATTTCCCACAAGTACTGACCAAAGAAAATTTTTAAACACTCTCTCATTGTTTAAGATCCGTCTTTAATTACGCATGAATATTACGTCAGTTTAGTGTCAAACATTACTTATAATAGGTTTCACAATAGGTTTTTGAAAATTTTTAAAAAAGGATGATCGATATTCTACCTGAACTGACGTTACCAAATCAGCATTAACGAATAATATAGAGCCTGTTTCTACATTCAAGTATAAATTATTAAAGGACCTCTACAGAATCTTTATGTGTAAAGTTAATGGAAATCTAGAAAGCAACAAACGCTATGATTTTGAAGCTCCGCCCCCTTTCTAGAGTTTGCCAGTTTTGGGCATTATTGAACACTATTATGTCCGAAGATTAAAAAAAAACTGTATCTTAACATTCCTTGCCGAGTGTCAACCAGAACATTTCCCCCAAAAATGGCAGAATAGACTTCTCTCTCTTGTGACATGCTACGTTCCTTGTGGGAGGCTTGGGAATGAACATATAATGTGTTGTAAGTCACTTATTTTCCAGGGCATGGTGTTCGCATTTCCCACCCTCTACTGATATGGTACACACACACACACACACACTATATCAGTAGAGGATGGGAGTACGAGCACTATGCCCTGGACAATAAGTGACGTCAACAAACATAACGGCTACAAAGCTATTATATGTTCATTCCCAAGCATCTCACAAGGAACGTAGCATGTCACAAGAGAGAGAAGTCTATTCTCCCATTTTTGGGGGCAATGTTCTGGTTGTACCACAAAGCGTCACGTGATTGCACAACTCATTAAACCGACTGATCTTATGTATGATACTGATGCTAGCCTCCTTATTAAAATGTACGTATGTCAGCCATTTGCTGGCCATTTATAAGGCAAAGTTTATAAGCCTTAAGGATACGGTCCAAAGGTAAACAATCATTACGACTCCCTAATTAAAGGTAATTCGACTTGCTTGACACCAGCACCGCCGTACTATAATCGGTTTTATTTCGTCTGTCCAACTCCAACCATCGGTGATGTTGCACATGCGCATGAGTAGTTCGTGATTGGCGGGCAACGTTTCCCATACCGTTGGCTTGTTGTGTTAGATATTGAAACTACCACTTCACACACACACAACACACACACACACACACACACACACACACACACACATATATATATATATATATATATATCACGCACACACATATATATATATATATATTATATATATATACACACACACACCCCACACACACACAGTATAACAGGTATAAAGGTAAATGTTTTTTGCACTATAGGAAATCCGAACCGCTTGACCAATTCAAAATTTAGCACGTGGCCATCATTTGACCCAACATAGATAATAGGGTAGGTTTCAAACCCCGCCCACCCCTGCTTCCTTCCCCTTCCCCCTTCCCCCTTCCCCTTCCCCTTCCTCCATATCCCTTCCACCCTTTCCGTTCTCCCCACTCCTTCCACTTCTTCCATTTCCCTTTCCGTTTCCCCTTCCCCTTCCCATATCCCTTCCCCCAGTTTGGAAATAAACCCAGAGAAGTTTATCATACCTCATTTTATTTACTCTAGACCACAGAAATGTATAATTGAAAATGTTCTCCTTTCGTGTGATTATTAATTCTGTTTTGGTTTAGGGGGTTGTTTTTAGGTTTAGTGGCGGTGTCTTTAGGTTTAGTGAGGGGGTCTTTAGTTTTAGTGGGAGCAGGGCGTGTGCGTTGAAGTTTAGGGAGGTGCATTCAGTTTAAGCAGGGTATGTGTTTAGGTTTAATGGAGGTGTGTATTTAGATTTAGTGGTGGTGCATTTAAGTTTAGTGAGGGATGTGTTTAGGTTTAGCAGGGTGTGTGTTTAGGTGTAGTGGGGCGAGTTTATGTACATTGGGTTGCAATTAGGTGTAGTGAGGAGGGGTGTGTTTAGTTTATTGTGGGGCATTTTAGGTTTTTGGTTTAGTTGGTATTGTGTGTTTATGTTTCATGGGGGGGGGGTGTGTTTAGGTTTGATAGGTGGGGTGTCATGTTTAGTGGTGGTGTGTTCTGGTTTAGTGGGTTGGGTTTAGGCTTAGTGGGGATGTGTTTACATTTCATGGGGGTGTGTTTTGGTAAAGTGGTGGTGTACTTAAGTTTAGTGGGTGTGTTTAAGTTAAGGGGGCTATGTTTGGGTTTAGTGAGAGTGTGTTTTGATTTGGGGGTGTTTTTAGATTTGATGGGGTCGTGTGGTTTAGCCTTAGTAGGTTAGCTTTAGTTGGGGTGCATTTAGGTTTAATGGGGGTGTGTGTTTAAATTTAGATATGGTGGGAAGTTTTTTTTAGGTATAGTGGTGGGTGTATTCGGGTTTATTGGGGGTGTGTTTTGCTTTAGTTGGCGTGTTTAGGATTAGTGTGGAATGTGTTTAGGTTTAGTTTGGGATGTGTTTAGATTTAGTGGGTGGTGTGTGTTTATATTTAGTGGAGAGTGTGATTACGTTTAGTGGGTGGGGTGTTTAGGTTTATTGGTCAGTGTTTATGATTATAGGTGGAGTGATCTGGTTTAGTGGTTTATGTTTAGGCTTAGTGGGTATGTGTTTAGGTTTATTGGGCGTGTGTTTTGGTTAAAGTGTTGGTTTGCTTAGGTTTAGTGTAGGGTATTCAAGTTATGGGGCTGTGTTTAGGTTTAGTTGGGTGTTTTTTGACTAGGGGTGATTAGGTTTAGTGGTGGGTGTGTTTAGGTTTAGTTGGAGGTGCTTCAGTTTAACGGGAACTTGTTAATCAAAACCAAAGGTGGGCGTTCCACAACTTTGGTCTGCACCTCCGCAACTTGCGGAACCCGTTTTTGGTTGCGGACTTGATTGGCCGCTACTAAGTGCCAAAAGTAGCGGAGTAGCGGGTTGTGGAACTCAAAAATCTAATCCCGCTACCGCTCAAAAACGAAAAACCGAAAAATTTAACGAAACATCGTGACGAGTTAATGTATTGCTATTTGCCTGTTTAACGGTTGACCATTGGGCGTTGCAGAGTCTGAGAGATGCAGGATTGAACTTATTTTGATGGAGCGGCACGGTGGCCCGTGCTAGTCGGCAGTGCTGCCACTCCTTGGATTTTCCTACTAGATCTAGGTTTTTTGCAAAAAAAATCAGGAAATCATGTTTTTTGGGGTCAAGTTAATGAAATTTATATATTTATATCAGTAAATATACATACTTAATATATATATATTATATATATATATATATATATATATATATATATATATATATTTTTATATATATATATTTCAAGAACTTCAAGATGCTGCAGGAGAGGAGACTTAGGAATTTCAAAATATAAACTTTTTGTGTATTATTCGTGCTGAATTAGTGATTTGATACTTAATAGAGTAAATATACTCTTTAAGGGTACAATTGTATCCTTGCAATGTGATTTTACTCAGTTAGGGTATTACCCTAATGGAGTAAAAATAGTTTTTTCCCACTATTTTGTGTTTAAATCAGTAAATGTGTTAGAATTTCTGTTTCATTAAAAAAGTTATTTGTTTTGAGTTGCGCTTTACAGTAAAAGTAACGGTAGCGGAGGTCCTGGTAGCAGTTTCCAAAAGTTCAAAAAGTTGCGGAAGTAGCAGTAGCGGCAACCACCTCTCAAATTCACGGAGATGCGGGGTGCTGAACCAAAATTTGAGTAACGGTGCCCAGCTCTGATCAGAACCACACCACATCATTCTTCCTTTCTAAGGTATGATTGACAGTCAGTCAGAGTTAGTCAACTAGTAATATATTTACCTTAGAAAGGAAGTAAAAGCTGGTATGGTTTTGACTAACATGTTCCCGTTTAGCTGAAGGACCCCCAGCTAAACCTAAACACCCCCGAATCAAAACACACTCCACTAACTATAAATGCACCCCACCCAACCTAAACACAGCCCCTTAACTTGAGCACCCCACACTAAACCTAAAACCTAAGCACACTGACCACTAAACCTAAACACACCTCAACTAACGTAAACATATTCCACACTATTCCTAAACACACCTCCACTAAAGCAAAACACACCCAATAAACTTAAACACATCCACTACAATACCTAAAGACCCCTCCCACCATACCTAAATTTAAACATCCCCACTAAACATAAACACAGACCTCCATTTAACCTAGATGCAGTTACTAAAGGCTGAGTTTTATCAGGGGCCGTTTAAGGGGGCAACCTGTTGCAACATGCGTGTTTGATGTTGGCTGGCGGTGCCTGACTGGCTAACCGGTCAGTGACACAGTAACATTGGCTGGGGAAAGATGGACGCGTACAAGTCATTTATTAGAAGTGAATGTGCATTCGATAACACATCCGAAGGACGAGTACAGCTGCTAGTAATTCCAATAACAACCCCATCTTAATCTCTGAGACAACTGCGAATGCTAAAGTTTAGGCTATATAAGCAGTATGTATGCATGTATGTATATGTGTGTGATATATATATATAATGCACATTTCGAGTGTTGATCCCATTGCCATAATATGAGAATCTTGACTTAAATTTATTTGGCACACCAAAATAGGCAACTTTATCCAAGTTGAATAAATCTTAGTTTAACCAGACCACTGAGCTGATTAACTGCTCTCCTAGGGCTAGCCAAGTGGATCATATTTTTATTTACATGGTTAAGGAACCAGTTGGTTACTTAGCAACGTGATGTACAGCATATTTTGGGATCTGAACCACATTATAGCAAGAAATGAATTTCTAATTGCCAGAAACAAATTTCTCTGATTCCACACTGGCAGCAGGGTGGAGCGAACTCAGGCTACCAGATTGTTAGGCAGGTACACAAACCACTCGTCCAATGAGGAACTGCAATTTTGTCAAATAATTGCATCTAGCTGAGACACATATTGATATGTTGATTTTTCCAGCGTATTCTATGCTACAATACTAGTTTTTGTCTATCATGCACACACATTGTGTTGTGTATATATAATATATATATAATATACTATATAATATATATTATGTATATATAGTATACATTACTTATATATATATATATATATACATACATATCATATACTTATGGATGCGTCAAGATGACGTTTGTTTAAATAATTGGAAAGAACTCCTAACTGGGAATGAACTTACCCCTGAGTGTTATCGTCTCTTCGGCTGCCGCCCCTGTAGCCAGCTGAAAATCAGTTATCAAAAACTAGGTGAATTCAACGATATTACAAAAATATAATTTTTATTTCCCAAAACACCTGAAAATGGAATAAAATAAGTTAAAGAACATCTTAAAAATCATTAAACTACCATTACTTTTCCCGAAATCATATTTAAATAAGTACCCCTTCTTTTTTCTCTCTGTCCAATTGATAAGTCAACACAAGTTTAGAGAAATCCTTTTTTTCTAAATGGTGACTTCGAATCCATCTGAAAATTAGAATATAATTATCAAACAATGAAATGTTAAAGTTCGTCAATACACGAGTGTCATATCACACTTCCTTTCTCTAGAACTGAACTCTGTGTCACTACATAAAGGTATAAACTTTTCAAAGTCTTCACGTTACCTCTTCTGACAGATCTTAGCGCTTTCCCCTTACGGCAAAGTCTAATTTATAGTCTAATTGTCTCGTTAGTTCACATGCTAGAGATTATATCTCATTCACTTGTAACTGTCGTACACTGACTAACAGATGTACAGATACATGCATGCTACTGAACACTCGAACATAAGCACGGTAGTCTATTCTCATGTTCTCGTTCGCTTAGTGCATGTACTCGGTGACCAGTAACCTTCCTTGTGATTTATCTCATAGATCTGGAATGTGTTCACGATCTCATTCCCGCACACGGCTTGTTTTCTATTTGTTTATAATCTCAACATTTTGAGGAATCCACTGTTTTGCATCTGTTTCTAACTGGCAAGAGCTAAGGTTATCAACCCCATTTGTTTTAATATATATCTATTTATTCCTCTGACCAGTGCCTTAGATATCTATCTATCTATCTATCTATCTATATATATATATATATATATATAGATATGTATGTATGCAATTCCTCATTGGACGAGTGGTTTGTGTACTCGCTTACTAATCTGGTAGCCTGGGTTCGCTCGTGCCTGCCGCCAGTGTGGAATCAGAGAAATTTGTTTATGGTGATTAGAAATCAATTTCTTGATATAAGCAGTAGGTCCCGTTGCCTAAGTAACCAGTTGGTTCCTAGCCACGGAAATAAAAGTCTAATCTGTAGGGCCAGCCATAGGAGAGCAATTAGTAATTAGTTCAGTGTTCTGGTTAAACCAAGATATAATTAACTTTGACAAAGTTGCCTATGTTGGTGCGGCATGGTCCTTGAAAGTAGTGACATAAATTTATGCCAAGATTCTCACATTATGTCAACGGGATCAATATCCTAATATACGTATACATGCATTAAGCTACAAATGTCCTTTAATATCTATTTCACTCTACCTTGGAGTGAATATATTTTCATATATGTTAACCGAAGGGGAATTTTTTAGTCGATAAGAAATTTGTCGGCTCATGGGCTCGAACCATAGAACCAAGAATTCAGGACGTACATTGAAGTGCTTTAAACCACACGGCTGTCACGGGATAGCTGTGTGGTTTAGAGCGCTTCTGTATGTCATGAATTCTTGGTTCTATGGTGATGCCATCAGACGACGAATTTCTTATCGACTAAAAAAATTCCCTTCTGTTAACATATACATGAAAACATTAATTAAGAAGTAGACTGACTTAAATATTACAGGACATTTTTAGCTTAATGTGTATATATGAATTACAGTGTTGTGATATGACACAAATATATTGTATAAATTATATATACATATATATATATATATATATATATATATATATATATATATATATATATATATATATATATATATATATATATATGTGTGTGTGTGTGTGTGTGTGTCCTATCACCTTACCGTGATTCATATATGCATATACATACATACTGTTTATATAATCTCACCGTTTGCATTCGGGCATGTTATTGAATGCACATTCACTTCTAGTAAATGACCTGTATGTTTACATCTTTCCCCAACCAATGTTACTGCATCACTGACTGGCTCAGTCAGGCAACGCTGGCCGACAGCAGGCACATACATGTTGCGACAGGTTGTGCTCTGAAACGGCGTCTGATAAAACTCGGCCTATAGTTAAACAATTACGTTGATGCGTTTGTAGTCATTTATGTTAACTTATGGTACCAAATTTCAATGCAGTAAACCCATTTTGACCCATTGGGCCCTAATTCACAAAGGTGCGGCTGTGCCACCATGATATCAACGCTGATTTAGGTAGGATACGACCCCTTTCTCTCCTGGTCGGTGTGTCCAAAGGGCGTAGGCCTCCTGTCTCCTAACATTGTCAGAATCCCTCGGGCCCCATTACCAGGGGGTGTTCGCCCCCCCCCCCCTCACTACTGAGGGTGCTTTATTGCCCTCATATTGTGGGGAGCCTGTTTGTACCTCTAGAAACATTTGTAGATAGATGTCAACTCCGAAAGTTGTAAAAAATGAGGGGGTATGAAAAAGAAGGGTTATGTCCCCCTCAGAAACGGCTCTCGAATTTCTGATTTTGACTAAAACCTTTCTAGTGCAGAGGGGAGTCTATGGTAGAGATTTGGTAGCCCTGGCTTTCATAGTCTTGAGCGTGCATAGCGAATAAACAAACCAGAAATTGCCTTATAATATTACTATATATATAATATTATATATGTCTCATATATATATATGTATATCTAATATAATATATGTTATATATATATTATATATATATATAAATATCATATATATAGATTTCGTCTGCACATTCTGAAAATTTCTCTCTCTCTCTCTCTCTCTCTCTCTCTCTCTCTCTCTCTCTCTCTCTCTCTCTCTCTCTCTCAGTATTAAGAAATTACCGAAGGGTTTTCTTTTGCTAAGAACTGATAAAAAATGAAATGCTTAGCATCGACTTTGGATTAGTTATTTTTTATTAGATGGTTAATTCCTCTGAGTATTACTAATTATTTACTATTGCTGCAATGTACACACGGCATATCATTAGGAAATGAAAAATGAAAATTGAAATAGCCCTATAACGAGAGGTAGGTATAGGAAATATGAGCGTCCTCATAAATGATTTCCGTTCATCATGAGGATCACTTCGCCTTTTCTTCTAATTAAGGTTCCTCGTTGTGATTAATTAGTCCCATGTTGGAAAACGAAACTAATATCTCGGAGTTTTTAATTGGGGCCATCTCCTGTTCCCGTGGTTGATATTACGAGTCTTCACCACCGCTCGGTTGAACTCTCAGGGTTAGACACTAAAGAGACTAAACACCGCTCGGTTGAACTCTCAGGGTTAGACACTAAAGAGACTAAAAGCTAGTCGATGCTCTCTCTCTCTCTCTCTCTCTCTCTCACACACACACAGGCATTCATAATTACATACTGTAGTAAAACTTTGTAGCATTTTTTCCTCTTTAGCGATCAATCGCTGTTTTGTGTACTATATGGACTAAATAGCACACCCCCGACCCCTCATGGTTCTCTCTCTCTCTCTCTCTCTCTCTCTCTCTCTCTCTCTCTCTCTCTCTCTCTCTCTCTCTCCCAAGCTATACAGCAGTGCCTAAGTTGTCTCTGTCTTTCTCTCCACGGATATGCAAGAACGAACATTACCTTAGAAGACCTTTCCTATCAGCACCCTCCGAGAATTACATACTATTACTAGTGTTTACTATTAAAAACCGCGCTTAAGAAATCATTTCGATGTATTTAGAAATTTTCTCATTATTTCGAAGGAATTCAGAGAATACTATAACATATTGATTAGCCTGTTTTTCCTAATAGGATTGAAGCCAACGCTGTTTTATCGTAAAGGAAATAGTTGATCAAAATACAGGAAATTAATCGTTCCCATACTTTAGGTAGGACGTGAAAAAAAAAAAAAGAATGGAACAGTAGGTAGCAAATTTATTCGCACAGATTCTTTTATTCGTAGATCGGTCATTGACTGACTTTTCTTTTAGTGTTTTTTGGCGTATCGTCCCCGTATAGGGTAGTGCCGTTGCATTCTAGACATTACGTAATGCTCCTCAAGCGTTCTAGTTGCAACACCTTTCATTCCTTTTACTATAACTCCGTCTATATTATCTTTCTTTCATCTTACTTCCCACTCTGTAATAACAATTGTTTCATTATTATTTTTAGTGCTAATTGACCTCATAGTTCCAGCGCTTGGCCTGTGGCCTATAGTTAAATTCCAATTCAATTCCAATTTACTGTTATTTTATGGTAACAAAAAATAAACAATGAACAGTCAAGTGTTAATTTGAACCGTTTGCTTCCTGTAAATATTTTATCACTTCAATTAATATTCATTTTTTCATTTATGAAATGAAATCGTAATGGATTTAGAATTAAGGTCCGGAAATAAAGTTAAACCAGACTCCCAATTTATTTAAGTACTTCCCTCGACCGAGCCGACAGTTCATTTCAAAACAAATACTACTTTTAATTGTTTTTATTTGTAGAACCAACATGAACTAAGTAATCTTATATTCATTTGCGTTTTAAAATGGATTTATTGCTAATGAGAAAATGTAAGAAGATTAGGGAAAATTACACTGCTTGGTAATTATAGCGTAGTTTGTTTTCAGTGAAATGAAAGACCGGCATTTGTTTTACCAACAAAGTCATATATTTTATTTTCTTCCTTACGCTTGCAATTACATTTTAAGATTTTACTAGTCCATACGTGTAGCTTACTTATGGAAGAAAAATGAATTTATTTTTGTTATATTTTCTAATACCAAAGGATTACGTATTATTTTTCAATTTGATTTTGACGCAGACGTATTGAACTAAAGGTTTCGCCGGCTCCAGATATTTGTATTTATATTTTCGTCTCAAGTTCACGAAATGGACGATTAGCAAGCTAATCAGGCACTTAAACCCGAAAGTATTAAGCCGATACTCGCAGGCTTTTGCGTTGTTTTCCCACTGTATATTTAATGCGACTGATTAGTTTTATTTAGCCCAGAATAAATTGTGTTATTTTTTTGAATCGATCATTGTTTTCAGTGGTCTTTTTCTAATAGTACCCGTCATTGGAAAACTGGAAAATTAATCAGCAAGATAAATTCTCTTTTAAATAAGGTCGAGATTCGTAAAGCTCACTTTTTTATTCTATTCTAATATCCTGGCAAGGCGTATGAGAATTCAGACTATTTGCTGTGTGGTCTGTTTAACAAACTGATGATAAGTTTTCTTGGTATACTAAGCAGATTGTTTATTTATTTTCGCTCCATATAGTTATTCTTAAGATTAACTATATCTACTCATTTAGAGCGGTAAATGAGTAGATATCGGATAATAATCAAACGTATTTACCAAATCTTATGGAATTAAGTTGGGATATTAGATTGTAAATATTCAGAACAACAAACGCAATGAAAGAAAACTGAGAACCCACGAATACATAACGAAAATGTTACATATAAAATTGAGTAGTTAAATTCAGTACCATGTGGATTTTATTTCCATGGAAAACAAATAAACGAGTAAATCTCAGTATCTAGTGAAAATCAGGAGTGAGGTTGTGACACTGAGGTGGAAAGTAGGGATAAAAGCAGGTAGGTGGATGTGGCGGCAGTTAGCTACTAAAAATAAAGATCTGTTGTACTATACTCGAGGCACTGGTGACGTTTGGTTTAGAAACGGGTATTAAGAGGGAAGGAGCAACAGAAAATGATATGGATAGAAATGAGGATGCTGAGGTGGATTTTAGGGATCTCGCCGCGTTAGAGGTTGGAAAAAGAAGTTAGAAGTCCTGGGATGGTAAAAATGATTGATATAAGTAAACCGAGATTGAGGTGGTATATATAGGCATGTGGTAAGGATAAGTAAAGGCTTAGGTGGAACATGTTAAAGGTAGATCAGTAGGCTAGAGAAGGATTAGGTGGCGTGATGAAGTAAGTGAAGGAGGATTTGTTGAAGAAGGCGTTATTGGAGGAAGATGCTTTCAATAGAAATAATGTGAGAAAAGACTGCAAGGCAACCGACTCCTTAGCTTAAGGATATCGTTGGGAAGTTGATATATTTTCAAAGAGAACAGATGAGTTTGAATTATAGGATTAGATATTTAAGGTGGATCTTTGACTGAGGGTCTGAGTATGGTTTGGGATAGTTGAAAATCTTTTTCGAGAAAATATATTTCGGTTTTTACTTACTAGTTCACTGAAACCTTCATATAACATTGCTAGATCAGTCCACTTAGGTTATAGGTTATATATAAATCTGTAAGTTGGATATAACCTTTGTGAACTTATTTAAGTCAGCGTGCCGGATATCCATTATTTTATCTACTTCTGTGTAATAAATACTAGGTGAAATTTATGTACATTAATTCTTTTTGTCTTTGTCTCATTATAAATGTGTGCACCCAAGATCCCATTTAGGGGAGCAAGCTGCTAATGATATTTAGAAGTGTCAATGAATATTTTTTTTACACAACGTTGTTCTTGAAATTACTTAAACTGATTGCATTTGGTTTACAAACCCCTTTTATAAGATCTGTCAAATATTTCATGAAGAAAAGTCTGTGGTGCAAGTGCCATAAGAAAATTCAGATAATGCGAATGGACACGCCTAAGGTTTAACAAGGTGAATAATCTGGTATCTAAGAGATTTTGTTGATTTAAGAGGAATATTAGGAGTCAGATAACAGGAGAGATTTAAGTCTGATACCATACATGAAATTACGAAAGTTGTGTGTAGATATGATAAAAGGGGGCGGCGGATAGGGGGCTACATATGATGAAAAGGGGCGGCGGGTTGGAGGATGGCTTGGGTATGTCCTTAAAATCACTCCTGTAAGATTAGTAGGTGATAGTGTCACCAGAGAGTCGGAGATTCAAGACTACTTGGATGAGAGCTACTAGAAGGGAGGGTGGAAGGAAATGACATTTTCTATTTATCAAGTTATAAAAGTGTAACAAACCAAGAAAATAAAAGTAGCCAAGTGCCTCATGAATACATTTATACGTGGGATGAGGAACAAATGCTGGTTTTGAAAGTGGTGTCATATAAACACAATTGATATTGTTTTCTGAATATTTTGAGGGCAGATTTGATCATACAATATATTGAAATTATTTATTTTAAATAATAATTGGGCCGCCTAACGCCTCTAGGGAGGCGTAAAATTTTCTAGTGTCCCGTAGAGTGTTAGTGCCGTCAGTGGGCCTCATGCGATGCACTGTAGGCATTACTTAAGGTTCTTTGCAGCGTGCCTTCGAACCCTAGCTGTAACCACTATCGTTCCTTTTACGGTACCTCCTTTCATATTCTCAGTCTTCATCTTACTTTCCACCCTCTCCTAACACTTGATTCATAGTGCAACTGCGAGGTTTTCCTCCTTTTACACCTTTCAAACCTTTTACTGTCAACTTCCATTTCAGCACTGAGACCTCATAGGTCTCAGTGCTTGGCCGTTGGCATAAATTCTATATTCAACTCAACTATTCAATTTGCAAGTGTGGAAGGGTGTCAGCTTCAGAAAGTAAGTGAGGCTTTTGTGGTAATAGAAAATTATATTTTTTCTTGTTCCATGCCACTGCTATTTTCAAGTGTAGTTCAGTTCTCTTCCATTGCCTTTTTTCCCTTTTTCATTTTCAGATAGAAGATTTTGTCGAATCTCGATTACCAATTTACTAAATATTACCTTTTTTTATTAATGAGTGCATGCTGTTAATAATAATACTAATGATTGCACATTGCTAATGATAAACAAATGACAACACAGTCATCACGGTGATTATCATGGAAACAATTTCGAAAGGACAACATCTGTTTTCCCAAATGAATTACAAGTCATTACCCAACGTATTTTGTGGAATAGATGATTATGGAATGTTGCTGTCCATTTCCGCGTATTGAATTATTGCTACGGGTTAATGAGCAGCAGTATATAGTAATGGTACCTGTATTAATATTACGTTACGAATTTATAAATAAGATTTCGACAATAAATTTCCACAACGCCTAACAACATGCTAACTAACCTTTACTTTATTAATGTTAAGAGATACTGAAAATTCTACATCTTTAATAGACTGGCAGGACTTCGTTTATAGTCTCTCTCTCTCTCTCTCTCTCTCTCTCTCTCTTCTCTCTCTCTCTCTCTCTCTCTAGTGAAAAGGAATACCATTTGCATTAGCCCTCCAAGCCCGAATTTCTTAGTCTTCGTGAGAGCCGGAAGTTTAGATCGAGGAGAAAAGATTCTTTTGGGGTTAAACTATTTTTTTGGGATGATTACACAAAGTAATGATAGCTTGGATTTTTTTTTCAATTCTGTTATATCAGTCCCTGTATTTTTCTTTATTGTCAAAGAAAAAACGTGAAAATATGTTACGGTTTTTAGGCTTGCAAAAACGAACCTAAATATACCATGATATTTAAATGTTGGCAGCCTTGGTGTTTTAAGGCAATTATTGTTTGATAATTACTAAAAAATATTTCTTCATTTATCTCCTTAAAGCAAACAAACTCAAATGGTTAAAAAAATATAGTAACTTGTGGAATATATTTTAAAAAATCGACTTAACGTTCATTTTGATTACATATTCCAAGTGTTCCCCGAGCGACATGTGTAAACTTAAATGTTTCGTGGTTTTTACTTTGTTTACAACGGGTTCCATTACCGCCATATTTACGACAGACACTGTTCCGAGTAAGTAGAAAATAATAGCCTATTAGTGTTGTTTGCTTCAACGGTTTTTTCCCAACGGCTGAGAATGAGTGCACTCTAAAATTATTATTATTATGATTATTATTATTTAATTATTATTAATTATTTTATTATTTTATTATTTTTTTCAGACAATACTTAGGAAGCAAACCCTCTCTCAAGCATACTTTATTCAAAGTAATGGCTACTTCAGCAGCGTTACGCTTGTAGAGTCTTCTCTATTTTTCGTTTAGCGGCTTTTTCAGTACTACTAAAACTGGCTAGTTAGAGCGCCTATGGAGGTCATTTTCAAATGCAGGGTCAAGATCAGTGTAAACACGCTACTGATCAGTCTGGCAAAATATTTGAATTATTTATGTAAACGATCATTGTGTATGTGTTAATGATCGGATTTACAGGAGAACATGCGATGTAAATTTTATCTGTATAATTTCCTTAAGAATGAATGTTCCACTGTAACTCAGAATTCGATCATTTCCTAATATGAAAGTATTTTTTGTGCGAGAGTATTAACCTCATGTAAATAAGACCTTAATCCTAGTGAAAAAAAATAATAAAGAAGAAAAAAGCTCAAATGAAGTGGTTCGAATGTGGCAGTGGTGTAAGTTATTGGCTCGTTACGTCAACGAAATATATTAGACTTGAGTATGTTGTTTACATTTACTGAGTATGGCCCGTTCATGGCTGCTCCTAATGAACGTTTTAACCCGGTTCAGTAGCTGCTATCTGCTTTGATTTCTGTTGTTTGTGTTGTTGAGGTATATATAGTGTTTGTAGTTTCGGTATGCATGAGATGTAAGACCAAAATGTGAAACGAATGACTAATAACAAAGATGATACAATTATCAAGAAGAATAAGAATATGAAAAGTTTGTTGAAGCCATCGCACTGAATTGTGATTTTTTTCTCTCTTTATTTGAGGTTTCTTAATGCCGTTGTCTTATAAATGATTGTATTTGTAGTCATTCTGTTGGTGTTTAGTTCTTTTGATTTTTTATGATTACTAATAAGGAATAATAATATTGTCGTTCAGAGTCATGTTCTTTGATATCGCGGCAAGACAATGAGAAAAGATGAACCGTACAAATTCTTAAAGTGAAGTGTCTGTTAAACCCCTACTAAGCATTTCAGGGACCGCCAGTCATCGTTTTTCTCAAATATATTTCAAATTAATTATTTGATCGAGATGGTTCTTAACCACAGTGTACAAGACACCTCGCCCTAATTTTTGGTAATATAGTGCATGTCAAATGGTGTTAGTTACGGCGTTTACTCTTGACTTGCAAGGTGTTACCAAGCATTGCCAACCTGTGCTTTCGAACGTGCTTTACTCCCATTCCGTTCCTCTCTCCCTCACCCTTTCCTCCTCATCCCTCCTTCAACCAACTTTCCTGGCCTTCCCGTCTACCCCACCCCCCCCCCCCCCCCTCCTGACTATTATATTACAATCAGTAAACTTAAATGCAATAAATGTTGGTTTTTGTAGAATTTGTGTTCATTTAATTATTGTTATATATTGTATTTTCTTAAATTATATAAATGGGAGTAGGCTTAAGAGCGTATGACCCTAATCACCAAGGTATGCTCACTTCCCCTAAATCCCTCAAGTAGGAGCAGCATTGTCTTCTTCCTTACTGCATAGCAGGTGAATTGCCGTAAAGGGAAAAAAATTGAAAATGGGTATAATTTGGGGGAAGCTACTACCATAATATCCTTTAAATGTGTTTCTCTATTCATATCACACTACAATTTTTCTCTACTAATCTAACGCCAGTGATGAGGATGTAATTCTTGCACCGTACTGATTTAGTGAATGAGTTGAGTTTCGTGCCTCATGAATTTTATTACTTATCATTTATGTAAGTGTTACCCATTACCCTATCTTCAGGAATTTTTTGTTATAAAGAAGGTATTCAGTTTCCGCCTCATTCATAATCGGTTAAGAAATCCACTTTCTGATGTCTTTCACAGGTTTCTGTCTCACTATTTTGCGGCATCGCAAACTGTCATAATTGAAAAGTCAATAGATTTTTATTCCTTGACGACGAAAGACCAAAAATGCTGGTGATATATATTTATCAATAGATTTCGTCACTTATATACTCTGAATATACTTGTTGCTTATAAATTTGAATGATTTTGAATGAGCCTTTACAAAATAAATTGCATATGTTGTTTGATCTAAACACTTTACCAAGTTATATTTTGTTTCATTTAAAGACTATGTTTATACCAATATTTTTAGCCATCAACGCAACACACATATGCATTATGCAATGCTATATATATATATATATATATATATATATATATAATATATATATATATATATTATATATATATAATTAAAAAATTGGAGCTGCAGCTTTCGGAATCATACTTGTAGGCTTCCAGGGAAAGGCATTCGATATATTGAAGGTTTATTGCTGATGCCGACGTTTCACAACTACATTGTTGCATTTTCCAAAGGCTTGGAATACAAGCGAGTTGATTCTTAATAATTTAACTTCATAAAAACACTTATTAATAAAATAAAATAAAATAAAATATAACTAAAATCACTTATTTAAAATGTTAACTCATTTAAAATATACATATTTAAAAGCATAAAAGCAAAAAACACACAACACCATTGCACGAAAATGACCTACCCAGACGGGAGTTGAAAGGAAACTGTTGAAACAAAGTTACAATAATAATAAACAAGGCACACACGTGCAGTAAGGCAACGACAAGACAAATAGGGCCGTTAAGCAGTGAACAATTGTGTAGATGAGGTTTGGGTGTTTAATGATGGGACAGTTAACTTTTATCATTATGGACTCTAGGGTTGTTAGGTCATTGTTTTTCTGCGTTTGTCCTATTATCTGAAATCTTTGTTATCTATGTATGTTTTGCATAATTTGGAATGATTCCTTATATTGGATTGCTCTGGGTTGGACAGTCTGCTTCCAGTTTCTAAAACTAATTCCTCTATGGGCGTCTATGCGTACCCTTAGCAGTCGTTTGGTACATCCAACGTAAGTCCCCTGGTTACACCTGGGGCAAGTATACTTATAAACAACGCTGGACGTAAACAACGGACTAACTTTGTCCTTGAGCTTGAAAAAGGACCCGATGGTGCAAGGATTTTGGGAATCAATTTTAGATTTAAGGCAGGCAATTCTCTCTGAATTAAATTTAGACACTTTTTCCTAAAGAAATCATCATATAAGTAAGGGAACGTTGCAAACATTTTCATTTTCGGCACAGTATGGATAGCAGTGGGCATTTTTCCATTTTCCTTGTCTAAGAACTTGTTTAAGGCTCTGAAGAACACCCTTTGAGGAAAACAGATATTACTGAAGTAGTTCGCCAAAGTTACGACCTCTTCGTGGAAGGCCATCCAACTGGACGCGTGTGTAAAGGCCCTGGGAGGAGAGTAGAAATGGAGTTTAATTTAAAATTAGAATGACAGAAGCTGTAGAAATTCGTGCCCAAAACCATGTAAAAGTATCTTTTCTATAAATCCCTGTATAAACCCTTGTTCTTTTCTAGAGACAATAACATCCAGGAACGGTAATTTATTGTTAGATTCCTTCTCCAGGGTGAATTTGATGTTCGGGTGTTGTGTGTTGACATAGTCTAAAAGGAGTCGGCATTAAAATCACGCTTGAAAAGAGCAAACGTGTCATCGACGTAACGTTTATAAAACAAGGGGTGGAAAGAAAGAGGGCAACTATCCAGCGCCTGTTCTTCCAGAGAACTCATAAAGATATTGGCGAACACCGGACCTAAAGGGAACCCATTGCCATCCCCTCCACCTGTCTATATACAATGTTATTAAAAATAAAGGCCGTGTCCAGCACGGCCAATTCTAAAAATTGCTTAAATAACGTCCTGTTAAAATTATGAAATAAAACACCCTCACTAGCAAACAGCTTATTTTAAAATGATCTCGATGGTCTCTCCCACTGGGACGTTTGTGAATAGAGATTCCACGTCCAGGCTAACCATGATTAAGTCAGAATCTTCTTTTAATAATCTCATCTTTGAAACTAGCAGAGTTTTTTATTGAGTAAGAGTTTCTGCTTAAGGGTTTCTAATAGTGGAACAAGGTATTTGGCTATTCTATAATTTGCTGTATTCATAGAAGAAAGAATGGGCCGCATTGGAGTCCCCTGCCTTGTGCACTTTGGGGCAAACCATACACTCAATCCATATGACGAACCTGTGACGAAGAGGTTTTGGTAGGTGTTTTCGTCTATGACTTTGTTTTGCTTTAATGTCCTTAAAAAAATCTGTTTATCTTATCCTCGGTTTGATGATATTATAAAGGTCTGGAGAACCTACTTTTTCGAATTTCGTTCGGTCGTTTAATATGCTTTCCATTTTATTGATATACTCCTGTTTGTTGAGAACAACCGTGCCCTTACCTTTATCTGTCTGTGTAATGATGATATCTTCCTCATTGGCTAAGTTCTTTAGGATGGCAAGGTCATCTTCTTGAAGAAAGGGGTCCATTTAGTTCGTAAACTATTAAAGGTGCTGTGGGCTAATGATGAAATTTGCGATCGTAAGTTGTCAGTGTTAAAGCAAAAAGGAAGATCTTTAATCCTATGGAATAGTGACTCTAATGGGAGGAAAAATTGTTGGTATTTCGGTTTATAATTACAAGACCAGATAAAGGTAAGGGCACGGTTGTTCTCAACAAACAGGAGTATATAATAAATGGAAAGCATATTAGACGACCGAACGAAATTCGAAAAAGTAGGTTCTCCAGACCTTTATAATATCATCAAAACCGAGGATAAGATAAACAGATTTTTAAGGACATTAAAGCAAAACAAAGTCATAGACGAAAACACCTACCAAAACCTCTTCGTCACAGGTTCGTCATATGGATTGATGTATGGTTTGCCAAAGTGCACAAGGCGAGGACTCCCAATGCGGCCCATTCTTTCTTCTATGAATACAGCAAATTATAGAATAGCCAAATACCTTGTTCCAATATTAGAAACCCTTAAGCAGAAACTCTTACTCAATAAAAAAACTCTGCTAGTTTCAAAGATGAGATTATTAAAGAAGATTCTGACTTAATCATGGTTTAGCCTGGACGTGGAATCTCTATTCACAAACGTCCCAGTGGGAGAGACCATCGAGATCATTTTAAATAAGCTGTTTGCTAGTGAGGGTGTTTTATTTCATAATTTTAACAGGACGTTATTTAAGCAATTTTTAGAATTGGCCGTGCTGGACACGGCCTTTATTTTTAATAACATTGTATATAGACAGGTGGAGGGGATGGCAATGGGTTCCCCTTTAGGTCCGGTGTTCGCCAATATCTTTATGAGTTCTCTGGAAGAACAGGCGCTGGATAGTTGCCCTCTTTCTTTACCACCCCTTGTTTTATAAACGTTACGTCGATGACACGTTTGCTCTTTTCAAGCGTGATTTTAATGCCGACTCCTTTTTAGACTATGTCAACACACAACACCCGAACATCAAATTCACCCTGGAGAAGGAATCTAACAATAAATTACCGTTCCTGGATGTTATTGTCTCTAGAAAAGAACAAGGGTTTTATACAGGGATTTATAGAAAAGATACTTTTACAGGTTTGGGCACGAAATTTCTACAGCTTCTGTCATTCTAATTTTAAATTAAACTCCATTTCTACTCTCCTCCACAGGGCCTTTACACAGCGTCCAGTTGGATGGCCTTCCACGAAGAGGTCGTAACTTTGGCGAACTACTTCAGTAATAACTGTTTTCCTCAAAGGGTGTTCTTCAGAGCCTTAAACAAGTTCTTAGACAAGAAAATGGAAATGCCCACTGCTATCCATACTGTGCCGAAATGAAAATGTTTGCAACGTTCCCTTACTTATATGATGATTTCTTTAGGAAAAAGTGTCTAAATTTAATTCAGAGAGAATTGCCTGCCTTAAATCTAAAATTGATTCCCAAAAAATCCTTGCACCATCGGGTCCTTTTTCAAGCTCAAGGACAAAGTTAGTCCGTTGTTTACGTCCAGCGTTGTTTATAAGTATACTTGCCCCAGGTGTAACCAGGGGACTTACGTTGGATGTACCAAACGACTGCTAAGGGTACGCATAGACGCCCATAGAGGAATTAGTTTTAGAACTGGAAGCAGACTGTCCAACCCAGCAATCATATAAGGAATCATTCCAATTATGCAAAACATACATAGATAACAAAGATTTTCAGATAATAGGACAAACGCAGAAAAACAATGACCTAACAACCCTAGAGTCCATAATGATAAATTAACTGTCCCATCATTAAACACCCAAACCTCATCTACACAATTGTTCATTGCTTAACGGCCCTATTTGTCTTGTCGTTGCCTTACTGTACGTGTGTGCCTTGTTTATTATTATTGTAACTTTGTTTCAACAGTTTCCTTTCAACTCCCGTCTGGGTAGGTCATTTTCGTGCCAATGTGTTGTGTTTTTTGTCTTTTTTGCTTTTTATATATGTATATTTTTAAATGAGTTAACATTTTAAATAAGTGATTTTAGTTATATTTTATATTTTTATTATAAGTGTTTTTATGATTATTATTAAGAATCAACTCGCTGTATTTCAGCCTTGAAAATGCAACAATGTAGTTGTGAAACGTCGGCATCAGCAATAAACCTTCAATTATATCGAATGCCTTTCCCTGAAGCTACAAGTATATATATATATATAATATATATATAGCGATATATATATATATATTATATATATATATACATACATATATAGGTAAAGAAAGCTCCATTGACGTTCCTGGATTTGAAAGGATCCATGGGTTCGTGCCCTGGTCCAGGCAAGTCTATTATCGAGAAAAAATTCCCCTTCGATTAAGCATATATGAAAATATATTAATTCCGAGGTAGACGAATTAGATATTAAAGGACATTGTAGCTCGATATATGTATATGAATCACGGAAATGTGATATGACATATATATATATATATATATATATATATATATATATATATATATATATATATATATATATATATACTCAATAACTATTGAGGAATGCTCAAGTCCTACCTTAATTCACAAGTGTATTTTAAGGAAAACGGAGATGTTCACTTTATTATTACCCCGTAACAATCAGGTAACCAAAATTAAATCACACAGTTTAACCAACAACCCAGTATATAATTAACACTAATATTTATAGTGGTAAAGGAATTATAAAAGCTCTCTCTCTCTCTCTCTCTCTCTCTCCTCTCTCTCTCTCTCTCTCTCTCTGGCGCGCGCGCGCTGTATTAGGTATTATCATAGGTTGAAAAGAGAGGAACACAATTGAGAATATCACAGGAACTTTATTCACGGTCTTCGTCACTATCAAAGAACGAATCAACCTCGTTATCGCTGTCGATGTTGATAATTACGGGGTCTACAGGTTTGTGTATGATATCCGTGGACCAATATTCATTCTCGAAGGCTATGGACCATTTTACTTACCTATTGAGATAGATCATTAATCTATTGTTGGCTTTCTCCGTTTTTTATATGGTTAGGAGTCGCATTGCAAATGCATTTCTGCAACGACGCGGACAAAGTAACATGGCGGCCATGACAGCGATGAAAAATCCGTCTTCATTAATTACGCTGTGAATACTTGTAGTGCGAGTGCTGCAGCCGACAGACAACCCCATAGCATTACGGTATTACCTGACACGCCAGGGATATTATAAACAGAATACAGTGGGAAAAATTAACCGTTATTATGATCATTATGTTAAACCTTTCTATCCTCTTCATTATGAGCTCTCAAATTATATGCTGGTATTGAAAAATATCTAGGAAAACGGCATTTTATCCCATATTGTAAATTACATAGAGGTATCGGGGGAGGAATTAGAAATACAACGATAAAGAAAGAATGAGAGAAAGGGAAGGAGGGAGGGAGGGAGAGGGAAGTGATGGGGGATAGCACACGTTCGAATCTGTAAATAACTCCTGCTGACTCATACGACTTTGCCTTTAAAAGTCAACAGCAAACGCCCTAATTAACACCATTTGACAATTAACTATATTACCAAAAATGAGGGCGAGGTGTCTTGTAACTTGTGTTAAAGTACCATTTCGATCAAATAATAAGTTAGAAAGATATTTGAGAAAAACGATGACTCGCGGTCCCTGAAATGCATAGTAGCTATGTCTAGGGCCAGTAATAAGATCTCTCAACAAGAAGCTATTTTTCAGTGACTGGTGGTTTCTCATACTGTTATGACGCCACTTGGTTTGGGATTAGAGTTAAATTTAAGTTGTGTACCTCTCACGTGACGAAGACGGTCTGGTGATCTTTATCAATAGCCTATCATTGCCTTGTCTCCGTAAGGAAGTACTGCCGTCAGTGCACCTCACGCGGTGCACTGTAGGCATTACTTAATGTTCTTTGCAGCGTCCCTTCGGCCTCTAACTACGACATCTTTCATTCCCTTATTGTACCTCCATTCGTATTCTCTTACTTTCCACTTTCTCCTAACAATTGTTTCATAGTGAAACTGCGAGGTTTTCCTCCTTTACACCTTTAAAATCTTTATAATGTCAATTTCTCTTTCACCTCCGAATTAAGTCATAGCGCCCAGCTCTTGGCCTTTTGCATAAAGTGTTTATTCCATTTCATTCCATTATATGTATGAATTTCATGAATTATGGTTTACCATCCAGGTACTTTTCTGCAGAATTGTCTCCCGTTTGTTTTAGCTGCGAACACTTAAAAGTTTTCAATGAATCGCGTTCTTGGTCCATATTCTAGTCTTCGTACTAATTTCCATTTTACAGTTTGGAAACTACTCAAGTTCAACGTGTTACTGGTTTTTAAGCTGTATTGATTTGATTAATTATAAAGGTTTTTTGTTGGTAAGCAATTTTTGTTTTTTCATCTGCCAAATATGAAATAAATATGATTTCATCATGGACTAGTGATATCTGTGTGTTTAGTATATTATCGTAGAGACATTTTCCAGCTAAATAACCCCCGTCGGTATACAAATATCCCACAAGTTTATGCATATATGGATACACACACACACAAACATAAATCGTTCTCCTGTAACGTGTTGACTCCTTGTACGCTAGAATTGTTCATGAACCGTGTTGCCATAAATCATCGGTACTTTTAGGGGCTTCATATACCCACACAAAAGGTTCATCAACAGCATTATGTCAAGCTCCCTGCACACAAACACTGAACTTTCAGCCCTGTTCTGCCGGCAGTCATAGTCATATTCTTCGGAATATGTGAGCCGTTTCTCTTCACGGCCGTTATCATTACGATGAGGTTGTGTGAGAAGTCAGTTAGAAGACACGATACATAGGTGCTAAGTCGTTAGATAAGAAAAGGGCTGCGAATGGAGTGGGTAATAGTTGGTGTTTGCAGCTGTATTGCTTCGGGGATACAGAAAAGAAACTTCTCAGTATGCTGGTGTTTGTATAGAGGCCCTTCGGCTCCAGCTGCCCGCACGCTTTAGCTTTTTACTTTTATTCCCCGCTCCTTTCTGAAATTTTTCTGTACAACTTTTCAAACTATTACTAAATCAGTGAAACTCAGGAGTTTCCTCCCAATTCCAACCTTAGATCCTTTTATTTCAGCCCATTTATTTCAGTTCTCTTTATCTTGTTTTCAACCACACCAGCTCTTTCTTTTGACCCTCTTTAGTGCTGAATGGTCGAAGATCCTTATTGCTTGGCTTAACAGCCTAAAGTTCATATATATTTATATACCTATATATATATATATATATATATATATATATATATATATATATCTATATATATATATATATATATATATAGCTTTGAAAATGGGGACAGATGGTCTTGAAACGCCAACTAAATAAACCAATGAAAAACGGAATAGTCCTTCCCAAACTCGCTGCTATTCATCTGGTCTAAAGCTAACAACTGCCGTTCTATATATATACTAATACATATATATATATATATTATATATATATTATTAATAGATATATAACTACATAATATATATGATAAGGCAGTTGTAGCTTTAGACCAGGTGAATAGCAGCGAGTTTGGGAAGGACTATTCCATTTTTCATTGTAGTTTATTTAGTTGGCGTTTCAAGACCATCTGTCCCATTTTCAAAGCTATAGAACTGAAGAATAGACGTTAAAAACAGACTCAGGCATAAAAAGAGGTTTTATATAAAATGATATAAGTATTAAAGGCAATATGGCAAAAAGGAACAGATTTTACAAAGTAGTAGTGAAGGCCGGTTTGGTTACAGAGGTGTTAACGTGATTTGTGTATTTAACTGAGGAACTGGCTGTTTAATGAAGTGATTCCAGTATTGACAGTTGGTCATTCAGAGCTTTGCCTACTATTTTAAAAAACTTTGTAATCGATGTTATATTTAAATTTTTTTCGGGGCTGGATAATTTTACTTCCGTTCCATAACTTACGGAGTCCAGTCTTACCTCCAAAAACCTGCCATTGGAGCCCACGTATACTTCCCATGCGTATTTCTGTTGATAGAAGTTCACTCTCGTCGTGGTTCGGAAGTCACGTAAAGCCGTTGGTCCAGTTGCTGAATAATCACTGGTTCCATTCAACGTAAAAAACACCATACAATATAGGTCACATATGGGGCAGTTAAACGGATAAAATGACTCCCGAGGTCATCAAATGATGAAGTCTTTCTTATATTTATGCAGTCGTCATTGAGTTACTACTGTGCATTTCACTCGCCTTAAGTCATCGTTTTTTGGGGGGGGAATAACCTCCTAACTTAAAGAATAGTTGGGTCGGTATGAGATTTTAGCAGTCTTATTCGCTACCTGCAGTAATTTTCGTCAGCATAGTGCAGTACCAAAAGTAAACAGTTAATTCAGTTTCTTCTTGAAAATGAGGAGAAATAGCAACTTCGATTATGGCAATCCGAGCGAGTGATTTTGACGTCAAGAAAACATCACTGTAAGTACCACCCATCCAGACCCGTGAGCATAGATTGAAAGGTAAGGGGAGGACTGTGACACCCTCGGGGGACCTAGCATTTCAGGGGCTGTCAGAGCTAATTTTTAATCTTGCCATTCTTCTTTTATCGTTTACTTTCGTTTCCTTATTTGATAATAGTGACTGAAGTGGTTGCTGCATCACTGTATCTTTCAGTCGCCCACAAACTGATCCGTAGACAATAGGTGTTTTTCTCCTTGTTATATAGGGTGAGAGGTATCAATGCAACTGCATTCCTACAGCCCCGTGGACAATTACATAGCATCTTCGTTTCCACCGTTATCCCTACATTAAGGGGTCGGTTGCCTGATGCTCCTTCTCCACTGCCTTCTGTCAAAAGCATCATCAAGCATGGTTTATTGTTTGGCAAAGGGTGTTTTTACGACCGCAAGCCCTTCTTGTCATCAACCAACTTATTGGCAGTGGGCTTAGCATTTATTAAAAATTACGACTGCAAGGCAGCAGTTTCCACAGTTATTCGCGGTGAGCCTAGCCTTATACTAAAACGTAAGACGGCAAGGCCGCAGTTTTCATATATATTGGCGGTGGCCCTAGCCTTCTATTTAAAAGTAAGATTGCAAGGCAGCAGTTTCCACAGTTGTTATTGGCGGTGGGCCTAGCCTTACACCAAAAAGTAAGACTGCAAGGCGGCAGTTTCCACAGTTGTTGGCGGTGAGCTAGCCTTATACCAAAAAGTAAGACTGCAAGGCAGCAGTTTCCACAGTTATTATTGGCGGTGACCTAGCCTTATACCAAAAAGTAAGACTGCAAGGCAGCAGTTTCCACAGTTGTTATTGGCGGTGAGCCTAGCCTTATACCCAAAAAAGTAAGACTGGCAAAGTCAGCAGTTTCACAGCTTATTATTGGCGGTGGGCCTATGCTTATACCAAAAAGTAAGAGTGCAAGCAAGCGTTTCCACAGTTATTATTGGCGGTTGCCTTAGCTTTATACCAAAAATTAAGGTGCAAAGGGCAGCAAATTTCCACATTGTTGCCGGTGGGCCTAGCCTTAACTAAAAAGTAAGACTACAGGGCAACATCTGTCCTTTTAGTCGCCTTTCACGACACGCAGGACCTACGGTGGTAGTATTCTTACACTCCTACCACAGGATCATGGACAATTACGTAGCATACTCGCCATAATTACTCATTCAAATACACCTACTGCTACCATCGTCCCATGTCGCCAAACGAAGAAAACGGGAGACACCGAAAAACCACCGAACTACTGTGCTGGAGGAAAAAAAATCTGTTCATATCACCTTACCTTACTATACTTTCCGTTACTCTCAATAAAAATTATACGATGCAAAATATATAAATTTTTGAAATATAAATCAAGGCGCAAGTGGCCGTATTTTCCGCTGTGAGAGAGAGAGAGAGAGAGAGAGAGAGAGAGAGAGAGAGAAGAGAGAGAGAGAGAGGGGGGGGGGTGGGGGGGGGGGGGGGGGGGGGGGGGGGGGGGGGGGGACAGACTGGAGATACTAGTACCGTCATTGTTGTGTCACAAGGAATTTCGTACGAATTGGTATCATCGTTGTTGGGATTCCTCCTCATTTTCAAGAACAAGGTGACTTAACTGTTTACTTTTGGTACTCCGCTATGCTACAAAAAATACGGCAGATTGCGAATAAGGCTCTGCCAAAATCTTTGCGAATAAGGCTCTGCCAAAATCTTAAACTGATCCGACTATGCTTTAAGACGTTATTTAGGAAAAGACTTAGACGAGTGAATGCTTATATATATATATATATATATATATATATATATATATATATAGTATATATATATATATATATATATATACATCGAGCTACAAATGTCCTTTAATATCTAATTCACACTTCTACCATCGGAACTTTTAATATATTTTTCATATATTATGCTTAACCAAAGGGGAATTTTTATTAGGCGATAATAAATTGTCGGCGCCCAGGCGCGAACCCAGGACACCATACAAATCCAGGAACGTCAGTGAAGCTTTTACCCACTCCACCACGTTCCTGGATTTGTATGGTGTCCTGGGTTCGCGCCTGGGCGCCGACAATTCTATTATCACCTAATAAAAATTCCCCTTCGGTTAAGCATATATGAAAATATATTAATTCCGAGGTAGAGTGAATTAGATATTAAAGGACATTTGTAGCTCGATGTATGTATATGAATCATTGTATGTGATATGACATATATATATATATATATATATATATATATATATATATATATATATATATATATATATATATATATATATATATAGGCTATATATATATAAATATATATATATATATATATATATATATATATATATATATTATATATATGTATATATATATATATATATATATATATATATATATATATATATATATATATATATATATATATATATTATGTAATTAGCTCTATTACCATGTAATGTAAAGAGCTTAGGAGAAATTCGGCTCTCGTCTTTCGTATGATATGTCTTCCTCAAATCCTCCACTCATCATTAACCAACACCCCCCTCCCCCGCCTCATTGTTTTCATTTATATAGGTGTGGATCTTAAGGCATGTCCAGACGAGCGGGCCTGATCGGCGGCAAGCATGTCAACGGGCTCGTATACCGGGCAAACCAGCGAAATGGTCGTGCCCGTGGTGAGCGAGATCACCGCTCGGTTCTCTTCGATCTGAAGCAAGTACTGGAGGTACGACACTGCCAGACTTACGTTATCATAAGGGCCCCTTGAAAAAAAAGATTAAAAGGACTGTTTTATCATAGATCTTTGTAACTTTAGCATGACTTGGCATTTAGTATACAAGCAAACAAAGAAAAGCCATTGGATTAGGTAACTGGATCTTACATAAATAAACAAATTAACGTAAGCAAATGCCTTATCTTGGAACGTGATGAATGTAGTATGAGTAAAGTAAAAATCCACGAAGGAAAGTGAAACAATGGAGTAGCCCATTGCTTCACTTTCCTTCGTGGCTTCTACCTTTATTTATATATACTACGTTATATATATATATAGAATATATATATATATATATATATATATACTATATAGATATATATATATTATTATATATATATATACATATACACGTACATACATACACATACATACATATATATAATATAAATACATGCACTAATGCATGCACAGTCGTGGCTCTCTATAGACACCAAATATCATGAACTATGCTTATAGTTCCCAGAGTAAAATAAAAATTGCGATTGAATGACAAACATATTTTGACAGGACTTCTTCCTAGACACAATTTCCACCAAGGCAAGAAAGAAAGGCTTAACAAAAATATTCCGGTTTAATCCAGCTTTTCTTCAAGGTCATTAGCCCAAAAATATACTGTCATTATGAAATAAATAAAAAGAAAATGTTCATTTTGCAATTTTGCTTCATACTAATTCCACTCTCTCTTTTCACTCTCTCTTTTTAGCTATTATTTCTTTATATCTATTCGAATCTCTCTCTCTCTCTCTCTCTCTCTCTCTCTCTCTCTGTTGCTAAAAAATGTCAGCGTTGCTTCCAATCGAGCCGCTGTTGTTTAGCTGTGTCGTCTGTTTGTATCTTGTTTTCAGATATATGGCTCTAACTTTGCTAGGAGTGTCTGGAATCGGTGGCCATGTTGGAATGTGCTTACACTCATTCTTATATAGTAGTTTTTATAATCATGTTCATAGGCCAATTGTAGTTACGTACTAATGTTGTAAGTCTCTCGTAAACATCTCTCCTATTTAGCCAATCTTTTGCACCACACTCGCGTCTTTTTCTCAATACATAAGCAAATTATTATGCAGCACAAGTTTTCTTTTGTGAGCCATACTAGCCACCATGATTTTAGTTCGACTCGGGCAAGTCCGTCCATTCGTCAGCTCTGCCGTGTGGACAACGCTCACCGGTAAGCCTGGCAGAATTTACCTACCAACCGCACTCCCTGGCGATCACACCTGCTCGTCTGGACAGGCCTTTAGAATTCTTCATGTCCACCGGAATCTATCCAACACTTAGGCCTTTAGAATTCTTCATGTCCACCGGAATCTATCCAACACTTATCGCGATCTGTTCACCCAGAAATAGAACGAAGGACATGTCCAAGCCACCTCTACCTCGCTTTAACCACTTCTATATGATACTCAAAATTTTTTTCAGTATGGTGTCGTTTCTGATAATCTCCTGCCATCCGACTCCCAATATTCTTCGTAAATGAAATTCAGGTTTCTTTCCATACCATGATTCATGTCCGTATGACAGTACATTAATGACATATCTCGTGTAACTTTCATATTAAATTAAAATCTATTCGACCTCTTAAATACCAAATATTAAACCTTCTGTCCATTGCCTTACTTGACATTTTAAGTTTTTTACACTAAATTGTAACTCGAGATGTTTAGATAGTCTGTCTGTATATGCTTATGTGTGTGTATTTGTGTACACACACACACACACACACACACACACACACACATATATATATATATATATATATATATATATATATATATATATATAATATATATATATATAGCCCCTCTACAGCATAAACTAAAATTGATATGAGCAAAAACAAAAGTAATTCAGAACAGGTATTTATATAAGTTTCTCTCTGAGTATTTAATATTTTGTGTGGCCTTCATCTGCCTGTACCACAGCCTGCATTCTTAAGGGGTATGATTTCAGCAAATCGCAAAAAAGCCGAGACTCAAACTCCATTTCCCTGAGCACTTTGGTTACCTGTCATCGCAGGTCATCGAGGCTTGGTATACCATCATGGTTCACTGTGCGCACTTCAACACGATCCTTTAAGATACTACCAATGTTTTCACACATTAAGGTCAAGCGAGCTACCTGGAAATTTTGCTTGATGAGAAGAAATCTGTACCACTGTTTCGAAGCAGCTCCTTTGTCTGAAGAGCCTTGAAACATGGCCTTATCATGCAAAAGTGTGATTTTCAGGATCTTTGAGGAAAGGAAATACTCCACCATTAACCAAAGTTTCTCTGAAGTATTCGCCATTCCACGACTGTCCTTTTTCTTTGATGATCCACATCAACCATTTGGCTGTGAAACAGAAAAATTCCCAAACATTCAGGAAATTTCACAACTTGGCAATAGTGCACATCATCGCTGATATCATCCAACTTTGCAGCCCAAATGATGCCATTTTTATGCTTTGGCTTCCTGACTGTGTAAATGAAGAATTCATCTGATGCAGCAACATGGAGAAAATCAGCTTCATCCCAGTCTTTAAAAAATGAACCACAAAACCATGCAGTCTTCTCTCTGCTGCTGAGTGAGTGATGTTGGGCCTGCTGATAACATGAAATGGTTTGATACCAGATTTTTTAACTCACTATACACAGCACTATAACTTCTCTTCTTTCCCCCTTTTGTTTCTAGTTGAAGCGCCAATTTATGTAAAGACTTTCTTGGTCTACCCACTGCCTCATCTATGATGTCTTTTGATTCCTGAGAAAGGACTTCAGGCCTTCCAAGATTCTCACTTTTCTTGAGTCATATGGATTTTTGTTTCAGTTTCTTTTAACAAAGGATTCATCTCTTTTAATGTATTTAGCTATCCAGGGACGTGAAATGAAGGATACGCCAGCATCCCTGGCCCCTCTGAAGGTTATAGCCCAGATTCAATTCAGTCAATCCATCAGATTTCGTCCGAGTCGTTACCCATGGCTGTATCTAACTCCGTCACTCAGTCTGAAAATACAAGAAATGTAAAATGAAAAATAGCTTAATAGAAACTTAAGATAATGTACTCGGACATAGGCTATGGTAGAAAACTCCATAACTTTCCATTTTTTGTGTGAAGGGGGACCTCTAACCTTGAAACAACCGGTATATATATTATGTAATTTGATATATTAGTGTGTATGTATGGAATTTATATTTCTCTCTCTCTCTCTCTCTCTCTCCTCTCTCTCTCTCTCTCTCTCTCTCATAATTCAGTGCCTTAATTAACTTAATGAGATCTATCCATTTCATGTTTTTGCAAATCTATGAGGCCGTTGGGATAGTTTTTTCTTTTTTCTTTAACCTTGGAAAGGTTTTGTTCTAATACGAAAGCAAAGGGTTCAGCTCATCAGAATGAAAGCAAGTATTCATCAGTATGTCAATAGTCTCTTTTGATATTGATTTTTTATATATTTGATATTCTTATATATTTCCATTAATAATAGATTTAGCTTATCAATAACCATGGATGTGGTTTTCTGAATTTTTGTTTTATTTTTGAGTTTTTATGCTTTTAAAAATATTGATGAAATATTAGCAATAGAAAGTACCTAGAATGTAGGATGAAGTCCATTTGTATAAGAAAAATACCTTGGCCTTTCACCAGAAAGACCGGAGTGGGTCCCTTGGTGAGTGAGAAATTTATTTCCATGACACACACACACACAACACACACACACACACACACACACACACACACACACACACACACACATATATATATATATATATATATATATATATATATATATATATACATATATATATGTTTTTTGTGTGTGTGTGTGTGTGTGTGTGTGTATCAAGAGAGAGAGAGAGAGAGAGAGAGAGAGAGAAAATGCAGCTAGGGGATTCCCTGTTCATCTCGACTTTCATCTGCCTTTACAAATGTCTTCTTAATCAGACACGACCAAAGTATATGTCTCATATCAATACTTTGCAGCTAATGTGAGTTATGTGTTGCTTTTTCTTACCGATGAATCATATGACACGTAACTTATTGATTAGACTAAACTAGATGTTTAAATGTTTCAGACTTTAGTATTTAAATTAAAATTGCCAATCAAGAGAAGACAGGCGGCTAATGTCGGAATACCGTTTCGTGATCAAACTGAAATTTGTCTCTCCTAGATTTTTGTTTATTTATTTATTTTTAGTTCACAGTTGCAGTATGTTATTATGCTTTACTCCGGAAAAAATCTATACTGTTGAAACGCTTTCGGTGCGAAATATTCAGCGCTTTTAAAGCTTATGTTTCATTAGTTATTTATACAGGATGATCAGTGGTATTACGTTTTTGTGCAAAGAATAATAGGCCAATTCACTTCTCATGTAATTATTTATAGCGTGTAATTATTTTATAGCAATACAAAGTACTATAGATGACTTGTATTTTTTTACTTGGAATTTTGATAGAGGAAATAATGAAATGTTTTTGTCATGATTTCGGCATGATTTTTTTTAACCAAAGAGATTCGGGAAGTAAATTACGCACTTATTCCTCAGGATAGTTATGCGGGCCGAGAATGAAAGCCGTTTTTCTTTTATCCTAGAAGTAATTTATGCCGCTTTAAATAGGGGAAACAATAAATAAGGAAATTAGTTTTTTTTTTTTATCTAAGACTTTAGTAGAGTCTGATGTTCTTCCCGGTGTTCGGAAAGTTGTAGTAGCAGAGGATTCATGGTCATTTGTTTTCATTAAGAGTTAGGGTTTGTTTGAGCTTATAAGCCGAGAATTATGGGTTAATTTCCATGAAACTAGAAAATAGCGGTTACTGGAGTTTTGAGTACTGGACGTCAAATAATGTATATTTTTTTCATATTGGTCATTTTAAGACTTGCAATTGGCCCTGATTTTGATTCAGCATTTAACCATTGAGAAAATAAACATAAAAGTGCAACAGTTGCCAGGGATTTTGCTGTAATGATTTCTTTCCGGTTGTTTTCTTGGATCGTGAAAGTTCGGTCCCGGTGACGTTTTTCTTGTCGCTAGTCACTTGTTAGTTTATTTGCTGGTAATTTTGTACGTATGTCACTTCAGTGTTGCCCGCTTTTTTTATATTTCATCTATCTTCTTTGCATCCCATCATGTGGAAGCTTGCCGCTAAAGTTCATTGGTTTAAATCACTTGCTTTTATAAGAATGAGTAAGCATTCTTAGCAGTGACTACAATTTGTTTTAATGCCGTAGAAATTTAGTGGAAAATTCTGTCCACTTAAGCTTATAGAGAGAGAGAGAGAGAGAGAGAGAGAGAGAGAGAGAGAGAGAGAGAGAGAGGGGGGGGGCGGGCATCGGTTTACGTATTTACTGTTAGACAGATAGATAGATGTAGATAGATAAATACTCTAATTGCTCTAATTGAAATGAAGAGAAAAAGTTGTATAGTATTCATTCTACTCAAATTGAGAGAGAGAGAGAGAGAGAGAGAGAGAGAGAGAGAGAGAGAGAGAGAGAGAGAGAGAGGGGGGGGGGCGGGCATCGGCTTACGTAAATACTAACCCTGTTAGACTGTTAGACAGATAGATAGATGTAGATAGATAAATACTCTAATTGCTGTAATTGAAAGGAAGAGAAAAAGTTGTATAGTATTCATTCTACTCAAATTGAGAGAGAGAGAGAGAGAGAGAGAGAGAGAGAGATATTCTTCTTAAGAATAATTTGATATGCCTCAATTGAACAGAGAGAGTGATTGGTGCTGCGGGGTGGTCGCGATAGTAAATACGGTATTCGCTAAAGTGACCGGTGTACTACGCAGTGCTCTCGCAGTTTTACAAAATAATGCTGTATTTCTCAGTAGTATGTTGATTTAATGAATGCTTTTAATGGTGCTAATTTTGTTTTCGCCTTACTTTATGGAGACCATAAGAGCGTCAGATACACACATTTTTCACAGGTGCGCGGATGGCTCCACGCGTTTGTGTTTATTTGATTTCCTTCCGTGTTTGGATGTTTAATTCACTTACCTTTCATAGCATTCAAAACTTTTTTTCTCATAGAGTTCAGGTTTTGTTGCTGTTTGTACTGGATATAAACAGGAAGTAAGTTTATTTCAGTGATCTTGCCTGCACTTAAAACTTTATCGTATACCCAATAACATTTCTTAATATGAAATTTGGGGTAAGTTTGGGGTCGTTTCCTTTTGCCCACATGTAGTATGTATATTCATGTATTTGTAAACGTGTAACAGAAGTATCTGATTTATACGACACATGTAGAACACTTTTTTTCAAATCTTGGTTATGAACGAACAAATTAAACATTCTCTCTCTCTCTCTCTCTCTCTCTCTCTCTCTCTCTCTCTCTCTCTCTCTCTCACACACACACACACACACACACACACACACAAGGTTTAGAGAAAGGTAATGACCAAATAACTGGAATATATACAAATAGTAATAATCGTAGAGGACAGGGTAAACTCGATTTCTTGATGACCCAGAGAATTGTACATGAATGTAAAAAGTTCGTCATATGTCGTTGAATTTGCTATTTTACGGGATGGCAAAATGAAATCATTTGGCGGGTGTCCATCTATAGCTGTAGGGAAAGAGAGAGAGAGAGAGAAGAGAGAGAGAGAGAGAGAGAGAGAGAGAGAGAGAGAACCACGAACTTTCTGTTGCTGCTGATGATACAATTTGCTATCTCCAGGCGCCAGGTGTCATTTGAATTTATAGCAGACAATGACAAGTAGCTTGCCTCTTAAATGTAACCGTTAGACTTAAATATAGTAGATGCTGGTGGATTAACCCTGTTACAATAAGGTGTATTTACATTTAGTGTTATGGAGTCGAAATTTATAAAAACCTGTAAATTCGTAAATAGACTGAGTGTAAATACGGACATACACATACCCACATACATATATATTAATATATATTCATATATTTATATATATATATATATATATATATATATATATATATATATATGATATATATATATA
>NC_061108.1:32272638-32287638 GCF_015104395.2 Macrobrachium nipponense
GTCCTTTGTACTTATAAATGGGTTTCAGAAATGAATATTATTTAGTGTTGCACTTCACTCATTAGAAACTATATATGGGTTTCAGAAATTATCTCACTGCGACATTCTACAAATCTTTTGTTTGTGATTGTACAAGATCTTGCTAATCAGTGATAGAACGTTATTCGGATGCCAAGGTTTCAAGTTTGTTCCACAACTAATTTCTCATTTCCAAATAAAATTTTTATTGGTGTTAGAAAAATAATGCAAATTTAATTTTGCTTCAAATATAAAAAGTCAAGTTTTTACAAATCATCTTATCCAATAACATTTCTAATACCTTTTCAATATAACTTAATGAGGCTATAATTATTCATAAATGACTTTCTTGTGACAATTATTATTATATGTGTGTGTGAATATGTGTATAATTTAACAAAAGAGTCAAAACAAACCAACGCTGAATACCGCTCTTAACTCTGCAAGGCGTACTCTCGTCAGTATCACAAACCAGAAGGAAAATGAACGTGTGCTGAACGTCCCAACTACCACAATAAGACAATAAACCCAAAGATAAAAAAAAAATCGATATGAATAAGCCACAGTCATTGTCAACCGGGTATGCATGCATTTATTTGTTTTACTGACTCCAAGGACAACAATGACCACTTCACCACAGGAAACATAATGATGACAATATGGAGTAGAATGCAAATCATGTAAATGGCCGAGGCTAAGACAATAGCAGTAAGCATAATCGATTATTAATGCAAATGAACTGAAGCAAAGCGAAAGAAACTTATAGATAAAATCATAGATATCAACTTATTTTCTAAATATTAACCAGGTACATTATGTCGTAAAGAACCTGGAGAGTGGACACGCATCGTATGAGACAATCGGCAAACAATAACATGAAAGCCGGGATGTGAGTTAGGTTATACACACAATAAAACAATAGTATATATCGTCATTGTGTACTTGGACAAATAGGGACCAGCTCAGTGAATTCAGTAAGCAAGTTATGGATACAAATTAAACGCAAAGTTATAGTTCACACCTAATCCAGTCACTTTATACCTGACAGGACTAAATACCCAAGTTCACACAGAAAGTCGTCAGTCAACAGTTCCTATCGTCTGTCAGGCAAGAAATCAGGTGGGTTTTATATATATAATATATATATATATATATATATATATATATATATATATATATATATATATATATATATATATAGATATAGAAGCCAGGTACTATGTCGTACCTCTACGTAAATGGGGATACAATCCACAATGAAGTAAAATCCTCTTGTAGTATATATCTCTAGTATAGGATTAAAGCTTTCGACCATCAACTGTGGTCTTGTTCACTAAAATTTTAGTGAACAAGACCACAGTTGATGGTCGAAAGCTTTAATCCTATACTAGAGATATATATTTTAACTACAAGAGGATTTTACTTCATTGTGGATTGTATCCCTATCTATATATATATAAAATATATATATATATATATATATATATATATATATATAATATATATATATATATGTCATTATCGTCCACAGGAGAAAAAAGAGAATAAAATAAAGCTCTTGAAGAGGCCTGGTGGAAGGCGAAATTATCGAGCTACTAGAGTCTTTTATTCTCTTTTCTCCTGTGGACGATATTGACATATCTCCTCTTCGTGTTATGAAGATTATATCTATAGAAGATGTCCACGCGTAGTCTTCAAGCCTTCCTTAATCTTCACCCTGAATTACGTCAGTTAGTGTTTAACTACAAGAAATCTTTACTATGTGCTCACAGGAAGAAAATGCAGTTCAAGTTTTTAAGAAGTTGCCGCGAAGAATGCGTTGTCCCGAATTCTCTAGTTACAAAGTGCCACCGAAATTTAAATGGAAACAGTTTTGGAAACTTGGAAAATGAAATACTGAAATTACACATTGATAACGCTAAAATAGAAACCAGGCAATGTTTCAGAAAAACCAATCGCATTAAAACTGAATTGCTAAGAAACGTACCACAAAACTTTGTACATAATATTTTTACTTGGGCATATAATCAACTAAGGAGGGAAATACAGAAGGTAAGAAATCTCCACACTAGAAAATTATCAAACCTTATTTCACGTTCCCCATGGAATAATTGCGGACAAAGCAATAATGTACTTAATCTTTCATCTAAAACCCTCTCCAACAACGAGAAAACAGCACTCGAATTATGTAATGAAATTTAATAATCCTTCAAAGAAACCAGACATACTTAAAATACAGAAGACCTTTGAAGAAAAGGAAAAGCATAATCACCAACACGAAAACAACGACAGACTAATTTTAGCCAAGGGAATAGTGTACAGTGCTTATATGAAACATGTTGATTGCTGCTTTTTTCCAAAACGGTTGAATACAGCACTGAAAAATGTCAAAGGAGATAACGAACTGCATATTACCAGAGCAGATAAGGCGAACACCATAGTCATCTTAGACAAGCATAATTATGTGGAGAAAATGAACAACCTATTGAACGACCAAGACACCTACGAAAAACTAACAACCAATCCCGTAGAAAGAGTCAACGCAGAATTTCACAGGAACCTCAGGAATATTCTTGGAAATAACCAACACCTCATCAGCAAGTTCAAGCATTCCAATGCTAAACTACCTTACTTATACGGAACATTAAAGACCCACAAAGATGGTTACCCCATGCGACCCATCATCAGCACAATAGGAAGTGTACAATACCTTCTTTCTAAGTTTCTCGTAAATTTGTTAAAACCACTTGTAGAAACTATATCTAACTCCCACATTTCTACTATGAGATTCAGGGCCTCTGTAACACGGTTTTTTGGACTTTGCTCCTTATCAAAGCATCGGATGTAGTTGAAAGTTGACATATGTATATTGTACAACCACACACAAATTTTGTCACCATTATCAATAACCTAAACCCGATAGTTTTGATTTTTATAGAGTAAAAATTATCTAGCCGACGCCATGGCCAATGATAACGAGCCAAGAGTCGAAAAACATTCATTACGTAAGCAAGGTAAACACACCGTTTTACGAAATGTTGCCCCGCCCATCCACAAGACAGAAACTCATTCAATTTGTTTCATCGGCTCTGAAACCCACAACAGTCTAGAATGGCTAACAGGATTTGGAATTGTCCCCGTGGTAGCAAAACTGCATTTGTCTTACGACTTACAACTTTGTACAGTCAAGAAAAAGCCCGTGGCCATGCTTACTGTAGCCTGAATAGGTAATTATTCAGTTTCTAGTTTAAATCCAAGGTTTATGGTCTGATCTGTATTTAGCATAACGTGATTATGATACTTGTACTGTCATTCAGGATTTTGAACATTTCCATTAACTATTCACTATGCCACCAAGAGAGAGGGAAATAGAAAGATTGTATGTAAACAGTCTTTATATAACTATTTTTGTTAAAATAATATTTTTATCCAAAGTAAATACAAGCTTATATGTGCTAAAATCTCCAGCAGACCAACGAATCATCCGATATAATTTTTTTCTTCTTCTGTAGGCCGTAAGACTGTGTTGGATATAAAGACTTTATGAATGGCGAAACGATACATAGAAGTGGGTGGGGTATCTGTGCTAGCGTAGTAATACTACTGTAGCAGTAGTGCCGCCGCAGCAGTAGTAATAGCAGTAAACGTTTAGGCCAACTGCTGGGATTCTTGAGGATCATTTAGCACTTCTTACAACTACTCGAGAAATGAGTTTTTAAAGCCAGAAGTAAAATTTTCTAATCCAACAATACCCATAATAGCCTTCAGTGTTATCCTGAATTATAACGAGGCCAAAGTGGGTGGAGCCTCATGAAGTCATCATTCTGACGATAATTATTGGTGAAGGTTTCAAGCCAATATACGGTACCGGCTATTTTTTTTTCAGTAAATAGGTAGATAGCCAATAAATAAAAATTGCATGACATTGGATATAGCAGTTATCAAATCAAGCTTGTATACTATGTTTTTGAAAATTACCAACTATTCCCTACATCTTGTCAATCTGATTGTGACATATAAAGTAGACTGTAATTTCTTAGGACACTTATTTTGGGAGTTAGACTAATAATCGAAGTGTTTTTGTATTTATTAACATATTTTGTTGGTTTGTTCATTATGACAATTATCAGTGGAGAGGTTCAGAGTTCATAAAGGTGTACTGCTTTGCTTGTATTTAAATTTTTATGTCATTGTTGCCAGAGGTCTAGCCTTCGTTACGTATAGCCAATCAGCCATCGAGAAAAAGGGAAGTTATGCTGTCATAAGTTACGTAACGAGTGCGTTCGAAACCTTTTCTCTGAGTAAGTTGGCCCATCTTCGAAAATCGTCACTTTTACATTATAAGTACCAAATTTATTCAACCTACGTAATGCAGAATACAGTCAAAATTTATGTGTTGATATAATGTGTAATCTGAATAAGCGTTGTATTTATGAAATGCATAGATAAAAAGTTATTGCGAAAAAACCGTGTTACAGAGGCCTGAATCTCATAGTAATTCAGTTGAATTTGTTAATGTAGTTCAAAATGTACAAATTAACCAAAATTGTCACATGATTAGTTTTGATGTACAAAGTTTATTTACCTGTGTACCAGTTTTAGATCTGCTTGAATTTTTAAATATGGAACTAAATAAATATGTTTTTACTATACCTGTTTCATACATTTTGAAATTAATTAGACTTTGTGTAATAGATACATGTTTTGTTTTTAATAATAGCTATTATAAGCAGAAATTTGGAATGCAAATGGGCAACTGTTTGTCTCCTGTGTTGTCTAACATATACATGGAATTCTATGAAACTCGTTTTGCCAACAGCATATTACCAGATGATGTTTATTGGGTTAGATACGTGGATGACACTTTTACTGTTTGGAATGTAAACCACGACACTGATGAATTTCTCTCTGATCTTAATTCCTTAGTACCATCAATAAAATTCACCATGGAAAAAGAAGCAAATAACTCTATTAATTTTTTAGATACTAAAATAATAAGAACAGATAATGGCCTTAAATTCAAAATTCACAGAAAAGCTACAAACAACAACCTAATGATCAATGCAAAATCGACCCATACACGCAACGTGAAGTACATGGCTTTGAGATGTCACTTTTTAAGAGCACTTAGACTAGTTAGCCCTGAATATTCAGACGAGGAGATTAGTATTATCACGAGAATTGGCATGAAAAACAACTTTTCGATCAGGGAAATAGAGGAATGTTTATTCTTAGCTAAACAAACTTATTATAGAACAACCACCAAAAAGGAATACGATATGAGTATTACTTTGGTTCTCCCATTCCACCCTTCATTCAGTGATATTGTTTATCCTTTGAGATTAATAAACTTTAAGGTAGTATTTTCTTACTCCAACACAGTAGGAAAGACAGTTATTTGCAACAGCCCCAAACAAGAAGAAGGCGTGGTTTACAAAATACCTTGTGAATGTGGCAAATTCTACCTGGGACAAACAGGAAAAGATATCGATAAGAGAATTTCCCAGCATCGATATTGTGTAAGAACAAATTCTCCAAACAGTGCTGTGAACTTACATGTACAAAATTGTGGCTGTCCTATCCTTTGGAACAAAACAGAGACATTATTCAAAGAAAAAGATATGATTGCAAGAAATTTGTTAGAAGCAGCTTGCATATGTTTTAGCAAACAAAATAACTTTAATATAAGTCAGGGCATATATAAATTGGACCCTTTATTCCTTCATATTGTTTCCCAACAGTACAAATTCAGAGAAAAGTTTAAATGACCATTTACCAAATCGTTGAATAGTTCTCTCGTTTAACCTGTTTGAATTGTTTATGATTTAAACAACCTAATTTTTACTTTGACAATTATGATAATTTTATTTTTTTTCCCAGTGGGAAAGTATTTATGAATTCTTGTAATGCTCATTCTGTTTAGTTAAAATAAAGCTCTTGAAGAGGCCTGGTGGAAGGCGAAATTATCGAGCTACTAGAGTCTTTTATTCTCTTTTCTCCTGTGGACGATATTGACATATCTCATCTTCGTGTTATGAAGATTTTATATATATATATATATATATATATATATATATATATATATATATATATATATATATATATATATCTAATATATATATATAAACTTTCACTTGTGAGACGTTTTGTCATTATACTTGATTTTGGTTTACAAAGAGTGTTAGGAATTACAAGTTGTTAAAAATTTGCTATCTAATGCTCGATAATTGGCATTTTTTCAAGGAAATTAACTTTGGTGTATGCATATACACATACATATATACATACATATGCATGCATCATGAATGAATTGCTGAACTATTACCTATCATCAGCCTCTCCTGTTTTCCTGTTTTGTAGAGATGAGAAAAGCTTTTGACACAGTAAGTTACCTGAAGCTGCAAAAAGTCACACCTATGTTTTTAATGGGCATTTTATACGTATTGCTGGTTCTCCACACTGCAATTCTGCGTCAAATGGGGTTACGTATTGCTGTACACCTCCGATTCCTTAAACCGTCTTCGGCAAGGGGGCATTCTCTCTCCATACCTGTTTGATACGTACACAGATGCCCAGAATGTCAAACTGTACTCGTATACAATCGGTTGCACTATCAACGAAACAACAATAAACAACCTCAGTAGCGCCGACGATATGGTTCTGATTTCCCCATCAGTGCAAGGTCTCCAGCGACTCATCAACACTTGCCGCCAATACGCAGAGGAATTTGATATCCTATACAACGAAACCAAGACCCATTGCGTGTCGCTGCTCCCAAGATCGCTTAAGCATATTGCAGAACAATAAATTTCCTTCGGAAATCATCGGCTGGAATTCGTGCATGAATTTCCGTATTTGGGTCTCACATTATCACTGACGGCAGACCTAGAACAGCGGCGTTGTAAACTATGTGCAACTGGCCACATGATTGCAAGGAGGTTTGCCTTCTGTCAAAAAGACGAAACTGCTGCTCTTCCGCTTGTACTGTTACGGTATATATGGGTGTTCCCTTTGTATCAGCTACACCCAAGACATCTGAGACGCCTCACGACCACCCCTCGCTACCACTCCTACACACAGATGTTCACAGAAAACCGCCTGCATAATTTAAAAGTCATTGTAAGGTGAAAAATGTCCAATCTGATCACCCGACTGAGCAACAGCAGCAATTCGCAAATACAAAGTGCAATCTGCAGAATTTGTCATTATTGGTATGTTATTACTGCTATTTTCTTTTTCTCATTATTACTATATTATCATTATAGGGTTTAGCTATCAATTTTCGTATTTAGGCTTCTGGACCTGGCTACTGTAACCACGTAATTTAATTATATGCAACCTGCTCTAATTCTTATCATTATTAATGTTTTTTTTAAATTATTCTCATTATTACTCTTATTACCATCATTGTGAATACTATCTCATACGTCTTCAACAATGGTGTGGATATTGCCGATTTATCATTTTTTATCATGTTATCTCATATGGATTGTGTATGTTATTGTCCATACTTTGTATTTTCCATATATATGGCTTTGTGCTGAAATGAATACAATATTGTTATTATTATTATTTTGGAAGAAGACTCTTTTAAACGAATTCTGTGGAATAATATGGAAGAATTAAGCGAATTGATCTTATGTATTATCTTTTCTCTTTTTCTTATTACTCGCTTCTCTGGCTCAGAGAGAGAAGTATCGTGGAGCAAGAGAAGCTTAATTCTGCCATATTATTCAACATTATTAATATTTTTATATTCCGTGTGTACCCAAGCGTTTGGGTGGGTGGGTGGTTGGAGGAAGGGTTTGTCTATGTAGTTTTAATACACATTTTGTCACTAAGACAGGTACCTCCTTAAGGTACTACCCCTCTGGCTTTCACCACACTTATTGCTAGAATTTATATATATATATATATATATATATATATATATATATATATATATATATGCGTGTGTGTGTAAGCAGATTGTGCTCATGGTACTGTTCTTCTAGCGGATTTCTTTCATGCATTTGATGCGAAAGAAAGAGGGAGAGAGAGAATATTTGATTATCCGGTTCCGTAAACTCGAGAGAGATTTTTTACCTCTTAATCTGGGACAAGTACAGAAAGTTTCCCCCCGAACTACTTGAAAGGAGAAGCTGAAAACTAAATCTCTCAACTTGCAGATAATCTTCTTAATATAAAAGTCGACTTCCTGAACTTGGAAGACAAAAAATTACTTTTTCACGGAAGTTGTCCTACAGCCGCAGGGTACCCTTCCTTTCTTTTCTATTGACTACTTGAGAGGTTTTTACTCTGATTGTGAAAGCTATTGATTGTATATCTACGTATATATAAAGGATGTTTTGTTACGTGGAATTAATATAGTTGTCAATTGTGTATCCACTGGTGTGCCAGTATTCTCATGAAGTTAATTCGGATTATTATTAGTTTTAATCAGACAATTTCCATCACTGTATTCTTTTAAACCCAGGACCGTGGACGGTAGCCATAATACTCCTGGCATTTGTGTTTGGCAAGAGTTTACAAATATTTTTTGTTGGAGGAGACAGGAGATTGGAATTGCTGTCAACGAAAGGAATTGGAATGTCTTTGTGCCGTCTATTTTCTGTTCTTTAGTCATGCGGTGATATATTTCAAGATATAATAATATAGATATATATAATACTACATATTATATATGTATACAATTATATATAGATATTATAATATATATAAAGATTATATATAAAGATATATATACTATATAGAACATTATAAATATTAATATTTATATATATATTGTTGTCGTCTTTTCTGCATTTATTTTTTAACTACTCCTTTTCGGAATTTTTACATGTATATTTTTAAATGTAGAAAGTTGATTTATGCGTTGTTTTCACGGAATTATAAAGATATTTCATTATTTTCCTACCCAATGAGTTTTCAGTTGTATTTTTTCCCCTTGACAGAGACAAGTCATTAGAGGAAAAACCCGGAAAATGTAGCTTTTGTATTGCTTAGGAAAAAAGTATTTTACGTTTATAGTTTCCTTTTTAATATTTTGAACTTATAGTGAGCGACACACATGTGTAGCCTGCAGTTCTTATTCAATAAGAAAAAAAATTTTATGTATTTTTTTTATTCCGTCTACAAAAACGAGAAGATAAGAAGGGGGCGGGAGAGGGGAAATATTATATTATGGCCAAAGGACTTCAACATGGGATTGAGTCTCCTCTCCTACCCACATTTACCCTGTGGAAATCAGTAGCCTTCGATTATTATAATTCTGTACCTTTTCCCATTTTCTGTCACTTACTCTTTGGCTGCTTCGCTGGGCTCTACTCCCTTTTTAACTTCTACCGTTTTCTGTCGAATTAAGACGGAGGAGTTTTTCGGCTATAATAATGCGTATTTCCTTTTCATTCGAATAGTTTCTCGGTAAATCAAGCTGCGGACCGTAATCGCTCTCGACTGTTTTAACCCAGGTTTCATGTCCTCTTTATTTGCACTCGGCCGCCTATAAATCTTTCTTTTTCTCTTTTCATTTCCATATCGGTAAGCCGATAAGGCCGAATGGGCGCACGGTTGAGTCAAGCTGCATGCCAATTCATCCACTCGAGTTGATGATCGATGGGTGAAGGCCTGTCGGATTTATGTTATGATTGTAGGTTGATACGTCAGTGGAAGAAAATATTTGAAATGGCATATTTTTCTTCCTTTTCGGTCGGAACTTGACGGATAAACTGGTGTCGCAAATAGTCGGTACTACAGTGACAGAAGGGGGTGAGGTTAGAGGTTTATTATGCGGGGAAAGAATAAATTATATTTGTTTTTTAAACGGGTTCATAGAATCGGGACTGAAGTTTAATCAGTATAGCACGCTAATAAAACGAACAGATAAAGACAAGTAAAACACTCAAATTTGTTACAGAAAACCGGGTTTTGAAATGAGGTTAAAAATGTCAATCGCTTTGTACAGTCATAGCGACGAAACTACCTACCATTATAGAGAGGTAATCACCACAGTGCAGTGTGGCGAATGTTTACCAGGTATTCAAACCCCACAAGTAAGTTAGCTCTACTTCCAAGATAGAGAGTGAAAATTATATATTCGTAATCCATTATATAATATATATATATATATATATATATATATATATATATGTGTGTGTGTGTGTGGGTGTGTGTGTGTGTGTTTACCGGGTCCCATTAGTCCTGCTAGATGTCCAGAATTTAGGTATTGACTTGTAGGACGACACGATAGGCATATCTTGAAAAGAGGGTTTGGTTTGGCCCACGAGGCACTTTTGCTTGCATATAACATAATTTACTGGGTGTATGATAGATCTTATATACTGTGTTGGGATTCAGTATGATGTGTTGCCAATTTTGTATAGCAAAGGTGGCAAAATAAGTGGTGATTTTTTTTTTCCTAGTTGATGCAAGTTTACAACGAGTTTTTAAAATATTCTCTGCTTTGATTAAGGGATGCGTGGTCAGAAAACTAATTACTTCGGAAACTCCAGTTTCTTTCCGAGGAATCTCATAAATACCGATTACCGTACCAGGTACTGTTTACAGGCCTGGAGAACCATCCCACGTTAAGTGTGTCCTTTAATGGATCCCATTAAAGGATTATCTTCGGCAGCATGGATGATCATCTGGGATTAGGGAGGAGGTGGATCAGAAATGGTCACAGCAGACAGTCTACTAATTCAGACCCTGTCATAAATCATCCAATACGGCAATTCCATTTTTTATTAGTTCTAGCAAAAACAAAGGGCCATTACCCACTGACCTTTGGTTTGGAAGTAATTTTTACTCATTCGACGGATCTGAGTCAGTGATGACAATTCTTGCTTTAGCGAACTAAACATATCTTGTTAAAAGACCATGCTGTGTCACTGTCTTAACAATGTATGAGAATATTAATACTTTTGTTATGAAAGGCACATATTTTCAATGCTCGGCCCTACGTTTGTTCATATTGTTAAGCGTTACTTCCCAAAACAAATGTCAGTTTTCCATTTTAATATAGTATATACACCTGGTGGCGGGACGCCGTCAGAATTTTTATTGTTTTTTTTTTTTTTTTTTTTAGACTGATTGAATTATTTCTGATGGCATTATGGGATGGAAAGTAATCAGAGAATCAAGTTGATGATTTGTAAGAAATTTGGGTTAATAGGTAGTTTTTCTTCCAACTGGGAGAAATGAATATACCTAAGTGGCTCTGATGAACCATGATGGATGTTCTTTTGTGTCGCTAAGTGCTTAAGATCACTTAGTCTATAAAACAACTTTTTTATGGCGGTTATGTAACACGAAGCCTAAGGCGAACATTTTCTCTTCATATCTCTTACATTCCCGGAAGAAGAAAGTAAAAAAAAAAAAACATGGACATATTCGCAAATGTAACAAAGTTTTTTTTTTTTTATTATGTGAAACAATCAAAACTGAACGCAGAATCCCATAAGGAAGTTTTGCTATTCACAAGCCTTTAGTATTGTGGCGGAACATTCATAAATTGGTTCTTGGCCTTTTTTGTCAATGGAATGGTAAAGAAGAAAACTACATCGGAGATAACCTTGCAGTTAGAATTATTATCGAATTATTTTAAGTCAGCGTAATATTTGGAGGAGTGCCGAAGTTAGGCTTGTCATTACTCCTCACCAAGCCAGGATAACCGTTTCTGCCCTCGAAGATAATCCTTTAATGGGAGGCCTTTTCATTAGAGAGGGCACACTTGCCATTAGATGGTATGGTCAGCACGGTAAATAAATAGTACCTATATATCTTATGAATCTCCCTAAAAATCTGAAGAAGAAAACGGGCGTTTCGCTTAAACACAGGAGTTTGTTGAAGATTTTATATAGATATATCTCCAGAAGTATAAAATCGGTGTAAGATTACAAGTACATATATGGACACACGATCCACACACGAGAGAGAGAGAGAGAGAGAGAGAGAGAGAGAGAGAGAGAGAGAGAGAGAGAATATTTTCAGATCGTCTTTTTAGTCTTAGGTTTATTGTGGCCCTCAATATTTATGAGATTTTGGACACCACCTTATGAAAGAAGCTACGTATAATGATGATGGAGATATATGGGGTATTTTTGTGAGTATGTAGTTACTTTCTACTTCCCGTAGAATATCGTAGTATTGAAAGAGAGAGAGAAAGCACTTTTATGAATCTTTTAGCTGCAGTTTGCGCTCTAGGATTCTTTTATTCTTTTATTTGATTAATGTTTGAGGTTGATTTAGTTATCACACTTAGCCTTTCAGTTTACTGTAGTTAGCATTTGTCTATATCTTCATGTATAATGATCGGAAATGTAAACGGAAAGTTGTGTTACTAAAGTCTCTTGTAGGTTTTGAAAATGTGATTGAAGGGGAAAATTGTTGCTAAAGACTCGTGTCAATTTTCAAAACGTGACTTAAAGGGAAAATTGATGCTAAATACTCGTGTAAGTTTGCAAAATGTGATTGAAGGGGGAAATTATTACTAAAGACCTGTGTCGGTTTGCAAAACTTGATTGAAGGGAAATATTGTTGGTAAAAGACTCGTGTCAGTTTTCAAAGCGTGATTGAAGTAGAAAATTGTTGCTAAATACTCGTGTCAGTTTGCTAATAGTGATTGAAGAGGAAAATTGTTGCTAAAGACTTGTCACTTTTCAAAACGTTATTGAAAGGGAAAATTGTTGCTAAAGATTCTTGTCAGTTTTCCAAACGTAATTTAAGTGGAAAATTATCGCTAAAAACTCATTTAGTTTTCAAAATATGATTGAATTGCTAAAGACACTTATAAGTGTTCAGAAAGTGACTGAAGAGGAAACTTGTTGCTAAAGACAATGTCAGTTTTCAAAACATGTTTGAAGGGGAAAATTATTGCTAAAGACTGGTATATTTTCGAAATGTGATTGAAAGGGAAACTTTTTGCTAAAATCTTGTGTTAGTTTTCAAAATAAGATTGAAAGGGAAAATTGTTGCTAAAGACTCATATCTTTTCGAAATTTCATTGAATGGGAAAATTGTTGTTAACAACTCGTGTTGCTACAGACTTGTCTTAGTTTTCAAAACGTAATTGTAGGGAAATGTTGTTGCTACAGAGTCTTGTCAATTTTCAAAGCATGATTGAATGTGAAAAGTGTTGCTAAAGACTGAAGTCTTTTCAAAACGTGATTGAAAGGAAAAATTGTTGGTAAAAACTCTCGTCAGTTTTCAAAACGTGTTAAAGATGAAAATTGTTGCTAAAGACTCTGTATATAAGTTTTCAAAGAATGATTGAATGTGAAAATGTTGCTAAAGACTGGAGTCTTTTCAAAACGTGATTGAAGGGGAAAATTGTTGGTAAAAACTCTTGTCAATTTTCAAAACGTGTTAAATATGAAAATTGTTGCTAAAGACTCTGTAAGTTTTCAAAGAATGATTGAACGGGAAAATTGTTGCTAAAGGCTCATGTCAGTTTTCAAAACGTGATTGAAGGGGAAATTTTTTTTAAAGACTCGTGTCAGTTTTCAAAGCATGATTGTATGTAAAATTTTTTGCTAAAAACTCGAGTCTTTTCAAAATATGATTGAAGGGAAAAATTGTTGCTAAAGACTTGTCAGTTTTCAAAACGTGTTGAAAATGAAAATTTTTGCTAAACACTCTATAAGAAGTTTTCAAAGCATGGTTTAACGGGAATATTGTTGCTAAAGACTCTTTGTAAGTTTTTAAAACGTGATTGTACGGGAAAATTGTTGCTAAAGACTCGTGTCAGTTTTCAAAACGTTATTTAATGTGAAAATTGTTGCTAAAGACTCGTGTCAGTTTTCAAAACATGATTAAAGAACAAAATTGTTGCTAGAGACTCATATCAGTTTTCAAAGCGTGATTGAAGGGAAAATTGTTGGTAAAGACTCATGTCAGTTTTCAAAGCGTGATTGAAGGGGAAAATAGTTTCAAAATGTTATTGAAGGGAAAAATTATTGATAAAGACTAATGTCAGTTTTCAGAGCGTATAATTGTAGAGGAAAATTGTTGCAAATGACTTGTCAGTTTTCAATGAGTGATTGAAGGTGTTGCTAAAGTCGTGCCAATTTTCAAAACGGGACTGTGAATCTGTAAGATCAAATTAATACTAATTCATTTCAGTAGAAATTGAATTATGATTTGTTGCAATATCATTTATACAAGCTAGATGTTATTCCTGCTGTACTATATTTGCACAAGTTGTACGCTCTACCTGAGAGTAGATTATGGTTTTGATTTTTAGGTGTGTAGAATTATGAGAGTTCGAAAACAAGAGAAATTTAACTGTGATGAGTTGCATTTGTGAAAGAAGTGTAATGTTAGAAATATATTCAAGTTATACACTGTGACATTATCGGATTTTTTTTCCAAGTGTAAACAATGTCGTAAATTTTCATAACGTATAATGGAAAAGAGCACATAGATATCAGTAATGGTGATGTGAATCTTTTGGGGAACTTTATAAGTACACATAGGAACGGCATTGTATAAAAGTTTTTAAAGGTAATTTATTGGATAATAAAAGATGACTTGCAATCCTCAGTCAATAAACCAGGAATTTCATATTTTGTATTTAAAATACGGAAAGTAATAATGGCAGCTTTTGTATAGAACTAATACATGGAAATAGCATGATTTATTTTGAATTTTTGTGATCTTAGGTTGCCTGTTGATCTAAACTGAACCAGGTAGCATTATCTTTAAATTCTATGAAGATAACAGTAAAAATTACTCGTTAGTTAACTCTGCTGGATCTAACTGTGATGAAATTAGCCCTGATTTTTGGAAACACTACAAAATACATATACTACGTTTATAGATCAATGTATATGGCGAGAAGACAAGCAAAGGTAAATATTAGGAACTTTATTAAGCAAAGGAACTAGTGCTAGCAAAACCTTCTTTAAACTTCATGTGTTATTAGGAACTCGCTTCAACCCCTCCATAGAGTTTGAAAAGAATTTTGCACTTGGTTCACCCCTG
>NC_061108.1:32292638-32312638 GCF_015104395.2 Macrobrachium nipponense
TAGGTTAATCCAAATCTTGGAGGTTGAGTTGACTTACTAAGAGGTCTCCCTGTTTAATATATATAAGATATATATATATATATCATATATATATATATATATATATATAATATATAGATATATATATATATATATATATATATATATGAATAATTGTCACATCGAACCGTGATTCATTTATATATCATTCGAGCTACAAATGTCCTTTAATATCTAAATTCGCTCTACCTCGGAAATTGATATATTTTCATATATGTACCGAAGGGGAATTTTTTTAATTAGTTGATAATAATTTCGTTCCCATCCCATGGGGGGACGAAATTATTATCAACTAAAAAAATTCCCCTTCGGTACATATATGAAAATATATAAATTCCGAGGCAGAGCGAATGTAGATGTTAAAGGACATTTGTAGCTCGAAGGATATATATATATATATATATATATATATATATATATATATATATATATATATATATATATATATATAGATATTAATGAATGGCATTGTCGCTTCTAGAATGTTGGATCTTCAATAGAAAGAGTATGACCAGCAGAAACTTCAGCATTTTTCGTTAAAACTTTATTTCTATCCAACGCCAACGTTTCGGGATATAAATCCCATCTTCAGGGCCAAAAACAGGGAAAAATTAAAATTCCATATATTAAATCAGACTAAAATGGGGGACAGTAGTAAATTATACTTTTAAAAAATTATATAGATTAATCATCATTACATCAGTGAAATTCGGATTATATATAAAAGCAAAATGGTAACTAATTAAATAAGAGATTGATAGTAAAGAGCAAAGCTACTAAGCACACGACATTTTCAGGAGACAGAAAATAAAATAAAAAAACTTAAAAACACAAAAACCACACGTGAACAATGAAGAAAATTACGGTATTACTAAAGACAGGCGAAAAATATTGAACATTAATCCTAACAGGCAAAAATTTCTGTATATGATTATATATAGATATATATATATATATATATATATATATATATATATATATATATATATATATATATATATATATATATATATTATATATATATATATATGTAATGACGAACACAAAACAAAACAGCGAAACGAGTGAGTTCTCGGTTCGGTTTTTTTTTTTTTTGTCTTATATATATATATATATATATATATATATATATATATATATATATATATATATATATATATAGGATATATATATATATATATCTATATATATATATATATATATATAGTATATATGTGTGTGTGTAATGACGAACACAAAACAAAAAACAGCGAAACGAGTGAGTTCTCGTTCGGTATTTTTTTGTTTTGTCTTATAATATATATATATATATATATATATATATATATATATATATATATATATATATATATATATATATATATATAATATATATATATATAATATATATATTGTAATCATAAACAGAAATTTTTGCCTGTTAGGATTAATGTTCACTCCTGAAAGTGTCGTTTGCTTAGTAGCTTTGCCCTTTACTGTCAATTTCTTATTTAATTAGTTACCATTTTGCTTTTATATAAAATTCGAATTTCACTGATGTTTGATAATTAATCTATATAATTTTTAAAAAGTATAATTTACTACTGTGCCCCAATTTATTCTGATTTAATGTATGGAATTTTAATTTTCCCTGTTTTAGCCCTGAAACGTAGGCGTTGGAAAGAAATAAAGTTTTAACGAAAACTGCTGAAGTTTCTGCTGGCCATACTCTTTCTATTTTATATATTATACTATATATATATATATATATATATATATATATATATATATATACTATATATATATATATATATATATATACATATATATTTATATTTAATATTTATATATATATGTATATATATATATATATATATATATATATATATTTATATATAATATATATATATATATATGTATGATGTATGTAGTGCAAGAAAAAAGTGAATATCACGAGACAAAACACCCGATGCTTTCAGAGGGCTTGAGAACGCATCTCACATAAAGCCCCAGATGGTAACAAAGAAGAGCATTAACAGTGGAAGGAAGTGAGCTTGTGGCTTAAGAACTAAGACTTAGTAAGATTTCAGCAGTTGCAACCGAGGGGAGAGACATTTTGTTTTCTTTTCTGTGAATTTCTTAGCGTTTATTTTCGAATTTCCATTTTGTTAGCTTCCTAAGGCAAGTGTCTGCGTTGAAGCTTGAATTGAGTCCGCTGTATATAAGTGGAATTGTTTACTCTTGGGGAACAACCGGAATTAAATTACGTCGTTTTTACTATGTGCTGGTGGAATAATGATACGTTATATCATCGGCAAATACAAATTAAATTCTGTTTTTTTCCTTAGCGTCTGTTGATATTACACAACTTGTGTACCCACATTTGTAAAAACGACATCATGTAAACCGGAGGTTTCCCAAAATTTTTTCCCAGTAAATTTGTGAAACTTAATTGATAGAGCACTAAGCATTTAGGACAGGCAAGGAATTACATTTTAGATTATTTAGGGATAGAAATGTCATGAATGAATTATGAAATTGCGGGAAAATTCTTCGTGAAGCGATTCTGCCTTTTTTCAAGTTAGTCGATGTAAAAAATGCTTTTGGAAATTAGTATTTTTCAGCATGGGAAGATAATTTACTAATAAGTGCACTTACCCATGTATCAGGCCAATTATGTGAGGTTAAATGTATCAGTTGCACTAGACTAAGAGGGTAAATATCCCACGCGCATACACTTTAAAATTTAATTGGCAATTTTACGAGAATGGGATCGTGACTGCGCCTCCTAACCCCCCCCCCCGAGACATTTTTTAAGTACTCATTAGAAAACGCTGGACAAAAAATTGGTAATCGTTACGGTAAATGATAATGCTATAAGTAATCCTCTCTCTCTCTCTCTCTCTCTCAGTCTTCCCCTCTCTTTCTCCTCTCTTCGGGTCTCTTCTCTCTCTCGTCTCTTCTCCTCTCTCTCCTCTCTCTCTCTCGTTTATTTGTGAACCGAAATATTTGTGGACGTATAGAAATAGATAAATACGATATATACATAATAATAGTATGTATGTGTATACAAACATGATATATATATATATATATATATAGGATCTATATATATATATATATATATATATTTATATATATGGAAATAGATAACACACGTTGCGCGTTTTTATTCATACTCATATTTTGCATAAAATGTCATTCCCTTTTGCAGCCTCTTGTGCTCTTCTTTTATGTTCAAATATTGGATCTTCCTATGAAAAATATTTATTATCGAAGCGTGGTATATCGCATAATGGCTTATTGTTGAGGAGCATTAAATTTTGTCAAGAATATTATTTAAAGACTATGATGAAGAGCCTAACTTACGGTTACGGTTCTGAATATATATATTATATATATACATGTATATATACACATGTAGTTGCATATATACATGTATATACACATGCTTACACACACACACACACACACACACACACGTATATATATATATATATATATATATATATATATATAATATATATATATATATATATATATATAATCATAAGTTAAACTTTTTCATCAGTCTTCAAAGAAATTCTAAAAAATTTGAAGGCTTCAACAGTAAGTCAAGTATGTGTATATGTCATCATATTATATGTGTGAAGGCTGTTTATATATATATATATATTATATATATATATATATATGTGAAATTGTGATATTATCTATATATATATATATAATATATAGATAATATGATATTATATATATACATATATGTGTGTGTGAATAATATGTATATGTATATAAACATTTTTGATTCGATATACACATTTAAGGCTTGTCTAGACTAGGAAAACATTGTTTGGAAACAAAGTTTGGCAAACTGATTGCAAACACTTTTTACCGCATATTTCTTTCCCATCCAGAATGGAAAACATTTAGCGTTTCTGTATATATATATATATATATATATATATATATATATATATATGTGTGTGTGTGTGTGTGTGTGTGTGTGTGTGTGTGTGTGTGTGTGTGTGTGTGTGTACATATATATACACATATACAATGAATTTGCATAGTTATATATTATATATATATATATATATCTATATATATTAGGCTTGTGGCCTTGTATGATAAGGCGCCCTATGAGGTAATGTTAGACTAGCGATAATCTATACGCTAAGTCGGTTGGTATTGCACTTCCATCTTCAATGGAGTGTCTGGGGTTTTGTAGATCACTTACGAAGTCGGTATTATCTTTACGACGATGTGTTGAACTCATGGTTCGGTGAGGTTCTTGTAGAAAACACAAGGTATAAAAATAGTATATTCTTCTGAAGTTTTACATGATGAGATCAGGTATGATCGTACAAGTCTTCTATGACGATAGCTTGATCGCTTCTGCCAATGATGATGGCTAATCTAATCTTCCCTTATGTCATGAAGTTGCATTTCAGATAACCTTTTTGTGCTTTTTTTTCTAAAGCATTCATTAGCCCTTCCCATTTTATACTATTTTTACTTCCTTTTACTATCACCATGAAACCTGACATTATCTCCTTTCCCCATGACTCTATTCTGGAATTTTTCAACCCCTTTTTCTAGTCCTGCGTCGCGTAGGTCTTTAAATCTTGCTCATATTTCATCATATTTTTACATGCTTTACTCACTTCTCATTGATCTTGATTATATTTTCTGCTAAAGGTTCGTCCCTTTTTTCGAACTTATCCATTTTTCACTCTTGTATTACTAAAGTAAAAATACTGAGATATTTCTCTAGTCCCTCTTTGCAGGGTCAGTGCCATGAATTTTCTCTTCCATCTTCCATCTTTTTCCCACCCTTTCCACTTCCCCTAATATGCCTGTGAATATTCTCCTTTGGAAACCATGTCTCTAAAAGTGAAGACCCATTCCAACCTTGTTTCCAGTGCACTTTCTCCATTATTTAATCTTCGTACTGCAGGGAGAGTGCTGTGCTCTTGTGTCAGCTACTTTGATTGATATCAGGTCTATTCCCAGATTCACCTTCTCTCATAAAGATTCTCGTTCACTCATTATTTTCCAAACTTGACCTTAGCCAAACCATCGTCAAATGAATACATTTTTATTGCTATCCAAACCATCTTCAAAATGTCAGCTTTAGTTTTCTGTAAAAAGAAACTATTGAGATGGATGGATTTGTCTGTCCGCCCTCAGATTTTAAAAACTACTAAGTCTAGAGGGCTGCAAATTGTTATCTTGATCATCCACCGTCCAATCATCAAACATACCAAATTGCAGCCCTCTAGCCAAAGTATTTCTATTTCAATTATAGTTATAGTTAGCCATGATCGTGCTTTTGGCACCGCTATTGGTTCCAACAACACAGGCCACCACCGATCCGTAGTTGAAAGTTTCATGGGCCAATGCTGACAGTTTCGTGGGCCGTGGCTGAGAGTTTCATACAGCATTATACCCTGTAAAGAAAACTCCCATTTTTCATCCCCTTTACACCCATTCGTTCCGAGAACTTTTCTGATAATAAAAGCGCTACCCATCCAAAGCTGTAAGTCTTGCAGCTACTTCACTTCTTGTCTTCACCAGTGATGTACGCTGCCTTTTCATCTTTGTCTCAAGTATCAAAACATTCAGCTTTCTCGCTTTAAATATATAATCATACATTTCTTTTAACTGTATGTTATTTATTCCCAGGGTTCTGACAACCACAATGCAGTGTGCAGCGTATGAGGTTGTAGAGCAGCAGTAATGTTGTACAAAAGAACACAAATTATATATATATATATATATATATATATATATATATATATATATATATATATATATATATTTTGTGTGTGTGTGTGTGTGTGGTGTGTGTGTGTGGTGTTGTGTGTGTCTATACTGCAAAGGCTTACACTTTTGTAAGCCTATATCAGGTTTTATTGAGCAGAATGGATATGGTTCACTGGATTTTTTTAGTGCAATGCTCTTCCATGGGCGCAAGGAAGCGTATATATGAGATTATCTTTCCATTTCATTGTAAAATGCATTGCAGGACAACAAAAGCTTGTTCATGTTTTAGTCAAAGGTAAATTTGCTTTTCATGTAGAAAATGATGAGTCTGCCGTAAGTGCTCGTATGCGTTTGCTTAAAAGTTGAATTTTTTTTTTCTTTTTCGCTCAGTCAGACTGAATTACAAAACTGCTGTGAGTCGGTGAATAACTTAGGTATCAGCTTCACCGGAACTTTCAAGATCGCATAACTCATTGCTTACAACCACCCTATAATAGACCGCCATTCCCCATATCCGATGATAATCCTTCTATTCACGCCCTCCCTTTACGACGATGGGCGGCTTTCATCACCAAGGTTATCGTGGCTGTTTCCACGATTATGTGTCCCTCGCTCATAACCGGCCACCGGCACCGGAGGGTTGCACGAACTGAACGATCGCCGGGTTACGAGCTTGTTAGGGAGTTTTGACGAAGAGGGACTAACCAGCTTTTTATGGCTGTTGAGGAAATCGCCCATAGGGATTCCCGTCTCTTTTAATTCTTTTTTTTTCCTTCTTGTTTTTCTCTTCTTTTGTAAGAACACGTTTTATTTGCCGTATTGTTTTTCCTTTTCGTCCTTTTTGTTTATTCCCTGCTGTTTTTGTTGCCCATGTCTCATTTTAATACTTATTTTACCTTGATGCTGAAGAAGACTTACTGCCTTCTTTACATCACATTTTTTTATTATTTTTATTTTTTATGTCGACGTGATATCCGGTGGGCACATTTCGCTGTGAAAGAAAGATTTATTTCTTCAGTAAAATGCGGTATATCTAAACGCTGTCTGTCCATTTTCTCGTATTTATTTTCATTACATTATTCCGTTAAATGGCTGCTTAATTCAGTCGTATAGCACTTAAGATAATAATTCTCTTACTAAATATTTAATTTTCATTATCTCGGATATATAAATATCTTTAAAGGCAAAGGATCTTCCTCCTCCCGTTGTGATAAAATTGGATGTAAAGCTAAGATTTGTGGAGAGAGAGAGAGAGAGAGAGAGAGAGAGAGAGAGAGAGAGAGAGAGAGAGAGAATTTCGTGTATGTGTTCTAATAGTATGCTTCTCTTCAGGTACGTGTGATCGTAACTCGCTCTGGGATGTCGACTTTTTTTCATCAGTATCAAAAATAGGTGACGTATTGACTCTATAGTTGATTTTATGCTGCTTCTGTTTGCTTTGATTTGTAATCTATATTGCCGCCGTTGCTTAGTAAAGGTACATCGTTATTCAGTGTTGTACCATTAAACGTTTAGAGGTATGTTTAAGGTGTTTATCCACCATTAAACGTTTAGAGGTATGTTTAAGGTGTTTATCCATCAATATATCTATAGATACACACGCACTACATACATACATACATAAAAATTTAATATTCTATTTTTTCATTATTAATATTAGCAAAGACAACTTATAAAACAAAAGTATTCTTATTAACTTACAAAGATTCAATGCGAACCATCAGTTTGTTTTTTATACAAGTAATAAAGAGTGCAATTAGACTTTAAAACTAAATTAGCAAGCTGTATAATGTGTGTGTATAAAGAGAGGTAGGTTTCAAAGAAAACAATGCTAAGTCAATATCGAAATGGAAAATGCTAAAGTCTTGCAGTTTTGTCTGTATAGTTTAACAGTGAACGATATTGGCAGCTTTAACACTGGAATTAATGATTTCTCGACTTATCAGTGCCAGCTAGATTTTCGAAGAGCGAACGAAAAAAAAAAAGACCTTTTGTACTGGTGAAGTGAAATAAATTTATATCTCTTGACTTGGAGATGGGGCTCATTATTTAAACGCGTATGAAAACTTGTGGGTATTATTGGAACTCTCGAAATGTTGAGAGTTGAGTTAGCAAGTGTGGGAGTATACTTTGATCGTTACTTTGTGTGGGATTTCTAATTAGTGTACACGATGTTGAATGTAGGCTTTAATAAGTACTTAATATAACTTTGTGCGCTCAGCCATCAGTGCCATTTGTGATCAAGAGATGGTTATGTCATAGGAAAAGCTCTCTGAAACCTCACTTTTAGTGGCTATTAAGCCACTTAACAGTATGGATCTCAATGTGCTGCGGTAATTACTGGTTAAATAAGAATATTATAGCTTTTGTTAAACGTGGGCATAATGTTAGACCTAACCTTTTCCGTTAAGTTTGGTTATATTTGCAGTGAAATTTTATCTCATTTTATATTTTAAACTAGGTGACCAACCCAGGGCTCCCTGGGAAAACTGAGTGACAACCGATAGACTCTCTCTCTCTCTCTCTCTCTCTCTCTCTCTCTCTCTCTCTCTCTCTCTCCTGTTGAGATATTTGCCTCAGAAGATATTTGCTTCAGTTACATTGCCCAGCATTTTTGTCATTTTATATTTCACCATTTCTTACCCCATTCCTGTTGGGGCTGAACTTCGACTGGAAGGGCTTAGAGAGTCTATTCATCCCAGCAACCTCAAAAACTATGGATTAGACACTAATATCTGTAGTTTTTGGTTACTTTTTATGTGTCGCCATTTTCCACCCCCTCTTCTTGTTGGGATGAACTTGAACTTAAAGGACATTGGGAGTGTCACTATTCATCTCAGCGACATTGAAAACTATAAATTAGACACTAATATCTGTTGTTTGTGTTTATTTTTACATGTCATCCCCTTCGCACCCCTTCTCACCAGCCCCATTTCCTATTGGGGCTGAACTTGGACTTAATAGGCCTTTGGGAGTGTCAATATTCATCTCAGCAACTTCAAAAACTATGGATTAGACACTAATATCTCTCATTTTTAGATATATTTTCATGTCATGCCATTCCCACCCCTTTCTCACCCCTTCCTATAGGAATGAATTTGGATTTGATAGGTTTCGGGAGTGTCACCATTTATCTCAGCAATATCAAAACTATAGGCTAGACACTAATATCTGTTGTTCTCAGTTATTTTTATTTCACCCCCTTCCCACCCTTTTTCACCCTACCCCTCCTATTGGGGCTGAACTTGGAATTGAAGGGCATTAGGAGTTTCACTATTCATCCCTGTGACCTTAAAATCTGTGGATTAGGCGCTAATATCTGTCGTTTTTAGTTATTTTTACATGTCGCCCCCTTCTCACCACTTCTTTCCCCCTCCTCCTATTGGGGCTGAACTTGGATTTAAAGGACATTAAGAGTGTCACCATTCAACTCAGCGACCTCGAAAACTATGGATTGAACATTACCATCTATCATTTTCAGTTATTTTCACTTTTCACCCCTTTCCCAACCCCCTCCTTTATTGCCAGTAACCCCCATTGTATTCTTTTCCAGATGGTAAGTCATATGTATACCAAGTTTGCTTGAAATTGCTCAATGCTTTTCAAAGTGTATGTGGCACATATACATATATATATGTGTGTGTATGTATATATATTTTATATATATATATATATATTATATATATATATATATATATATGTATATATATATATATATATGTATATATATATATATATATATATATATATATATATATATATGTAATGGGATATTCCCGCATTACATATAAGGTAAGCGTGCAGCACAAACCGAACGTCAGGCAAACCAACACACAGCATTACACACAGCCTCTCTCTCTCTCTCTCTCTCTAGCACCAACACCTCTTTCTCTCTAAGCAATCTCTCTCTCTCTCTCTCTCTCTCTCTCTCCACCTCTTTCTCTCCATTCTAACAGGTAATGAAAATGAGAGAATCGCATCATAACATTAACATTTATTAACAATGAATAAATAATGAATCAATCAAGTAATCAAGTCTTACAGACTAACTCAAAAAACCCCGAACAGTAAAATGTCTAAGAGTAATGGTAGTCACCAAAAAGTCTACACCCATCTGGGAACTCTTTGTCCCCCTCCATTGCCAGTTCTGCCAGAATCGTCTGTTTCAAAGACACAGAACACATCCCGGTAAGTACACATAAGTTTAGCAACAAAATCTAAAGATCAGATATTCTTAAAAATGTCAAACAGACAACAAGCCGCTCTTTGGCTAAAGTAATCTTAACACTCACCCAAGCAACCAGACACTTAAACACTATGTCACAAAAACTCCCCGGTGAGCACCACGGCATCTTGCCTTTCTCTCGAAGACCCTCTATCAAAATCCCCCCATAGACTTGCGTATGAAACTATTAAAGGGAAGAGGCGCACACGCACATACGAACACACAGTTCATTAACGCCTCACGGGTCTAGCTGCATCCAGTTTCACAAAGGCACTTTGAGAAGAGTTCATAAACTGTTGTGCATTGACTTGTCTAACTAAGCATATTTATCTCATACCACCTATAGAAACTCATTGTCAGCTTTCTCAGGTCGTTGCTTCTCACTGTTCTCCACATTCCATAGGTCACAGAGAACACATGGACAATATATTATTAATCAAAAACCCTAGGCGTTTCACGGCTCGGCCACTACCACGCTAGCCCCTGCCTAGCAAAATACAAAACACACTGGCCGGCTTAAAATAAAACACAAGTAAAAACTGCACGTCTCTGGCATTATAAAATAAAGTCTGCGCTTTTATCTCCAAATAGCACTAGAATTTTTCTCTCATTTTTCTCTCATTTTTTCTGCATTTCGAATTCTTGAATATCCCTCTTCGCTTGTCTGCAACTAGCTGCACAGACAGTAGACTGTAGGAAGACGGAATGCCTCCCTCATTGTAGAAGACTTCTCACGGCTTCTGCAGATCCCCAAAAGACACGTTGTAGAATTCTCGCGATCACCCACATGGAAATTCTTGTAATCACCAAAAACGGCAGCAACCTCTCTGCACACGGCTGGTGGACGTCTTGCTGGCGTTGGGAAATGACTTTTTTTGGTGTGTTAGTATGTCAGTCAAGTCTTTGGTCAATCTAAGAAAACTAACCCAGACATACTACTTCTATCAAACAACGATCTCAAAAAGTCAGAAATACTAACTGAACGTCTCCCAATTAACTCCCTTTAATATGACTACTAAATCATAAGTCATCATCACAACTCTCAAAGGAAAAGAAACATCAAGTTCTCCAACTCAATTCTCCAAACTCACACATTAGCACACACACAACTCAGAAATCACAGCAACTCCACGGACCTCTGTACTCACATTTCAAACTCGAATGTGCTCACAAGAAAAAAAAAAGAAAAAATCGCAATGAGCCCAAGGAAAAAAAAGAATCACGTAACACACCCAGACCCAAAAAATGTTCTCCCAAGCTCTGATATCTGAACAACCCACAAAATCAGTAAAAATCTCCAACTTTTAACAGCAAAAACCCCTTTAGTGCTCATACAATTAATTACAATGAAACTTAATGTCAAACTCCCTTTTACGTAAATAGCAACTCCCGAAAAATCACATCTCCCGATAAAAAAATGCTATTTAAGCTCAATCCCAATTATATCTCTCATAGGGAAAGGAAGAAAAAATATTAAAAAAAATGGTAATCACAAATAAGTTTCCCCAATCACAAAATACATAACATATGTATGATATACATAACTCCCCACGTTTTCCCAAGAAATGCTCCATGTAAAGTTATGGAATTTGCCAGAAAGCAAACTCTCACATATGCGCTTTCGTGAAATGCTATTGTCAACATTTCCAGATATTGCGAAAATTCTGAGCAATCGTCCTCAGAGGAAAAAAGTCAGCACACGGCTCATCACATCACTTGTCAGCAGAAAAATCGCCTGCGGACGCATGTTCAAACAGCAGCATAAAAATTGTCTAGTCAGACACACAAGTTTGGAAACTCATGATTCTCAAAAAAACGTCTAACAGACACATTTCACGATATGACTAATGTGTTCAAAGATTTGTCTCAAAGACTTATTCTCTCAACATGACTTTGCCCCAAATTATATGCCTCCAAAATAACACACTTGTGAACATAACAAATGCACACATTTCCATAGCACTCGTAATGCAGTAATGACACTCGCCTCTAAATAGTCACGAAACCAAAGAGAAATAACCACAGAAATCTCTTGGCTCAAAAAAACAAACACCCATAACCACAAAAAAAAAGGGTCACCCGCCAAAGATTAATTCCAACTCCATTATGAGACACCATATTAATAATAACAGCACTCCGGTTATAAAAATATTTCCTCCATTTGGTTAATAACCAACCCCCTTATATTTCTCTCTTATTTCTCCAATAGCCATATGTTAATAAAAAAAAATCACCACTCCAGGAATAAAGAATAATCACCTCTATTTCGGCAAATACAAAATATTTACCTCTATTTCCCCAATAACTCCATGTGGAACAAAACAAGGCTCCAAAAAAATATATCTCCAAAAAAATGTGCTCTCAAGGCATCTAACTCACAAATATTGCCCCATAATCTCCAAAAAAATGTGTCTCCATTTGCAACAAAGATGGCTGCAAAATAATTGAACTAAACATAGCTCTCATCACCATTAGCAAATATCAAAAATGGCCAAAAATACATCTTCAATATATTATATCTCAAATTATAACTCCAAGATAATATATCTCAATTATAACTCCAAAATAACATATCTCCAATTCTCCAGAGAATAACTCAATGTTATAGTAAAAAACTATAAAACTCTCTCCATTTAGCATAATTGCTAAAAAAAAGGCAAAAACTCGGCAAATAAAACTGTCTAGAAAATTCTAGAAAAAATCACCAATGTGCCACAAGTCATTATAACAGAACTCCAAATACAAAGTGTCTTAGCCAAGACTTCTCCATATGCACTACGACATATGTCACAAGAAAACTTACCCAAGTTTCCTATCTCTCACAAAGTTGTCACAAATACAACAAATGTATTGTGCAAGAAAACTCACAATTTCTGGAACACAAATATCCAGAGAAAAAATGTAGTGCAATTACGTATGCATTCAAAACATGCAAGAAATTCTCCCGTGTATTTCTCTACAGCATCAAATAGCTGAAACCCAAACACGTTCCCGAACAATGACTCTAAGTCACGAACTGAGATATTGAAAAATATTCACACCAACTGGAGAGAAAAAATAAATTCGAATTCACCCTTGGTAAAAAAAAAACTTTTGTCAGCTATGGCTAACTTCCAAAAATGGAGAAAAGAAAAATCAACGGCCTTATTAACTATCTCCCGTGACTCACTAGATGTCAAGCAATTATCTGCTGAACTCATAAAAAAAGGAAAAAAAAAACTAAAATAATGTGTTGTTACTTCCTCCCAAATTCAAAAAAAAAATATTTTACCACCCTTGATAGCATTACAGCTCCCACGTATTAGTATAAAAAAAATCAGTATCAGAAATATCACTATCACAAAAATCACCAAATTTTGCTATCATCAAAATCACCAGTATCAGTATAAAAAAAAACATCACCAATGTTAATGCTTGTCCATTCTCCAAAAATTCAGCACAAAATTCAGCAAAAGTTCAGCAAGTTTCACCACAATTCACCAAGATTCAGCCAGATTCATCAAGATTCAGCAAAACTCGTCCTCGTGAATCACTGAAATATTCTCCAAAGTTACAAAAACTCAACAAATAACTAAGACAAGACTTCTCCCATTAATTCATCGCAATAATTCTCCTTGAATAATTATCTGTAATAATTATAAAATAATCTCCCATGAAATATCTCAAATCTCTCGCAAATTATGTCTCCCGTAATGATAATTATACTTAAGCAACCCTCCCGTAACACATCTCAAGTATAACAATTATCAATAATAATAATAACTCTCCATAGCAATAATTCTCTTGCAAAGATCTCAAGTAAGGGTGAAATTCAAATTGCATACAACAGTATTGCTGAATCTCATGACACAGAATTTCTCTAGATGCAACACCATTTCCACACCCACACAGACACAACACCAATCATCGGCATTTCAAAGTAATTTCTCCAACACAACAATAAAAAAAAATAATAATAATCTGTGTCTCCCCAATATATTTGTCTTCGAAAGCACAAGGAAAACATACACCCATATAATGCATTTCAATTCTCTTTTATTTCCTCTTCTCTTCATCCAAGATAAAGAAAATATCTTTTCTAAAAAAAAAAAAAGACTCTGCGGGCGTTTCACTTCATCAACTTATCAATCAGCTGATGTCCTAGCATTTCATTGTCAAGGGCAAACCCATCCCCCAACACCCCGACACAAAGAAAAGAAAAGAAAAGGGGGAGTTCACCCACACTCAGAAAAAAAAGTTTCTCCCCCCCGTTAGAACAACCCCTCAGTCAAGCGGCAGAATACTCCCAGGCATGCCAGTAGTCCCCGCAGTAGTACCCATATCCCCTTGAACAGTGTCTGAGGACCCCCTCCCAAGGTATACACTAGTACCCATCTCACAATCCCCGAGGCATGCCAGTACCCTCGCAATGCCCCTCTCGAGGCATGCAGTACCCACAATGCAACGCGCCTCTCTGCGCGGTAAGCAGAAATCTGCTGAGCCCGTAAAATTGTGGCCGCTCTGTCTCTAAGCCAAATATGCTTATCTAAGCACAGTTCACATGCATGGAAAAAAAAACTTAATACACCCTCATATTTTAAACAAAGACGAAAATGTCTATTATAAACAGGCGTGAATAAAGAAAAAACGTCACTCCTGCTACTATGGGGCAAAGACAAGAACAATTTTTGACTTCTTGAACCAATCCCATTCCACTGAAATATTTAAAACAACCCTCCCCTTCAAAACAATAGTTTTACACTCACCACTCCATAATGGGAACAAAAAGAACTTGGAATTCGCGTAGAATACGTAAATCTCGTCAGCACAATGCAAACGCGATTGGCGAAAAGGCACCTGACAACACTCACTCACAAACCAGACTGAGTTACTCGTCTCATGCCCTGAAGAATCTCGGTACGAGCAAATTTGACGACCCTAATAGAATTTCTTTCCTCATCCCACATCCCACGGACGGATATTTCTCTACCCCTTTTCACTTAGCAACCGAGATCTAACAATTTAACAATTTTCCACAATCCCACAAAGGCTTTGTCGTTCGAAAACTATCACTAAGCCATAGCCCATAACCCCTTTATTTTTTTTAACTGGTCACCAGTCTCTTCGGAGGCGTGGGTTCGAATCCCACCGCTGCCACCAATCCTGTAATGGGATATTCCCGCATTACTTATCAGGTAAGCGAGCAGCACGAACCGAACGTCAGGCAAACCAACACACAGCATTACACACAGCCTCTCTCTCTCTCTCTCTCTCTCTCTCTAGCACCGACACCTCTTTCTCTCTAAGCAATCTCTCTCTCTCTCTCTCCACCTCTTTCTCTCCATTCTAACAGGTAATGAAAATGAGAGAGTCGCATCATAACATTAACATTTATTAACAATGAATAAATAATGAATCAATCAAGTAATCAAGTCTTACAGACTAACTCAAAAAACCCTGAACAGTAAAATGTCTAAGAGTAATGGTAGTCACCAAAAAGTCTACACCCATCTGGGAACTCTTTGTCCCCCTCCATTGCCAGTTCTGCCAGAATCGTCTGTTTCAAAGACACAGAACACATCCCGGTAAGTACACATAAGTTTAGCAACAAAATCTAAAGATCAGATATTCTTAAAAATGTCAAACAGACAACAAGCCGCTCTTTGGCTAAAGTAATCTTAACACTCACCCAAGCAACCGGACACTTAAACACTATCTTAACACTCACCCAAGCAACCGGACACTTAAACACTATGTCACAAAAACTCCCCGGTGAGCACCACGGCATCTTGCCTTTCTCTCGAAGACCCTCTATCAAAATCCCCCCATAGACTTGCGTATGAAACTATTAAAGGGAAGAGGCGCACACGCACATACGAACACACAGTTCGTTAACGCCTCACGGTTCTAGCTGCATCCAGTTTCTCAAAGGCACTTTGAGAAGAGTTCATAAACTGTCGTGCATTGACTTGTCTAACTAAGCATTTTTATCTCATGCCACCTATAGAAACTCATTGTCAGCTTTCTCAGGTCGTTGCTTCTCACTGTTCTCCACATTCCATAGGTCACAGAGAACACATGGACAATATATTATTAATCAAAAACCCTAGGCGTTTCATATATATATATATATATATATATATATATATATATATATATATATATATGTGTGTGTGGTGTGTGTGTATGTGTGTGTGTGTGTGTGTGTGTGGATAATTTTCCTGGCATGTAACAGAAAAATTATAATTGGTTTAATCAGATTTTATATTGAATACATAATTTAGTATCTTTCCATATTGCTATTTTTCAGTGAGTGGAAACTAACTTCCATCAGTTTAGCTTTAAGCTTTTATAAAATTACGTGAAACCCAACCCCCGTCGGTGCCTTTATCCATTACAATACTAAAGGGTTCCTTTATCCACTGCACTACTGAAGGTATCAGAAAACGGTTAAGAAACTGTACTTACCTCTGGAAAGATGAAAGGCTGTAGACGTCAGGAAGGATGGGATATAAAAAATGACTAATTTGTTCATTAAGTACTCTCTCTCTCTCTCTCTCTCTCTCTCTCTCTCTCTCTCTCTCTCTCTCTCTCTCTCTCTCTCTCTCTCTCTCTCTCTCTCGTCGTTGCGATGCGAGTAAGAACTAACCAACCAATCAATCTCTCTCTCTTTCGTCGTCGCGATGCGAGTAAGAACTAACCAACTAATCTCTCTCTCTCTCTCTCTCTCTCTCTCTCTCTCTCTCTCTCCGCCGCACTTTAAGTATTGGACAAAGTCTTTAGAGGTCTTGACTATGAGCCGTAGTTTTTGTTTATTTATATATTTGTTGTGTAATGGAATAAAAACATCTATGGAAGAAAAATAATCTAGCCTTAATGGATAAATTACAATTATTATTGTTATTTATGGACGATTAAATTTAGTAGCATATAAATTAATTTAGGTGATTTTATATCTTGCCTGTGAAATGGATGCCGTTCGTGAATCTACAACAGTTACATTTTGAATGAAGTTGAAGTGGCAAAAGTTTCTGTAGGCTTAAGAATTATGAATATGCAGTAGTGTAGTAGTTGGCAATTCATAAGGATATCATAGGCTTATGAAACACAGTGTATATTGATACATTAGTTTTTCTACGGTAATTACATGTTCACCTGAAATTTATGATTTTTTTTCCTTTTATTTACGTTCGGTTAATAAAAAATATTCTGGACTCGAAGGAAAACGTTTTTAGCAAGTTGAAAAAAATAAAGTGTTTGGCATTATGGTAAAATGTTATTGTGTTTTTTCAGTGTGAGTGGAATGGGTATATTATGAATTTGTTCAAAGTATGGCGAGTGGTTAAAAGAGAGTTTTGGCAAAATTCGTAATATTTTACAAATAGACAAAACCATGTCATATCAGGGGGCTTGACAAAATACATAAAGTATGCATGCCATAAGTAGTTCCTGAAATAAGTAAGGTGCGTTTACCAATACAGATAGAATAGAGACAATGTGGCAGATGGAGGTGTTGGTAAAATAACTAAAATGTTTTTCGTAATATAGGCCTAACAAGCAAAATATGGATGTGCTATGTGCTAAGTCCAGTTACGTTACGTATTTTGGAAACTTAGTAAAGCCAAACATGTTATTCCACTGTTGTCTGTCCACTTACTGTCTTTTCCTCGATGCAACATCTCTCACAATGCCAAAAGTTGAAGCAATTATTAAGGGAAATCATTGTATGCCTAGTAACTAAAGGAAAATAACTAGTAATCTTATATTTCAAAGGCTTGAAAATGCGTTGGTTTTATCATTTTGAATACGGCAGGAAGCAAGCAAAGAGCTTTTGGTGCAATTTATGCCCTTGGTAACTGGTGAAGAAAGGAAGATCCTTGTATTTTGCTCCTACTCAAGGACTTGGTTAAAATTCTCTACATTATTAACAGTAGTGGCCACTTTAGCATTTGGTAGAAATCTTAGCATTTGGTAGAAATCAGACTAGAATTTTAAATAGTTTTCTGCAGGATTTGTACGTTCATTTTTGCACTTTTTGTCCATGGGACTCCTCTTTGGCTTATCTGGTATTTTTTTCCTCACTTTCTGCCCTCTAGTATTCTTGGTAGTCCCTACCTAACTTGGAACAAACATTTATGAATGGTTTCGTGTCTACTCTATGAATATATCGTCACAAATCACTAATTACACAGCGTACATTAAGTTGTTTCCATAAACAAGGGCGGCTCTGAAGAAAGGAAAAGACGATGGTCAACGGTATATTTACACTTTAACTGCTAAACCGTGATTGAACCCCATGTGCATCACCAGGCTCGAGCAAAAAAAAAAATAAAAATAAAAACTCAATTACAGAGTTTCGAACCTCACTGTACTCACTGCCACATTCAACTACACCTTCCACATATTCTTGTTGATTCCTGGATGTTGAGGCCCATTTATCTCCCTAATATTTCCTTCATCTGTCTGTCCATTCCTATCTAGGTCTTCCTCTCCTCCGTACTCTCAACAGTTCCGCATTATACTCTTTTATTCAACCTCCCTTCTTTCCATGTGACCAAACCATCTGAAAATACACTGATTCATCCTGTAATCCATGGTAAACCTTTTACCACTTTTTTTCTTTATATGTCCACATTTCTCACCCTTTCAGTTCTTTTTGTAACAAATACTACGTGGACAGTTCATCTCTACAGATTCCACATATTTCTTTAGTCTGGAAGAGAGCTGATTTAACAATTGATTTCCATGGATGAGAGTGAATGGGTGGGAGGTAGTTTAGCACATTATTTGAATGGAGGGGAGGTAGTTGAACCCTATTTGAATGGATGGGTGGTAGTTAAACACTATCTGAATGGATGGGAGGTAGTGTAACAGTTTTCTATTTTATTGGATGGAAGGTAGTTTAACACTTTATTTGAATGGATGTGAAGGTGGTTTAGAACTTTATTTGAATGGATGGGAGGTAGTTTAACACTTTATTTGAATGGATGGAAGATAGTTTAGCACTTTATTTGAATGGGTGGGAGGTAGTTAAACACTTTATTTGAATGGATGGGAGGTAGTTAAACACTATCTGAATGGATGGGAGGTAGTGTAGCAGTTTTCTATTTTATTGGATGGAATGTAGTTTAACACTTTATTTGAATGGCTGGGAAGGTGGTTTAGCACTTTATTTGAATGGATGGGAGGTAGTTTAACACTTTATTTGAATGGTTGGAAGGTAGTTTAGCACTTTATTTGAATGGGTGGGAGGTAGTTAAGCACTTTATTTGAATGGATGGGAGGTAGTTAAACACTATCTGAATGGATGGGAGGTAGTGTAGCAGTTTTCTATTTTATTGGATGGAATGTAGTTTAACACTTTATTTGAATGGCTGGGAAGGTGGTTTAGCACTTTATTTGAATGGATGGGAGGTAGTTTAACACTTTATTTGAATGGATGGAAGGTAGTTTAGCACTTTATTTGAATGGGTGGGAGGTAGTTAAGCACTTTATTTGAATGGATGGGAGGTAGTTAAACACTATCTGAATGGATGGGAGGTAGTGTAGCAGTTTTCTATTTTAATGGATGGAAGGTAGGTTAACACTTTATTTGAATGGACGGGAGGTAGTTTAACACTATTTGAATGAATGGAAGGTGATTTAGCACTTTATTTCCATGGATGGGAGCTGCTTTAACACTTTATTTCCATGGATGTGATCTGGTTTAACACTTTTATTTCCATGCTTGAGAGTTGGTTTAGCTCTTCACTTCCGTTGAGGAGAGCAGGTTTAGTTATCCCTTTCCCTTCACACAATCCAACATTGGCATCCATGGACACTGCAAAATGCTTCCTACTCTTATGCATACTTTCAGGCATTACACCTGCTTTTACACCTCTGCGACTGGCCTCTTCGTTCATGTGACCATTATCTGAAATATTCACTTTCAGATACTTGCAGAAATCAACTACTTCCATTCTCTCATCATTCACGACAGCATTCTCTGTTCCATCTCCCTGGCTCCCAT
>NC_061108.1:32317638-32352288 GCF_015104395.2 Macrobrachium nipponense
ATCATTTCTAGCAGTCTTGTGCCAACATCTGACTTCGGATATTCTTGAAGATTTATTTTAAAACAGAGAGAATCTTTTAGTACTGATCTTTAACCTTTCATATGAAATTTCGGTCTCTCTTATTTCTAGATCTAATCCAACCTGACCATTGTTTGATTGGCCTGTATCTGATAACATTGCTCATAAGCGTCTGATAGATTTGACCTCATTCATCCTTTCTCCAACTAATGTTATTTCGTCTCTTTGTACATTCTCTGTCGCCAGTAATTCAGATTTTCCATTTATTTTGAATCCAATCTTTGTTAATATATAATGTTTTTATTTATTCGGCAAGCTTTTTAAATCTTGTGCTTTGCTGATTAAAACAGCATTTCCAGCATATTCTTAGACTACACGTTGATGCTTTTACTCTAATTTCAACCTTCTCTTTCATCTTAGGCCTCTTGTTTTATGAAATCTGTGAGAAGAACAATGGTGAAATAGCTTCCCCTTCTAGAAAATCACTGTATACTAAAAATTTAAATTACACGACCTCGTCAACATTAGCTTTACATGTACTCCGTGTTTAAATAATTTCAGTTAGTTCTATCTATTTAACGGAAATGAAGTGACGAAAGGGCTTCCATAACACTTATATATATGAGCTCTTTCAAATGTCTTCTCGTAATAAACAAAAGCTATCAGAAAGGGGTATTTAAATTCTATACATTGCTGCTCGCTGTCTTAACACGGTATTTGAACTGTGCAACGCCTGTTTTTTTTTATTTTTTTTATAACAGTGTTTTAATCTCTTAAGCTTCTTATCGATGTTTTCTTTAGCATATGGAAAATAAGCATATTATTACCCTGTTCAGTCTGGCCACCTTTGCACTTCAGCCTTAGCTGTCATTTCCCAGTCATCAAACTTTATTTCCTCATTTTGTGTTCTACAGAAAAACAAATCCTGTTAACGTAAGAGGTGTCATTTCAGTTTCAATTAAAATCAGCGATACAGTGCGATATGTGTGTATGTATTCTTATTGTTACTATATATATATATATATATATATATATATATATATATATATATATATTATATGTATAAATATATGTATGTGTGTATACAGTTATTTTTACTTGATGTTTGTCCTTATGTACACCGAAGGAAAAAATGGAACGTGGGAAATTGTATTTACTCTAGCGAACTGAATTGACAGAGTTACGGTTTTAGACTAACAGTGTTTCATATATTGTGCAAAACTAAAGCAAAGGGTGCATCTTAAAATAGAAGTAAAGACACATTGTGAATATCATTTTCTTCGATGCAAAACTGATTAGTTCTAGATAGAAATTTAATCGGTAAAAATTACTCTTGTCAGAGAACATCGGGTTTTCATTATTTGTTTGCAATTGTGTGTATGTTTTCGGGCGGGGGCGCTGGCTGAGTTACGCTGGGTTTCATTCCTAATTAAGGTAAGGGGAATGAAGTTTTAGAAAAGTTTAACATTACGCATTTTCTTGAATATAGCTGATGTTAAACAATTCATGTATGTGACTAGAGTACCACGTACACAGATTTTGTGTCATGAATTACTGATGTTTGCTTTTCATAATGAGGGTTTTCGTCAACAGCCCTTCTCCCAAAATGAACGCCGTTACATAAGAGGGGAAAAGAAAGGGAACCGAAATAGCGTTGACAGGCGTTGTTGGGGGACACACACTGTGGTTTTGTCGCTTTTGATATATGTACCTTCTGCCAACAAGGGAGTATACACAAGACAAGACATCGCTTTGGAAGGTTCGTCCCGTTTGCACGGACCTACTGCTTTTTATTTATTTTTTTTCCTCGATGATATACAAATCTGTTCAAGGTTTTCAATGGGCAATTCCGGAGAAGAATAAGACATTTAAAACATAACCCAGTATAACATAGTCAAAGTAATAACAGCATAAATCGTGCTAACTAATGCTATCAAAACTTTGTATTGATAGCATTAGTTTAACATGATTTACGTTGCCATTACTGTGACTGATGTTACAGAGTTATATGTTTTAGTCAATATGTTATTCTTCTTCGGAAGTGCCCTTTGAAAAGCTTTGACAGATTTGAAGATATATCATCGAAATTTGTTAAACGTAGGATAAGGGAAAGGGGACGAACCTTCCAAAGCGACATAAATGCCAATGCAGCACCCCCCACGCAAAAGCAGGAGGAACAAAAAGCAATAAAAACGACGAGCATGTTGTTATTATTATTTTAAATTATTGAAAATTCATAAGGAGCAAGCCAAAAGGGAATTGTGTATATGAATAAGAGAGAGAGAGAGAGAGAGAGAGAGAGAGAGAGAGAGAGAGAGAGAGAGAGAGAGGTATCGTTAAATACAGATGAGAGTGGGGAAAGTGACAGTGACTGGCAGCAATGGTGATTATGGGCTTTCAGATGTGGACCCTTAGTCCGTAGAGAAAGGAAAGATTTTTTTATGGAAGCTTTCATTCTTTAACTAACTTCATTACCCATAGACTCGGGAGAAAGGGAAAACACGGAAAATCTCAATAAACTGAGAAAATATTATAATGAGGGCATTTGTTTCTACGATTTACTGCAGTGTATCGGAAAGCTTGCAGGAAAGAAAATAAATTTTGGATGTCCTCATACTCACAAAAGAGAGCTCATTGATTTTTAATTGAAGTTTCAGATATGGATTGAGATACGAATATATATATATAGATATATATATATATATAGTATATATATATATATATATATATATGTGTGTGTGTGTGTGTGTGGTGTGTGTGGTGTGTGTGGGTGTGTGTCTGCGTTTGTGTGTTGGATTGTGTGTGTGTGTGTAATAAAAGGAACCCATAAAAACGCCAAAATATAGAGAGAAGATACTATATTTCAAGAGACTGCTGTCTCCTTCTTCAGGTAGATGAATGAGAAAAGTTACAGAAAAGGTGGTATTTATACCAAGAGATCCATCCACAGGGAAGCCAGTTTAGGTCACTGTCACTGATAATCTTCCTTTAATCTTCTTAAGCGTTGGTTGAATGAAAACTTTACCAATGACATCTATAGCCCATGCGGTCTTTGAGATGTTCATTATCTGTCTGTTTAATCAAGGCCGATTCCATCAACTGACTCCTGTACCAGAAGTTACTGCTATAAATTATACGTGACAAATTCCAGTTTATTCTGTGGTTGAAAATAGCTGAGTTTTGTTGTCCATACCTAACTGACCGTGTGGAATTTTTATTTTATTAGTTCAAATTCTTTTTCCAGGAAATCTGCGGAACAAATTCGTAAGGCTCTTAAGAATAGGTTGCTGGCTACGCCTATCTTGATGGGAATGTTGTGATAGCTGAAGTAGTGAATGTATGAAAGTGAGAACGTTGGTTTTCTGTATATGGTAAATTTGTATTCTGTCATGTCTCTGATTATTAAAATATCAAGAAAAGGTATTTTGTTGTCTGTTTCCCCTTCAACTTTAGATTTGATGCTGGGCACTAATGCGCTAAGGAGTTGGTTTTAAATCTAGGCTTATCCTGTGCCCTTATGTCAGACCGTAAAAACAACCTGGCCTTCATAGTGGCTTTTGATAAATTCATATGGGACAAAAATTACAGCCGTGAAGAGATATGTGAAAAGGAGTGTTACTAAATGCTTTAACTGACCTTAATAAGAAATATCCTATTCCCCGTAGATTTATGACAGCCATCCGCTCGCTAAAAAAGTTAGATGTTGTAATAAGTAGCTCTGACAAAGACGGTAAAATCGTAATCGTGGACAAAGACTTCTACCTCGACAAAATCGATTCCTTAGCGACACAAACGCTTACGACAAACTGACGAAAAATCTCCTCCAAAACGTCCCCACAGAATTTTTTCGGAAAGTAAAATTAATTGGCCAAGACAAAAAGAGCATTGGACTATTAGAGAAATTTAAAGCAATTAATCCTAAACTACCTACTTCTATGGCCTTCGTGAAACTCACAGACAATCTTCCATTCAGACCAATCGCTTCATGTGCCGGAGCTTTCAATTACAAAATTTCTAAATGGTTAGCTGGCCTCCTTTCCCCTTTTTTAGGCACTTTTTCTCCCAGTCACATGAAACATTCGGAAGATTTTTGTCATAAATTCAGAGAAGCATATATACCACTTCACAACATAAAACATTTAAGCCTTGACGTAGATTCCCTATTCACCAAAGTACCAGTACAGGACGTTCTTCAGTTTTTGAGGAAAAAATATCGTAGTATTCAGATAATTTCCCACTGGCGCTTAACAAAATAATAAAGTTGGTTGAATTATGTGTATCTAATAGCGTATTTTCATTCGGGGAATCATTCTATGAGGAAACATTCGGGAGTAGCATGGGTACTCCTTTAAGTCCTGTTTTAGCCAATCTGTACATGGAATACTTTGAAACTACAGTAATACATGCAATAAAACCCAGAAACATGCTGTGGATAAGATATGTTGATGATATTCTAACATTTTGGGGTAATGGACGGGGCAATTGTAATGAATTCCTTTCAAAATTAAATGCATTAGTGCCCAGCATCAAATTTAAAGTTGCATGGGAAACAGACTCAAAGACACGACAGAATACAAATTTACCATATACAGAAAACCTACGTTCTCACTTTCATACATTCACTACTTTAGCTATCACGACATTACTATCAAGATAGGGGTAGCCAGCAACCTATTCTTAAGAGCCTTACGAATTTGTTCCCCAGATTTCCTGGAAAAAGAATTTGAACTCATTCATATAACTGAGAAAGCAATTCACAAGGTAAACGTAATTTTCTTCCAATCCCCTCAAGATAAGACCAGAGAGACACCCAACAATAAAATAAAAATTTCACACCTGGACAGGATTAAGACTGTGACCCAGACTCTCGGAAAATCTAACTCTATTGCATTTACTTACCCAAACACCTTAGCCAAATCCCTGATAAACGTCCAACAAAAGACATCCCGCCAGGCCTTTATGAAATCCCATACCTAGACTGTGACCAATCTTACATGGGATTTACAGGAAAATCACTTCCCCTGAGATTAATACAACATAAACGGTCAGTTAGGTATGGACAACAGAACTCAGCTGTTTACAACCATATAAATGAACATAGCCACAGAATAAACTGGAATTTGTCACATATAATTTATAGCAGCAACTGCCGGTACGAGAGTCAGATGATGGAATCGGCCTTGATTAAACAGAGACAGGTAATGCACATCTCAAAGGGTGCATGGGATACAGATGTCATTGATCAAGTTTTCTTTCAACCAACGCTTAAGAGGATTAAAGGAAGATTAACAGTGAGAGTGAGCTGAATTGGCTTACCTGAGGATGAATCTCTTGGTATAAATACCACCTTTTCTGTAACTTTTCTCATTCATCTACCTGAAGAGGGAGACTACAGTCTCTGAAATATAGTATTTTCTCTCTATATTTTTCGTTTTTATGGGCTCCTTTTATTAGATGGAATTCTGTTGTAATAGAAAGTTTTCACCAGTCCATATATATATAATATATATATATATATATATATATAATATATATATATATATATATATATATAGTATATATATATATTATTATATATATAATATAGATATATTATTATATATAATATATATAATATTATATCAGGAGGTTCCATGATACATCTTAGTACAAGGCCATAATTTATTATCAAAAACGTTTCTCACACACAACACGGTGCATCATCAGTCTGTAAAAAAAAATTGCATTATATTAATACATAAAAGGAATTAACAAAAGATATAAAAATTAAAGATTAATATTGACTTTAAAAAAACTGTAAGGAAGCGTTATTATTAAAAAAAACAGTAAAATAAACAAGAGAGTACTGAAACACAACCATCCAAGTTAAAGAGAAGAAAAGGGAATGACAAAAACTAAGGTCCCAGTCTAAACGAAAACTCTGCCAGAAACAAATTAAAGCTGAGGTGTTATTGCTTAGTGAAGGAACTAGCATTTTTATGTGTAATGACTCTAAGGTGATTAAGTGATCTGGGTCCTTCTACAGCCAATTATGGAGAAGTGCTGCTTTAAGACTTCTATTTTACAAACTGTAGTATGATTTATAATGGAAAATTCTGGTTGCTTAAGTCTTTGACCTGTACGAAAGCTATAACCCATATGGCTGCATCTCACTTGCAGTAACCTTCGAGTCGATCGAATGTAAGAGCCCGGGCATCCAGGGCCTTTGAATTTATAAACAACATTCGATCACACGAACCTGTTTTACATGGGTATGATGTCTTTTCTAGAAAACTTCAATTTAAGGAGAAACAGGATAGCCAAAAGACGTGGTAACATTGCAGATATTGTTATAATTTAAGAAATAATAATGTCTGCAATGTTACCACGCATTCTGGCTATCCTGTTCCTCCTTATACACACACACACACACACACATATATATATATTATATATATAATATATATAATATATATATATATATATATATATATATATATATATATATATATATATTTATATTACATTATATACAACACACACACACACACACACACACACACACACATATATGTATATATATATATATATTATATATATATATATATATATATATATCAATTTTATACGGGAAACTTCAGTAGAATCAATACATGTAAAGGAAAGACAGGGCGCACTACATTGTATCGTATACTACATTAAAATTATTTGAAATAGTGCATCTGCTTGTTTATTGTGAACAACCCAGGTTGAAAGTGAAAACACACACATTTATATATATACATATCACATACATTACATATCACACATACATTACATATATGTATTCACTTATACCCTATACCCTGGGTTGTTTACCACAAAAGAGCAAAGGGGCAATATTTAAAGTAATTTTAATAGAGTATTCGATACACTGTGGTTCATCCTGTCCTTATTTCACATCCATATTTCTAGTACTCACAGGTTTGAATTTGGCCAGGGGAGTTGCAAATGTTAACGAAATTCTTTTAAAATGGCTCAGAGAAGCTGATTGTGATTGTTACATTAATTTGTTTTATAGGTGGTAAGGTAATAGTGTCTTATCTCCTGTTTTGCTGTTGTCGACTGTATCGGGGTGAAGGAGTTCCCAAGTTTCTTGTTTTGCATAAGTAATTCTTGTCACGTATTGTCTGGTTTCCATACGAGTGTGCCTGAAGGTGTAGAGGAAGATTTATAGTATATTTGTAATGCAAATTATTTTCCCTCTTGTTGTTTCTTGTTTCTCGTTTTCTCTGTGTTGGGTTTCTCATGAGAGTATAAAAGTTTCAAAATTACACACATATGTACATATATGTATGCATGTATATATATATATATATATATATATATATATATATATATATATATATATATATATATATATATATGTGTGTGTGTGTGTGTGTGTGTGTGTGTGTGTGTGTGTGTGTGTGTGTGTGCACAGGTGTGAAGCTGATTAAAATTATCAGTGAACGATATACAGTAGATGCAGTGGTAATGTTGATGGGGGTTTTGTCAAGTGAATTTGCAATAAGTAGTGAGGTGTTACAAGGGAATATTTTTTTCACCTTTACGATTCGACCGTCTTATAAATTTCATTACGAGAAAGTAACCAAAGATGGAAGAGATTTGCGTTGGAAGAACTATGAAAACTTGAAAGACTTAGTATATGCAGATTTTGCTGCTATAATCAGTAAAGCGACACAATGATGTACACAGCTTGCTTATAGATTGCATTATAAATCTAGAAAGATGGGGCTTGAAGTAAATCTAAGAAAAGCATTATGAGGATCGAATATGCAGAAGAGGAGAAATAAACAAGAGATGGCGAAAGGAGTTGTTTGGTTGAATTTTTCCATTATGTAGGGACAGTGATATCCAATACAGCTTTTCTCGAGATAGAATTTAGTGAAAGACTTAAAAGGGGCAAGCTAACAGTGGGAAGGGTGGATAAGATTTCGAAGTCCAATACATTGAAATGTGTATGAAGCTAATAAGATTTCTATTACTATGCAGGCTTACCTTGGTATGACAATGAAACTTTTATCTTAAAGATTTTGCCAATCAGTTGATAAGAAGAATATTAAGAGACAGTACTTTTAAGATTAAGTTTAGATTTTGATCACTCCCTTTTGTCATCAAATCTCATTCATCTTTTTCTTTATTCCCTTCAGTTTTTTCCTTTCCACCGTCTTAAACTTCCCCTTCATAAGAGGCTGTTTATCACTACCTTCTTGGTCAGGCCTATTATTTTATTTTTTTCCCTAATTCAGAGACCTACGGAACGAAGGCATAATTCCCATGTCTTTTCCAGCCGGAAAGGAATAAGGGCAGAGGACTGCAGGGAAAAAAGAAAAAAAGGAAAAAAAGAGAGAGAGAGAGGAGCCGGGGCCCAATTCAGAGAGGTAGATTTGCGTCTCCCAGACCTAGAGGCTCGGACGTTATGAGAGTCAGGAGGAAAAAGGGAAGTCATTAAGCCGTGAGATCTAATTATTAAATGTTGCTCTGGTAGTTTGCGTTGTTGATGTTTTTTTGGAAATATGTGTAAGAGAAAAGTGAGGTTTTTATATCCTTGTATAGAATTTTGAAAACCTCTGATAAAATACCAGACATTATTCTGATAAATATTAAAATTATACAGGTAAGGATTAAACATGATTCAGATAAATATTAACATTAATCGGACTTTGTTCTAAAGGGTCCACAATAATACAAAGTGTAAAAAGTCTGTGTATAATTTTGAAGACTAGTAGAAATAGCAAATAGCATTTTACCATCAATTAAGTTCACAACAAAAGTAGAAGTGGATTCTAAATTACCGTTTTTAGATGTTTTAGTGTACAGGGACTGTAATAGCCAGAGGTACAAATTTTCAGTTTACCGGAAATCTACCAATTCCGAGAGTTATGTCCACTTTTATTCTTTTCACTCAAAAGAAATAAAAAGTAACGTTATTATGAATTTTGCTTTACGCGCATTCAGAATTTGCGACTCCGAATATATAGACGGTGAACTTAAACACATCACGGCCACTTTTAGAAGTCTCAGATATCCCCCCTCACTTTCATTGAGAAAGCAATTTCGCGAGCGAGGAAGTCGTTCTATGGACTGAGAGAATACTAAGGAAAAACCAAAAGATATTTGTCCCTTCCCTTTAATCCAGAAGTAAAGAATATTAGTGGACATATCAACAAAAGTCAGAAGGAAACTAAAATTGCGTTCAAATATGAAAATACAATAAGACGTTCCCTCGTAAGAAACAATAACAATGATAAAAATCCCATAGTCCCAGGCGTTTACGAACTACCGTGTATGGATTGTAATAGTAAATATTTTGGTGAAAGTGGACGGGGACTAGATATACGTTTGGGCAAACATAAGCGAGCTTATGAACTACAATAAAAAAAAACAGCGCAATAGTAGCACATGCATTTATGAATGATCATAGACTCAACTGGAACGAGGCTAAAATTATCTTTAAAAGTAACAATGTAAATGTCAGACGACTAGTCGAGGGAGCTGCTATAAGTTTGGGAGAATCATTCAAAGGAAACAAGTCTTTTGTCAACGAAGACCCATTTGTTAATTTTTATATTACTAGTATGTTTTTAAAAGATTTTAACTATAGGACAGGCTCTGTTTTTCCCTCTCTTGATGCTGCCTCTGCCCTGCCTATTCCTGTCCAGGTAACCGCTGCCCCGGGGGAGTCTGATAACGGTGCCCCAATCTACGCCCTTGGATGAAGGACTTCATGTAATGTTGCAAAAACCTGTACGAAGATCCAACAGGATTGGAGCCAGAAGGATTGATAGGGGAGAGGGTATCACCCTAAGTTTGTTTGTTTTTTTAAACTTACCCTCCTTTTCCTTCACCTGGCCCATTAACGAGCTAACGACTGTTGTCAACGATCTTCAACGTCTCCTGTTTTTTAAATTTACCTCTGTACTTGTCGTAACGTATTCTTCATTTGGACTGAAGATGAACCCAGGGAAGGGTTCGAAAGCTTTCTGTAAAGTCTTCAAAATTATACACAGACTTTTTACACTTTGTATTATTGTGGGCCCTTTAGAAACATATATACTCTCGTGGTAGAGAGTTTTTCATAAGAATTATTTATGGATCACGTTAAAAATTATTTTTAAAGGAAATAGTTGGGATTTTTATCTGGAAGATGTTGGGAATTATTCCGGGAAAATATGAACGCTTTTTATTTAAAAAAATGAATTATTGAAGGCTAGCACTAATAAATGTGTCCGTCAAATATAATTTATACACGGAAATGAAGTAAACGCCGAACTAATGAGTATGACGAGTGCCACAGAGCAAAGTCATTGCAATAAAACAAGTCAACCAGCAAACGAAGAAACAGAAAGTACTTGCTAGTGTATAGACCTTATGCCAAAGTACACACAAACACCCAATTTTCTAACCACTTTATTGTAGAGCTTACATAGAAGCTTTAGTACAAGACTGTACTCTCTGCTATACACGACGCCATAAAAACGTACATAATACTGAGAAAGAAAGGAACTATACCTGCGGCCTTCGAGTCACTCGTTGGGTGTCGATATGTCGGTATAAGAAATACTGTTATAATGAAAAAGAATATTTAGTTTTAAACCTATCACACTGCACAAATTTTGTTTTGAGTTGAAATCCAGTGCGTTACTTTTTTTCAAATTCCATAAAATTTAATTCAGTAGACATTATTACATTTTAGTTACTGTACTCTTTATAATCCTGTTTAAAACTGATTTGGGTTTTGAATAATGATACATTGATATGTACTTCTTTTCTTCTGTAATATGGACTCTAAACAGTTTCCCATCAAAAAGTTAGGTGCTTTATGTATTGTACGCTTTTCATGCATCGTCCTGTTACCCATTTTTAATTATATATGGAATTTTTATGGTTTTGCGTTCATATATATATATATATATTTATATATATATATATATATATATATATATATATCATATATATATGCTTAAAAATCACGATTGTACACCGTGATTTGATAATCAGCTGAAACCACAGAAAATGCTTTTACAAGAAAGGAGTACGCCCGAGTCCATGTATTTCCGTGTGTGTATATATAGTATATATATATATATATGTGTGTGTGTGTGTGTATTATATATACTATATATATATATATATAATATATATGTATGTATATGTGTATATACATATATACATATAATATATATATATATATATATATATATATATATATATATATATAAAATCTATATATATATTTGAAAATTTACACTTATATTTATCTGTATAAAACATTTTACAATAGTCTGCTTTAAAAATGATCGCTCTGACTATTTTGAGTGTCAGTTTTTTTTTTCATGTTACATGCTATGCTCCTGCGTAAGTATGCTTAAGAAAACACAAGCTAATGAAGTGTCCCAAGTATCTGCGTAATTTCCTAGCATCTCCTAGGAAAACTAAAATTCAAAATGCTTGAGTCTTTTAGGGGGATAAACACGCCTAGTAATTTCAAAGGACGTAAAACATTTCCTTGTCTTGTGCAGAATTCTCTTTGTTGCTCTTCCTTTTCTTGCATCTTAGAATCTTTGATCTTGTCAACAACATGTCGGGGCATGTGAGAGAGGTCGCGACTTGCATTACCCTGTGTTTTTACATAACAGAAACCTAAGTTTCCCAAGCCTACATTTTAAAAGTTTAGGTTAAGAATGAAAGAACTTTAAATATGTACAGGCAACTGTAAAGTACGTCAATTCATAAGCACCTTAAACACCCTAGACACTGTGGTAATGGCGAAGGGTTTAAATGGCTGGATGGCTGAACAATCGTACACAGTGCTAGTTTGGGTCATGGTTATTGCATATCTTATCGTGGATTTTAAGGACTTTGCTGCAAGTTTGTTGTATCGAATATACCACAGTTTATGGTAAAAATGAATATCTTTAATGTTGCTATAAATCTCTCTCACCAGACTTAACTTGATAAAACTTAAATTCATCATATTAATTCTTGTACAGCTATGCTCAAATCTGATGCGACATGATTCTGTTTGTAAGGTCCAAGATCTCAGACTCAACGTAACGTTGCCAAGTAGTGTTAAACTACTTTTTTTTTTTTTTGGCGAATTCACAGCTAGCACTATTTCCTCTCTGGTTATATAAATATGATCTCTTTTATGCACTGGTATAATTCGTAACCTGTGTGATTTGAAAAGTTTTTTTTATTGCTTATCTCAAAGCATAGTGATAGGTGACCAGTGCCGTCAATGACAGCGCGCTTAGCAGTCATTTCGGGCTAGTCAAAGTAACTACCTCTGCAGCATTATAACAGTCGACCTAATAAGCTCAACAGTCACAAGTTTTTTCACAATAGAAATATGAATTACAACAAGTTTTCTTTGAATGATGAAGTTTTAGACTGTGTTCAAGCTGCTTGTATGTTGCAAAATTATTTCTAAGCCTAAAAAGAATATACTCTAAGCCTTTTGAGATGCAATCTCTGTTACTGAAGATTTTGTTTGTAGAGATTATCTGTTCTTTGAGGAATAGAGGATAATTTTAATTAAATGGAGAAGATGGTTATTAATCGAAATATTTGTTAGCATTAATGTCAAGGCATATGGAGCAATTGTTTTTTAACTGGCTTAAAATATTATTTTCTTAAAGGTCTTTATGCTCGCTTTTGGTGTGTAATTTACTCATTCATAGGGTAACGTGAAGTACAGGAATATGTAGATAACTTCATATGTTTTCTGGTCAGAAATTGTTATTATAGAGATGTGACTGCAAAGTGTTATGTATTTATAGTAAGTAAAGAGATCTAACACATCTAGGCCTTGGAACAAAATCTTGGTTTAACAAAAGAATAATTAGGCGAATATTTGCTAGTAAGCCATATTTCCATATTTTTGAAGTGGTTGAGAAATATATAACTTAAATAATTTTATTTTTAGGAAATCCAAATATTCTTCTAACAAACATAAGATGAAAGGTTTCAAAATGGTTTCAAGATAATTTCATTGTTGCTACTCATTGTAGACCTGTAACACCAGGTGGTTCATGTTGCGCAGCTACGCTAATGGTTGCATCACACACGGTCCGCTCACCTGTTGACATTGGTGGATGCATTCTACTTTTATATATACTTATTTACATTTTTTTTTCAGCGTTAAGGCGTAAAACCAATCAAATAGGACTATTTCAGATTTTATGATTGCATTAGAAGTAATGTTAATGTTATCACAATTTTTTCGTTTTTCTATTTAACATTTTGAACTGATGTTTGATGATAGGAATGACAATTTTTGTCAAATGCATCGGCGTTGAATAAATGAAAGTTTTGACAATGTTTCGTAACTGTTTTTCCAAAATTTGGCTACACGTGATATTTTCTTATAGTTTTGAAATATATGAGAGGTCACTCTTATGAAATATATTATGGTCTTATTGAATGCAATAATCGTGTTTTCGCATTGAAACAATAAACATAGAACATGTTAGGTTACTAGATCGTGAATTTTTATCGAAATCCCATGCAATCAATGACGTATCACTTAAGAGCACAGCCGTATCACTAAGTTACATTCCTCAGTTCCTTAGTGAATCCTGGTGAATCCTACATCACAAAAGGCAGGAATCCGTATTAGGGATGGGGGCGGGGTTGGGCTGGGGGGTTAGTTCCATCAGTGCACCTCATGCGGTGCACTGTAGGCATTACTTAAGGTTCTGTGCACGGTTCCTTCGGCCCTTAGTTGTAAATCCTTTTTAATCCCTTTTATTTTACCTCCTTTTATGTTCTCTTTTTTCCATCTTACTTACAGTCTTTTACTGAATGACCTCATAGGTCCCAGTGCTTGGCCTTTGACCTAAATTCTATATTCGATTCAAAAGGCAGGTAAATGTTGCTGCCTCGAGCGTTAGACCATAACTTTTCCTATACCTTCCCTTTCCTTGTTCAGCTAGATAAGGACATTTAGATTTCCATACCTGGTGGCCTTTGCTGAGGTAGATGCCTAGATAATAAAGACAGAGGTTTCAGTGCCACTGGGGCTAGTTATCAAATCATACCTCTGGATTTTACATATGGAAACTACTACCTTGTGAACCATCCACCCTCTGTTCTCTTATCATGGACTTATTGGAGTAACCTTCCAAAGGTGTATTGATTTTCCATCCTTGATTTTGTTTACTGTGGTAACCCTATAAAGGTGAATTCATTTTCCATCCTTGTTTTCGTGTACTGGGGTAACCCTGTAAAGGTGAATTTATTTTCCATCCTTGATTTCGTGCACAACAAATTCATATCGCAGTTCTTCGATGGATAAGTACTTGCATTTATTAGAAGGGCATGAAGGAATGTTATACCAGATGAAACTAGGCAATAAGCATGAAATTAACGATTGGATCTCTCTACAGTCAGTTCCATTATAGAATCATTGAAAATAGAATAAAAAAAAACAAAAAAAAATTTATTCCTGATATAACGAATTTATTTCTCCCTCTCGGATTCTTAACTTGTTTGATTATTCAAGTGTGTGCGTCGACACTTTTTTTTTTTTTACGTCAGTTGAACGATACAATTATTTCTCATTTCTAAACTTATAAGACTCATCCAATGGATTCATTCTTATGGTTATCAAAAGGGATCTTTTTAAGATTTTCGCATTGAATCAGAGTATTTTCTACAAAAAATCCATCGGATGCTATTGTTATTATTTTCATCATTATTTACGCTGTTTGTAACAATAATCATTATTATCCGTTTGATGGTCGTTGTTGTTTAGTCAGTATCCAGAACAACCTCGTGAGCGCCTGTTGTGTTGCGAGAACGTGGAAAACGCAGTTTCCCCCACCCCCCCTCCCCCCTTTATTTTATGAATAAGGTTCCTATAGGCTTATTATCTGAAGATCGTATAGAAGTTCCTTCGGCTCTTGATGCCTTTTGTATTTTTTAAGGAAATGCGACCCCTTTCTTATTTCCGTTCTTTTCTGGACGAAAGTGACTGCCATCTCTCATTGTGGGGTCTCGCAAGAGAACAAAGGTGTTAGTAGACATAATTAACAGGAAGATATGGCTGAATGATGGCCTGCATTGATGGATATTTCTTTTTTTACTTTGAGTTACTTGAATAGAGCATTTTTTATTCTTTCTGATCATTCCGGGCTCCACTTGTAATTATCGGTTATTAACTTGAGTCTGTTTCTACCAGCCCTGTGGTAGGGGTGTAAAAATACTACCACCAAAGGTCTTGCGTGTCGTAAAAAGCGACTAACAGGACAGCTGCTGCCTTGCAGTCTTACTTTTTTAATAAAAGGCTAGGCCCACCGCCAATAACTGTGGAACCTGCTGCCTTGCAGTCTTACTATTAGTAAATGGCTAGGCCCACCTCCAATAATTGTGGAAACTGCTGCCTTGCAGTCTTACTATTAGTAAATGGCTAGGCCCACCTCCAATAATTGTGGAAACTGCTGCCTTGCAGTCTTACTATTAGTAAATGGCTAGGCCCACCGCCAATAATTGTGGAAACTGCTGCCTTGCAGTCTTACTATTAGTAAATGGCTAGGCCCACCGCCAATAACTGTGGAAACTGCTGCCTTGCAGTCTTACTATTAGTAAATGGCTAGGCCCACCGCCAATAACTGTGGAAACTACTGCCTTGCAGTTGCACTTTTTAGTAAAAGGCTAGGCACCGCCAATAACTGTGGAAACTGCTGCCTTGCAGCCTTGCTTTTTAGTAAAAGGCTAGGCCCACCGCCATTAATTGTGGAAACTGCTGCTTTGCAGTCTTACTATTAGTAAATGGCTAGGCTCACCGCCAATAATTGCGGAAACTGCTGCCTTGCAGTCTACTTTTTAGAGAAAAGGCTAGGCCCACTGACAGTAACTGTAGAAACTGCTGCCTTCCAGTCTTACTTTTTAGTAAAAGGCTAGACCCACCGCCAATAACTGTGAAAACTGCTGCCTTGCAGCTTTACTTTTTAGTAAAAGGCTAGGCCCACTGCCAATAATGGTGGAAACTGCTGCCTTGCAGTCTTACTATTAGTAAATGGCTAGACCCACCGCCAATAACTGTGGAAACTGCTGCCTTGCAGTGGTACTTTTTAGTAAAAGGCTAAGCCCACTGCCAATAACTGTGGAAACTGCTACCTTGCAGTCTTACTTTTTGGTAAATGGCTAGGCCCACTACCAATAACTGTGGAAACTGCTACCTTGCAGTCTTACTTTTTGGTAAATGGCTAGGCCCACTACCAATAACTGTGGAAACTGCTGCCTTGCAGTCTTACTTTTTAGTAAAAGGCTAGGCCCACCGCCAATAATGGTGGAAACTGCTGCCTTGCAGTCTTACTATTAGTAAATGGCTAGACCCACCGCCAATAACTGTGGAAACTACTGCCTTGCATTCTTACTTTTCAGTAAATGGGTAGACCCAATGCCAATAACTGTGGAAACTGCTACCTTGCAGTCTTACATTTTGGTAAAAGGTTAGGCCCACTACCAATAACTGTGGAAACTGCTGCCTTGCAGACTTACTTTTTGGTAAATGGCTAGGTCCACTACCAATAACTGTGGAAACTGCTGCCTTGCAGTCTTACTTTTTAGTAAATAAAAGGCTAGGGCCCACCGCCAATAATGGTGGAAACTGCTGCCTTGCAGTCTTACTATTAGTAAATGTCTAGGCCCACCGCCAGTAATTGTGGAAACTGCTGCCTTGCAGTCTTACGATTAGTAAATAGCTAGGCCCACCGCCAATAATTGTGGAAACTGTTTCCTGGTGGTCTTACTTTTTTAGTAAAAGGCTAGGCCCACTGCCAATAACTGTGGAAACTGCTGCCTTACAATCTTACTATTAATAAATGGCTAGGGCCACCGCCAATAATTGTGGAAACTGGTGCCTTGCAGTCTACTTTTTAGTAAATGGCTAGACCCACCACCAATAACTGTGGAAACTGCTGCCTTGCAGTTGTACTTTTTAATCAAAGGCTAGGCCCACCGCCAATAACTGTGGAAACTGCTGTCTTGCAGTCATACTTTTTAGTAAAAGGCTAGGCCCACTACCAATAATTGTGGAAACTGCTTCCTTGCAGTCTTACTTTTTTCAGTAAAAGGCTAGAACCACTGCCAATAACTGTGGAAACTGCTGCCTTGTAGTCTTATTTTTAGTAAAAGGCTAGGCCCACCGCCAATAACTGTGGAAACTGCTGCCTTGCAGTCTTACTCTTATTAAATGGCTTGTCCCACCGCCAATAATTGTGGAAACTGTTGCCTTGCAGTCGTACTTTTTAGTAAAAGGCTAGGCCCACCACCAATAACTGTGGAAACTGCTGCCTTGCAGTTGTACTTTTTAATCAAATGCTAGGCCCACTGCAATTAACTGTTGAAACTGCTGCCTTGCAGTCTTACTTTTTTAGTAAAGGGCTAGGCCCACCACCAATAACTGTGGAAAATGCTGCCTTGCAGTCTTACTTTTTTAGTAAAAGGCTAGGCCCACTGCCAATAACTGTGGAAACTGCTGCCATGCAGTCTTACTATTAGTAAATGGCTAGGCTCACCGCCAATAATTGTGGAAACTGTTGCCTTGCGGTCGTACTTTTTAGTAAAAGGCTAGGCCCACCGCCAATAACTGTGGAAACTGCTTCCTTGCAGTCTTACTTTTTAGTAAAAGGTTAGACCCACTGCCAATAACTGTGGAAACTGCTGCCTTGCAGTCTTACTTTTTTAGGAAAAGGCTAGGCCCACCGCCAATAACTGTGGATACTGCTGTCTTGCAGTCTTACATTTTTAGTAAAAGGCTAGTCTCACCACCAATGATTGTGGAAACTGCTGTCTTGCAGTCTTACTTTTTAGTGAAAGGCTAAGCCCACCGCAAATAAATGTGGAAACTGCTGCCTTGTAGTCTTACTTTGTTAGTAAAAGGCTAGGCCCACTGCCAATAACTGTGGAAACTGCTGTCTTGCAGCCTTACTATTAGTAAATGGCTAGGCCCACCACCAATAATTGTGGAAACTGCTGCCTTGCAGTTGTACAGTGATGCTCAAATCTCATGCGACATGACTCCAAAAGATTTCGTTCAAAATTCACTAACTGGCAACCTGGCATGCTCCATATTTATCTATTATTTCAATACGGAAACGCGATTATTGCATACAATATGGACATAATATGTTTCATAAGAGTGAAATCTGTCATATTTGTCAAAACTGTAAGAAAATGTCACGTGTAGCAAATTTCAGAAAAAAATGAAGTCGTCATCAAGCATCAGTTCAAATGTTAAAAAAAAAAAACGAAAAAAAATTGTCATAACATTCATAATGCTTCCAAAGCCAACATAAAATTTGAAATAGTCCTATTTGATTGCTTTTACACCTCAATGCTGGAAAATATGTAAATATGTATATACAAAAGTAGAATGCGCCCACCGATATCAACGTGTGAGCGGAGCGTGTGTGACGTATCTTTATTTGTCGTCAACAACCACCACCCGGTGTAACACAAGTAGGTCTACACTGAGTAGCGACAATGATATTATCTTGAAAACACTTACTTTATATGTGTTAGAGGAATATTTGGATTTTCATACATAATTAATTGCTATAATTCTTAAATATTTTAAAAATTATGGCATACTAGTAAATATTCGCCTATGCAATTATTCTTTTGTCAAAGCCAAGTTATTGCTCTTAGGCCTAGGTGGTAGATTTCTTTACTTTACAATTAACAGTCACATCTCTCTATTAAAAATTTCTGGTCAGAAAGCAAATGAGGAGGATGTAAAGTGTGCTTTCATTGATGGCACAGCTAACCTTATCACACCACATTTTAAACTTAGCAGCGTAAAAAAAGAAAATAACTTCAATCACATAGATTACGAATTATACCAATGCATAAAAGGGATCATACTTATATAACCATAAGGCAAATAGGGCTCGCTGTGAATTCACAAACTTTTTGACATGTATGACATTAGAAAAAAAAAGTACAACACTACTTGGCAACATCACGTTGAGTCTTATAATCTGGACGATACAAAAAGAATCATCAGTCGCATGAGATTTGAGCACCACTGTACTTTTAGTAACAGGCTAGACCACCGTCAATAACTGTGGAAAACTGCTTCCTTGCAGTCTTACATTTTTAGTAAAAGGTTAGGCCCAGTGCCAATAACTGTGGAAACTGCTGCCTTGCAGTCTTACTTTTTAGTAAAAGGCTAGGCTCACCGCCAATAACTGTGGAAACTGCTGCCTTGCAGTTATACTTTTTAGTCAAAGGCTAGGCCCACTGCCAATAACTGTGGTAACTGCTTCCTTGAAGTCTTACTTTTTAGTAAAAGGCTAAGCCCAATGCCATAACTGGGGTTGATGACAGCAAGGGCATGCGGTCGTAAAAACCCTTTTGCCAAATAATAAACTATACCTGATGCTGTAAGGATAGGGGCATCAGACAACCGGCCCCCTAGTGTAGGGATATCGTTGAGAAAGAAGAACAATAACTTGTGTCTGTTCCTAACATAAAATAAACTAAGTCCTTTTTAAGAAGAAAAGATAAAACGATTTAATGGAAGACAAGAAAAGTAATTTTTGTTGTTTCTCTTGAAATTGTTCCTCTTTATAATATATTGTTTGAGAAAACAGCAAGAATCTTGTAATCAGGGTTATTCAGAGAGGCAGACGGATCGGGTTAGAACCAAACGTTCAAATTCCTTCTGGGATATTTCTGACATGGAATGATATATATATATATATATATATATAAAAAAAATATATATATATATATATATATATATATATATATATGTATATATATATATATATATATATATATATATAATATATACATATATTATACATATATATACATACACAAATATATATACATACACTATATATACATATATATATATATTATAATAATATATATATATATATATATATATATATATATATAATATACTATATATATATATATATATATATATAGATATATATATATATATATATTATACATATGATTGTATATATATATATATATATATATATATATATATATATATATATATATATATATATATATGTATATATATATATATATATAAATAAATATATATTATATGTATATATTAATACGTGAGGCACTGTCAATTACGTAGCTTAATTATTTAGTTAGATAAATTCTGCCTTGCACTCACTTTGGACCCACGTAACAGCGTAACACGCCAGTGAAAGCTGTAAAAGGCTGTTGATTATATAAAACAGGAATACTTAGTAGGTCCCCAGCATGAAACCAATTTTATTACACACAACAACGTGAATAAATTAAACTTACTGAAAGTAGTTTTAACAAAGAATAGGATAATAATGAAGCATTTACGGGAGTTAACAGTAACTCGAAATATTAGTCCTAATCAGGACAAGTACATTAATAATGCAAACTTTACACAAAGGATTTGAACCTCTTCTAAAGTCCCTCTTCAGTGGACGTTGAATGTTGATGAGGATGCAGATATCTCCAAGAAAGAGGAGAAAAACCAGACTTCAAGGCGCACATGCACGTCTGGAAATAAATAATCAAGACAACATATAAAGTATTAAAGTATTATCTCACATAGACTATATAAATCTCACCAACTATATAAATCTCACCAATACCACTAGAGGGATGTAACAAAAAGAGAATACTCTTTTACGTCAAAACCTGAAATATTAGAAATATTTACAAAAGTATGCTATTGAATATAATGGAATACGATAAAGACTTATGTATGAAAAGCAGATAGGGAAACGGGGAGGACATTTGTTCTGCTAGATTTGCACGACTTAGGATTTTGGCTTCATTTTCAGAGACCTGGACCGTATATGCATTAGTGATTTCATAAGTTTCCCGACAAACTTTGGGAAATCTTAAAGAGAACGGAGAGACCTTGGACGAAATATAGTAATATTTTGATGCATCGGGGAGAGAAGTACAAGAATATATGAGATGAAATGTTCTGTTAGTGATAGCAAGGCAACCAAAGGATAAGAGGCAAGTTATTGCATGTATAATAATTTGTGATTTCCTTTGCATTGTGCGTGTGTGTCAGTTTGTGTGTGAGAGAGTTTTTCATAAGATTAGATATACATCTGGTTTGTTTTGTATATATATATATATATATATATATATATATATATATATATATATATATATATATATATATAACTATATATATATATATATATATATATATATATATATATAGTTATATATATATATATATATATATATATATATATATATATATATATATATATATATATATATATATAATATCACACACACACGCGCACACACACACACACACACACACACACACACACACACACACATATATATATATATATATATAATATATATATATATATATATATATATATATACTATATAATATATATATATATATATATATATAATTTCTTTTACCTAGCTTATCTATTCGCCGTGACATAACTGTATTAGAAGCTTTATAACTAATCAGAGGCCCAATAGGAACTTTTAGCATGGATTTCAACTAAGTGATAAAATCGACCTAATATTCATCCTCGAGAACTATTGACTTCATGCTACACCCACTCCTCAGGCCCTCCGTGGATTTCATATGCAGATGTACTATAGATTCAACCGATGTGATTAGCCCTTCATCCCAGAACATGGCACACCTATATTCATCTATGTTTATCCTACCGTCAAAAAAGAAAAAAAAAAAGTTATTGACATAGTTCGATGAGGTCTATTGGAGGCTTCGAGCTTTGCGGTAGTGCCGAGTAAAAACATCGTTCCTTCTTTTCCCACAGCAGTATGCTCTCATCCTCTGTCGCAACAGCTTTTATTATTATTATTATTATTATTATTATTATTATTATTATTTTTATCGCTTTAAAGCTGGTGATTATGACGTTTGCTTCATCTGTGATACTCGTAAGTTCTTTTATTTTTCTCAGAAAAATCCTCAAAGACGGACTGCTTTTTATCGGGATGTGTACGAAAGCGTTCAGTTTCGTAATGTGCTTATTCGCGGTTTGGTTTCTCATAAAACTTCTTTTATTAACGATTAAACATAAAGTGCTTTAGAGCGTATTTTAATGGGAATTATAATGAAAAACCGGCATTCCCATCTCATTTTTCGATGAAAACGAGTTTCTAATATTTTCTTTTATATACTTTTTTAGTTTATCAAAAATTGTCATGGTCAGCTGTTTTTTTCATTCTCATCCCGTAACCCTCTCCACCAACAGCCCCTTGGAATGCTTAACGAAAGGATTCGATTTTTAGTTTGGACTGTCCTGTAAGGCTATATGCGTATCTGTTAGGTCGAATTTTTTAACACTTTTTATTATTGAGCTTATCATTTACTTCCAAGGAAGTATTGTTTGGGCACTGAATTAGGACATGGTTTCCTTAAGGACTATCCGTGGAAATTATATTTCTTTTAGTAGCCTGTCGGGAATATTCAGTTTGTTGTCGACTGAAGAAAACCACAAAGTCAACATGCATAAACTAGTCAATATGCATATAGGAGGTAGTTAGGTACCTGCGATGCTCTTTTAGATTTACCGTGCCAATTCCAAGAGAACCCTGTCAAGAGTTGAGTACAGAGTAATTCAAATAGATTTTAGTGCTACTTTCGATTTAGTAAATTACAATGCACTTCTTTATAAACTTCGGAATCTTGGAGTAGATGAATAAGCTTTAAGATTCCTTCAAGATATCCTTACAGGTAGGCAGCATCGAGATGTTATTGATGAGAACTTTAGCGAACCAAGGCCTCTTTTATCTAGAGTCCCACAGGGCGCAGTCCTCTTGGTCCGCTATTGTTTTTAGTGTATACAAGAGATATGGTTGTTGACCTGGAAAACAAGATTGTTTAGTATGCCGATGATGCAACACTTGTGGGTTCAATGTCCCCACTGATGAGAAATGAAGCTGCCCTAAGTCGCAGTCGTGACACGGAGCGGATCAGTGATTAGTGTAGTCAGTGTGGGTGTGAGGCTGAACTCCAGTAAAACGAAAACACTATTGACTAGTAGATCCCGTATGGATTTTCCACCTCATCCTCGCCTTCAAGTGGTTGGGACTCTGCAGAACGAGTCTGAAGCTTTAACTATACTTAGTGCAATTCTTGACTCACATCTTTTTAGAAACATCTAGAAAGTTTCGGCAAAAGCCGCACGGAATTTATGTATTGTACATAAGGGCCCTATATTTGTAACAGCAATAAAGTCAGTGTAGCCTGTTTTAGGTCATTTGTCCTTCTTTATATTAGATTACTGTTCTCCGGTGTGGATGTCTGCTTCTGCCCGTGATTTATTTCTTAGATAGAGTGGTTCTTGGTGGAAGGTTTGTTTCCTAACATTAACAGTCATGACTTGGACCATCGGTGGATGTTGTCTTATTTGTCAGTTTTTCATAAGTTGTATTGTAACATTTCATATAACAATTGATTTCTTATCCACTTTAACTGCCGAGAGCAACCCGATTTGCTGAACAGCAGCACCAGTATGTTATGCAATTGCAACCTCAACATTTCAAGCAAAGATGCAACACATCACAACCCTAAAACAATTCTCCTGGTATTTTGATAATACATATTTTAACTCTTTATTGATTAATTTGTTAATTAATTGTTTTCTTTTCGAATAACTTATCTCTTCTTTCTGTATTTCATGGTACCTTTTGTTATTTCTTTTAAATAAACACCATATTATCTGGAGCTTGAATTTCAAGTCGGTGACCACTGTGGGCAGTAGGAGTGTTAGTCCAAGTTTGTCAGCGCATATGATTTTTTCTATTACTTTTCGTAGACTGATATGATGTTTCTAGTGGCCCAGGTCTCTAGCATCTCTTTATTCTGTATCATTCAGTCTGTTTTAAAGGTGTCCTAGTCCACCTGGCTATCAAGCTAATATATTTGAAATGGTGTATTATACAGCCAAGGTTGTTTTGTTAACTGGGTTTCATGGGTTTCCATACGTTCATTTTGGTTGGATTTTCATTATTCGTAGTTATTCCCATTTATTGGATTTGGCTTTTACTTGCTCAGAACCACGCAGAAGTTTACATCCCAGAGTCTTGTCAATTCTTACTGTATGTGGCCTAATTCTCGGTTTGTTATGGCCTGGTACTTGCTTAGTATCCATTCCTCACCTTCATAATGCGAATTTTCTCTATATTCTCTGCTGAATTTATTTGCACTTTTTTTAAGTATTCCCTTTTCTTGATGATTTCACGATGTCTTGAAGGTCTGATATACGCTACGTGTTTTATCCTTATTTTTCTTACTGTTTGTATGCTTCTGTCTTACGTTCATCACCAAACTGGTCATCTTTCCCAGTCGTTATGTTCTTTCATTATTCCTCATTCCAATAACCTCTTGCTTTTCAAGAGGCGTCTCTGTCTTGTCTTTTTGGACAGCCCTTCTCTTCATCTTAGCACATTCTTTTTCCTCAAGAAAATGGTTAGTTAATTCAATGGAATTCCTGTGCCCAAGTCGTTAATTTGTTTTTCTTTTTACAGTAGAAAACAACAAATACAGTTACTGGATGCCATAAGTGTCAACGGGTTTTTGTGGGTGGATTAACCTTTGATATAATAGTTGAGTAGTGAAGTGATCTGACAGGGTTTTACTTCAAAGCTCTCACTTCGCATGGAACTTACCCGTAACCAGATCCCCTCGTCACCTCTAGTCTCTTATTTCTCCAGTTCCCTGAAGGCAAGCGAATTGATTTCCCCTTGATGTTTAAGGAATGATTTATATCGTGGGTGTTACTGCAGGGAAATAGTTCCATATTTTCAAAAGCGGAATTTAATAACCGAGGGTTTTATTCGCTTACTTTCGCTGGGTCATAAATCAGCAGTTCTCTCTCTCTCTCTCTCTCTCTCTCTCTCTCTCTCTCTCTCTCTCTCTCTCTCTCTGCGAATTTGGGATTTTTTTTTTTTTGCTCTTTGACAAAGAGAAATATTCTTTATTATCAATACATAAACCACTTACTTCAACTCAGTCCGTACTAAGCTTAAAAGGCAATTTGAGCAATGGTTGTTATGAATTCATATTTTGTATATATATATATTTATATATATATATATATATATATATATATATATATATATATATATATATATATATATATATATATATATATACGTGTGTGTGTTAATAAAGAAAACAAATCTAATATTTTACCGTGAAGGCGAGATGTAACAAAAGTATCGGAATATAGGTTAAAGGTATAAAGATCAGTACAAGTAATATCCAGAGTTAAAACATCTCGAGTATTTACCTGGAATCAATAGACTTCATATGACCATAGATGTCTCCGTCATCTGAGTTTTTGTTGTACGTTTAGCGTCGCTAGTTCCACAGACCATGAATTTAAATAAGGAAGTACAAGGGAAGGTAGGAAGAGCTTTAAACTCAATCGATGACCACGTAAATCATAGTACTGAATTTTTACTCTGCATTCTTAGTGTATTCCTGTTAAAAAGATCAGTTCAGTTGGGTGTTTCATTGTCGAGAAAATTACATTGAAACTTGGTTTGTCCTAGTCAGAAAGATGACTACGGTGCAATTTGCCGTTATGTATTTAATGATATAGTGTTCAGATTTTCTGTTTACAATCTTATATTTATTTGAATATTACGACGTCGTACATTAAATTATGCATTTGAAATGTGAGTTTTTATGTACGTATATCAGTTTATGCGGATAGCAGTAAATTTAGAGGAATTTTATGGGTTATGCTTTCCACAAAGATTTCTGGCAATTTAGAAATAGATAATATTTAGTGAACTACGACAGAGTCTTTTCTCCCGCTCAGCTCGATCACGTTGTGTCTTCCTTGTGATGAATAGAACTTTTATCTAAAATACGGAAAAGACATTGCACAGTCCTTAGAAAGATGAGTTTGCTGATGATTCATCTTCTTTTTGTTTACCATTGAATTTTACAGTCAACTTTGTTTTCGATGTTTCGGTATTTTTGTTTTGTTATTGTTGTGTTTTGTCGCTTCTTTTTTACTGTGCTGCTGTTCCTTCTCCTGCTACTCTTGCAGATCTCCATTTTTTATGCAGTTTTGTGGAGAACGTTATATGTCACAGGAACTTTAAATCTGTCCCGAACAGATATTATCTAGTTGAGTATATTGCAGATTTAGCATTTTCAAATTTCGAAGTCGTAAAAGTGCTTGATCGCCTTCCCAAACCTTAAGATTAGGGTTCTGTTGAAAGCTCCGCAAAAGGGGAACCCCCCCCCACCCACCCACACCCACCCACCCACCCACCCACCGGCCCCGAGTCAAATCTTGGTCCCTGAGTTCCAGACTAATCCAGGGAAGATACTTATACTGCAAATTTATGGCTTATGGATTCCTTAGGAAAGCATCAGAATAGGGACCCTCGCCTGAATGGCAAAATGTAGGTTCCCTCCGGAATCCTTGGAGGAGTGCTTCTAATAATTTTTATACTGAAAAAACACACAGATTTCAACTCTTATTTCCCAGATTCCTTGAACGCACTGGGTTCATTCTTGCCTCAGAAATTGAAGCTGAAATTGGAGTAAACACCATGTGCCTTGAGTCAAAGTGATCCAGAATGGCTTCAAGAAGTATTGTTTAATGTATCATAAGCCTTTGAGAAATTGCAGAAATAGGAGATGGGTTTTATGCCCTTTTCAGTATTAATTTAATATCAGAGGTAGCCCTCCACGTATTCCAGAGGGAGGTTTGGCTCCCTAATTTGGAGGATTTGACCTTCTTGTGGTGCTTTCCAGAGTATGGAGGCCTCTGTTTAATAAAAGGGTCTCATTCTTGGCTTAGCCAAGGAGCATAGGGATAAGATTTGACTAACATTCGCCTTAGATCTTTCCCCTGAACTCAGGCGGAAAAGGTGGTAACTCATTGTTGGAAAATACAATTATTTATTTGTACATCATTTATATATACTGTTGATAATCTCCTGATGACATTTAAGTGTATTTTAATATGAAAAGAACAATGGAAAAACGTGAAAAAAATTAGAACTTTAACTTCCTTATTGACTTTTCAAAATATACCTTGGCCATGAATGAAAACCTGTATTGTGAGTGGATGTTTATTATAAAAGGCTTTACTATTAGTGCATGCATTTTATGGAGCCCTACATTCAACTTTAAATTGGAAGGAAAATATTTCACTTTAACTGTATAGTTCAAAGTCAATTTTACTATATTTATGAACATATCAACCAAGGTGATCAAGATGAGCCGTTCTTGGTATTGAGTAAGCTGCTTAACCATCAATATATGGATGATCAGCTTCTCAACCTCTTGACATGGTCATATTATAAGGTCAGTTTGTTGTTTTCTGTATGTTAAGAGGCTTACAAAAGTTGAGTGGATTTGTACAAGGATTTTGGTCAACGTAGGCGATGTGCCTGGCAGAAAACTAATAAGGTTTGGTGGAAAATGGAAAGTAATTGCTTTTGGAGGGAAGGGTCCTTTAGATGGTGGATTGCTCAGCCCTAGCTGAAGTTTATCGTGTGAACGACCTTGCTTAATGTTGTGCTTATATGTTACAAAAGGATATCCCCTCTTTCGACATAATAAAAAAAAAATTAAATCTCAGTGTTCTGTTCTCCGTGATTTTGAGTTGTGTTTAGAGATTTATGAACTCGAATAAAAACGAAGGGTTGTGCATTAGAAACAATGAAAGATTTTTAGGTGGGCAAAAGGGAAGCTATATGTAGTTATAGACATTTTTTCACTGGAAAAAATAGAAATTGTTTCGTGCAAAGAAAAGGAAGGTGTGTGAGGACTGCAGTAGAGAACCAGGGATAATTGGGAGGTGTTAGCATAGTGGTAAGATAACTATAATTTCGGTGGTAAGAAGAAATAAACAGTAAACAGAAATGTGAGTATAGACAAACGAAAGAAAATAAGAGAAATTGCCATAGAATTGGGCTATTTAGGAAGTCTTAAGTAGGTAAATGAGAAGAAATTGAGTTAAGAAATCTCAACAGTAGCTTTTAGGAGATCTAAGCAGAGAAGCGTTGAGCATTGGGGTTTTCTTGACAGTTTTGGAGGTGTTGGGGTTTAGAGAGATTATGGAGGACTTATATGCTCTTGTTAGTGAAATATGGAAGTGTGAGTTTTTGACTGAGAATTACGGAGCTTTATGAAAAATTGTCAGACAAATAATAGCTTCTATGAGTTGTACTCGGAGGTGCTATTTTAATAATTAGATGGAAGTAATGGGAGATTCACTAGATGTAGCTAAAGAGAAGACTAAGTAAACAGAAATAGCGGTCCTCTATTAGACATACACCCCGTAGGGGGTTAGCGCCGGCAATGCACCTCATGTGGTGAACTGTTTTCATTACCGAAGGTTGTATGCAGCGTCTCTTGGGCCCCTAACTGCACCCATTTTTTAACCTTTTACTTGACCTCATTTACCACTTCGTTTCCTTCCATCTAGCTATCCAACCATTCCAGATTTACACCTTCAACACTTAATGGCTGAAAGTGCCTCAGTGCTTGGCCTTGCAGCCAAAATTTCAGCAATTAGTTATTAGGCATATTGCCGTACCGCTCTTATCTTTTTATTTATTTATTTATTTTGTATTTCTAGTCTCGTTATTACGAAGATTGCGAGAACTGAGATAAATTATCCCATTTTACCCAGTCTTGGGACCAGCCAGATTCGGTGAACAGTTCATTTGGGCATAAATCATTTCAGAAAAGAATAAGGGCGATTTACACCTTAAATCATTTTGGTGGGTATTCTCGTCCGAATTCGAATGCATTATGCAAGATATCATGGGATGAAACGCTCTAAGAATGAAAAAGACCAAAAACATTTTACTTCATATGATATGACAGAAATAATTTAGATTTCAAAAAGTCGTTACGTATTGTAATATGTAAAACCCTGTAACTTGTGTATTACCCGTTATAATATGGAAATGAGCGCGCAGTAGCTAACTGGTGTGCTTCTGCCACAGCATAAAACCATTAAATATAATTGAGAATGTGTATATCAGTTGATTGTACGGTGTAGTGATGCATTACTTTTACGTATGACTTAAACTGAATGGTTAAAGGAGACATGTCCTTTGATGCAACTTACCCTTGCAAAACGTTCACCCTACTACTGAAAGGCAACTCAGGTTTTGTATTTGAATTATTAATGTCAAAACTGGTAAGGGCAGCTGAGTTTAAATATTGATGCTTTGTAATATTTTGACGCCTCAATAACCAAATCTGTTTTTTCCATAAAAAAATCAACTTAACGTGCAGTGGCTATGATAGCATTCTGGCTGATATAAGTTGAAAGATCGTCAGGGTTATAATTCACAACTTTCACTGCATCTCCCCCCCTCCCCCTCAACCATCCCGTCCATTTCCTACCTCTCCTGTTTGCCCGAGGTGAATTAATTTCTCCCTCATATTTGTAGAATGAATTTAATCCCGAGGACAGTAATTAGGTTCCATGCTTTCACAAAATGAGTTGAATAGGGCTGGCTGTGCACTGCCCATTTCATTTGGTTTAGTCAGCACGCTGCAGTCAAGTCATCTCTCTCTCTCTCTCTCTCTCTCTCTCTCTCTCTCTCTCTCTCTCTCTCTCTCTCTCTCTCTCTCTCTCTCTCTCTCCAATTTGCGTCAAGTACTTTCTAATGTAGTATTAACTTTCAATTACGTCATGTCAGCAGAAATTCTCTCTCTCTCTCTCTCTCTCTCTCTCTCTCATTTTTTGCGTAAAGTTATTTTTATGCTAGCTTTCAAGTACCTTATGGGAGCAGAAGCAGTCCCTCCTGTCTGTCTGTCTCTTCACGTGTAATTTCTTATGAAATAAATCAGTCATAGAACAATGGTCTGTGGCCTATATGATGCGTTTCTGTAATGAATAATTCGCTTGTTTGTTTTCTTTCGAAGCCTTGTAAATGCTCAGGTTCACAGTTCAAATTCGTTCATATTTGATTTTCAGTAGAATATATCAGCATGATTGATTTTTTTAATCCTGTCAGAGAAATGTGAATTCTACTGATTAGGCACAATCTCTTATATTAGTTAAATTCATTATTTCATTCCCGAAGGTAGTGCTTCTAATAAAACGATAGATAATAAAAAAATCTCTCTCTCTCTCTCTCTCTCTCTCTCTCTCTCTCTCTCTCTCTCTACGCTAGTTGTCTGTCTGTCTGTCTGTCTGTCTGTCTGTGTTTGTGTGAGGAGAATCGATCACGGTGTCTCGTACGAGATGAATAGAGCTTTTATTCAAAATTCGGAAAAGGGATTGCAGATTCTTTCGAGAGATGAACGTACCCACAATTTTCATTTCATTCTGAGCTTGAAATTGCCTGTATGTAGTTTGAATGGCTGTTGTTGTTTTTATTATATTTTCTGTTGCTTTTGCACTGACTTTTCTGCTTAAATGTTAGAAAAATATACGGCATCTTTTAGTTGAAGTAACAACTGTACTGCTGGTGGGAAAAATCACTTGTTTTCCACTTTATTTCTGATAGCATAGAACTGTCATCAGCAAGTTGGTTTTGTCTATGTAACACATCTTTCTTTGTTTAACAATATTTTAAATGTTCGGATATAGGGCCCTTAATGGGTAGGTACCATTGCTAAACATTATGAATGGTAAATACTTTCCAAGAACAGTTCATAATATATATGCTAGTACTAAAATCCTCCATAGCTATACAAAATGAAATACACACATATATGTATATATATATATATATATATATATAGTGTGTGTGTATGTATGTATTTATGTATGTAAAAATGATAATGTACTATCTCAATATTAGTATGTATGTATGTAATGTATGTATGTATGTATAGATATTTCCACCGCAGTAAATATATATTTTTATTTTGCAAATATTAACCAGATTTTTGTGAGAAGTGTATTCCACAATTATTTTTTTATATGAGTGTAAAAGAGATTACTGTGGTCATGTTAACAGCTTTGCTAAAAAGTGTTTCATGCAAGTGATTTACAAAAGCATGACTGATGAAGGCATTTACTTCGTAAGAAAATGAATCAGTGAAGCACTACCCTAACTTTATGCTAACAGCATGATAATTGCCTTTCCGGTAACTTTAATCTCCATTTAATCACGGTCTGTGTATTCACGTAAGCGCAAACATTGTCTTTCCTTGGCCAAAACTTATGAATTGTATCTAAGAAAGTACTCTCGAATTTGAGGACCAGTAGTAAATTGTTATGTGTGTTGCATTCTAATTGCAAGACCAGATTATAACCCTCGCTTTATATATGTTACGTTTCATAAAAACTAATGAGAACAAAAGAGAGGAGTGTCCGATGAAAGGATAGATCCGCTTATTGGAAGCCAAGGATACACTTGATTTAGGGAAGACAAGATTTGAAGAGAGTTCTAAAGCTTCACGTGTTATGGAAAGCAACATGTGCTAAAGTTAGTTCTCCGAGACTTGATTTCAAAAGAATATAATGGCCACCCATTTTCTCCATGATAGACAGCAAAAAATAGAGAAATAAATTGAAATAATAATAAACATACGTGCAATGAAAACTACTAACTTTTATCATTTGACTTTTTCCAGTTATTACTTTGAGGTTGGTTGACTTATTTATATTTACTGGCGTTATACTATCGACGGTACTACTAGGAGGCAGCCAAATACTGAGATGAATATTTAGAACAATTAAAAATTTACCTTTTTCCAGTTATAGCTTTTCACTCTTTCCAGCGACATCGACAACTCGTAGGTGGTGTAGAAATCCGTCTTTTCTTCAACTTAGTTCCTTGACAATAATGGTGCTTTAAACATATTATGTGCACGATGATTTCGTCTCTTACATTTTCTGAAGTAAACTTTTCACTGTAAATTAAAACCATTAACGCGGTAGATTTGTTTGTGTGTTTGCTTGTTTTTTCATTCCATTGCCATCTCTTCTCCGTTAGCAGCTTTTAGAGGCTATTCCATCCTTCCCCGACGATATCCACCAGCGTTGCAACAGGAGAAGCAGTATCGAATCTCGCCATGTTTTGATTTTGGACATTGCAATTTCCACATCTTCTTATCCTTATTTGCATGTGAGGCAGCAAGATTGATTGCAGCGTTAACATGTTAACATCCCCTGGATAGAGTTCGCCTTTAGAGTCTTAGAGGGTTTCATGGCACATGTGGGGTTTATGTGTCCTTGTGTGCCGTTGTTTGTGAGTATGTATGCATGAGATGGAACCTGATACAAAGGGTTAATGGAAAAGCTTGATTTATGTCAATATAAAAATCTTGAACCTGGACATAGGTGAAAGTGGAAAAGTAGATATTCCACGTATTTGAAATGAAAGTTTAATAGATGAAAAGTTTTTATATAGGTATATGTACGTAAATTTTAAATTCTTTATAATTGAGGACATGTGAGTATGTGCATGCGAAAAAGTAGATTAAGAAGATTTATGCATGTAAACGTGGAAGGCTTATTTATATACGTATATACTAGCTGACCAACTTAGAGCTCCCTGGGAAAACTGAATGACAACAAATAAACTCTCTCTCTCTCTCTCTCTCTCTCTCTCTCTCTCTCTCTCTCTCTCTCTCTCTCTCTCTCTCTCTCCTGTTGAGATAGAGGGCATGGGGAGCATCACTCTTCATCTCGATGATCTAGGAAACTATGGATTAGACACTATCTGTCTATCTACTGTTTTCAGTTAGGTTTACCTGTCACCACCTTCACACCAGTGCCTCCTTTGGTGCCAGCGATGTCATACAGCCCCCACAGTATTCATTTTCAGATAGAAAGTCATGAGTATACCGAAATGAGACATGATAGACCCGCAGAGTTTATTTGGTTACTAAGTCCACGGGCAGAACCAACACTGTTTTAGGGAAGCTCTTCCCACCCCCACCCTCTTTGGCGCCCTTTTGGTGCTAGTGATGTCTTACTCCGCAGTATCCTTTTCTAGATAGTAAGTGATATGTATACCATGTTTGGTTGAATTTGCTCAATGCACATGTATTATTATATAAATGATGTTGAATATCGCATTGAACATCTCATTTTTGGCTGACATAATTGCACTGCGTTTTGTTAGTTGTATGTTTTAAAACTCACATGCATATTCACTTTTCCTTGCGTATGTTAACTGATCTTTTATGTTCTTATCTTATAAAATACGATATTCGGAATTGAACTGGAATTGCAGTAAAAATTGTAATCCTCTAGAATATGATTAAGTTATCTGGACGGCCTGAATAACTGAAGTCGTATTTCCAGTTTTTATATATTATAATTTTCTATGAAGACGTTTTCTCTTTGGAGTACGTGCTTATGTATAAATACTTCCTATAGTGCGTTTACTTTTCTAAGACCGCTCTGGTGGGGCCAGGTAGAAAAGGCTGAGTTGTCATATCTACGGGTATGTAAGTCCCATTAAATGCTTCCCGCAGATATCATCTTTCTTAGGAAGATTCGCTTGGGAGTCGAGGGAAAGGGTTTTTTTTTTCATTCCCGAGTTTATTTATTCCTTCGTTATTTATCCATAATTATAGATGCTCTGAATGGCCTGTTGGCTCGTGTGTTTCGTCTTGGGACATAAATTCATAAGTCAGTCGATCTATTATAACCTTAGAGATTCAATATCTCGTTTTGTTTGCTTCATTTTATAAGATCTTAGAAAAGTAAACACACTATAGCTGACGTATTGTATTAAAGCAGGAGTTGAAATTACTGTGAATATGGTTGTGCTAAGAATACATTTGTGTTTATTTTCTGCTAACGACTGAAATGAAGTTTATGTATACTTACTACTATATATATATATATATATATATATATATATATATATATATATATATATATATATATATATATATATATATATATTATTATATATATATATATATTGTTTTTGTTGTAGCTAGTATGTATATATAAATGTTTGTTTTTATAAGATGGCGCTAGCGTGGCAGTGTCAGGTATGTCTGTTGTAAAGAGAATAAGTGTATAAATATATATATGATTGGAAAACCGTATGAAACCATATTCATTTTCCCTCCGTTCAGACTTCCCCTTCTCTACCGCAGCGCCCCCCTCCGGCTGTCATAACCATCTCCCGTAGGCTGATTTGTGATTGGCTGCCGCTAAGAAGATCGGGTTAATTAAAAGCAGATTACTATTGGTTTCGACTTCAGAGGATTATGATTGAAAATGCCACTTGATTAAATTACTTTATTTTTGGCCCAGACTGCTCTCTATTCTCTCTCTCGTCTCTCTCCCTCTCTCTCTCTCTCTCTCTCTCTCCATCTCTCTCTCTCTCTCTCTCCACACACACACACAACACACACACACACACACACACACACATATAATTGTACATAGTATATGTAATGACGCCTTTGTCATTATCCATACTTAGTAACATACGTACAAGCACAGTTTATTTGTAGATTTGTTTTAGGTAAATGATAATTTTCATGCTCTGTGAAATAAATCAAATATCGTCGTTGCAATGGTTATGGATGCTACATGTAATAAACTGGAACATTATCGTACATTTATAGGACGTTACTTGATGAATGCTATGGTCCTTGTAGAAATTAAATTTTTGCAAATTGCTGATATCTCCCAGGTATTGGAA
>NC_061108.1:32357788-32385202 GCF_015104395.2 Macrobrachium nipponense
ATTTATCTCCAGGCATCTCTAGCCGTCCGTTTCATTGTTCATCCGAACGGGTCTCGGTCCTCCAACTCTTCCGGTGTGCGGATATGTCCAAGCCATTTCCTCTCCACACCATTAACTCATCTACATAATTTAACTTCCGTCATTTCCCTTTAGCTAACATTGTTCAATCTATCTGTACATTTCATATTGCTATTTGATTGCGTATTCCAGTCAATTACCAGAATCTAAAAGAATAAAAATTAACTATACAGCTACACATGAATGAATAACTCTTCCGTAAATGACATTACATTCCCCTTCGTTAAAAAATAAATTGCCCGTTTCCTAGTACTGCTCGGATGCTGTAGCGCAATTTAATTCCGTCAATTAACACCCTTTGATGCGATTCACAGCTTACCACACGATAACATGAGTAAATATTTTCTATATAAATTTGACACCACTTTTAAAGGGGATTAACTCTGACTGCTATAAAAACTTGTCACTATGCAACAACGCATTGCTGTGGAGTCCAGGCACCGTTTCTGACATCATAAACAATTCCAAAGACTCAATTTCCTGTGCCATATACAGCAAACAATATATACCCATCCGACAAAATAAGGCACCACTTACTATATACAAGTTTAACGTGATTCCTGGGTTACTTTTCATAGCCCATATGGGATTCATTCATTTTTCAATGAGAACAGAAAACTGAAGCAAGAAAGCAAAGTTGGACAGATACATGGGAGCAGACCAAATGGAACGAGGGAAACCAGAAGACAGAAATATTCCGAGTACTGCTTATTGTTCTAGGCAATGCAGTATTCGGATCTAGAAACTCTGTCATATATTGAAAAAGAAGACCTAAATCTGATAATATCTGACTGCTGATAAGCTCTCCTATTTCTGCATCCATTATTCGGCTTTAAATGAGCTTTTTAAGAATTCAACACAAATATCCCTTTACTTAATCAAAACATATTAACCGTATAATCCCCAAAAGGAGAAAAATATACGAAAGCACCAAATCAATACAAATTTCGACAAAATATGAACATAATATGGTGAACTTAAACTACATCGGACATGCCAACTGGCGCTCCTCTGACACTAACAATGGCTAGATTAAATTTCCCACCCATTAAGTAGAGTGGCCCAGCCAATTCCATGAGTTTGACAGACACCTCATCCATCATATTCAGGAGTGATGCCAGTAGCATCTCCTGCAATAGCTGTGAAACTATAAATGCTATTTCAGGGTCCGTATTGGTAAGGGCGTTTCTTGTATATATAATATCAATAAGTATATAATAAATAACGTGCACCCAAATGTTTATTTCTTTGTTTGAAAACATCTGTATTCTACAAATAATCAACTTCAATATAGTAGGTACGTTCAACTAGTTACATATCACAGATGAATGTATTAATTACTATTTGGCTTCATTTCTAGCAAGTCCATCGTTGGAAGAGTGGTTTTCGTGCTCGGCTACCAATCCCGTGGGCCGAAGTTGGATTCTCGGCTCGGCCAACGCGGAATCAGAGGAATTTATTTCGGGCGATAGAAATTCGTTTCTCGATATAATGTGGTTCGGTTCCCTCAATAAGCTGTAGGTCCCATTGATGGTGACCAACTGGTTAGGAAACCACGTAAAATTGTCTAATCCTTCAGGCCAGCCCTAGGAGAGCTGTTAATCAGCTCAGTGGTCTGGTAAAACTAAGATATACTTTTTTAACTATTCTGCAATAAGAACAACTATAAATGAAATAAGTAGGGCATCGTTTGTATACTGCGTATTTTATTTTTAAAGCCAACAATCACGCCAATAGTAATAATTACCAATTACCAATCTATTAAATACATAGAAAAAAATTATATCTACGAGTTATGTTCATTTAATCAGAATTCGAAAAAAGTTGAATATGCCTGAATTTACTCTATACAAATTGTCAGAGGGATATTATTTGTAGTTAGTACAAAAGGGCATCAGACCCAACAGATTTTTCTTTGTATGCAATTGCCATTTGTCTTTAAATGACTGACCTAATTTAGGAAGACTGTAAAAAATTTGGATAAAAAACATTCAGTTAGAAATGGCTCGGAATGACATATGGCCGGAAGAGGAATATCAACTAAAAACAACTTCGTTCTCAATCATTTACCATTAAGGGAACGTCGGTATATTTACTAAATTGAAAATAAGCAGAATTTTAACTTAGAGCCGAGTTTCTAAATTCATTTTCGTTATCAATTACCATTTAACATCTTTATCAATTCAATTCAACTCTATCAAAACTGCATTGACATTCCAGGAAAAAATATTCATATTGGAGTACCTGAAATATAATGAAAAAAAAAATCCACACTTGCATTACCTGAGATATAATGAAAATAATTAAAACAGTAGTACTGATAGTGAAAATGGAAAACGGGTTATGTTTTCTTTACATTCTCTTAACCCTTTTTCCTCAGCCGGTTAATGTTTTTTTTAAATCAATTTTGACAACAGCTATTTTATTATTATCCGTAAACGTACGTAAGTGGGGTCTATTATAAGGTTTCCACGGCCTAACTTTAAAATTGTTAGATTTCCATCGCATGCATGATCAGATATCAATAAATTACTGTCAATAATATAATCGATTCGGTCTCGAGAACCTCCTAAATATAGCAAACCTAAAAACGAATAAATAAATAAATAAATAAATAAATAAATAAATAAATAAATAAATAAACAAAGGGAATCCACTGCACGTTGAGATGTTGGAATTAAGATCAAAATAATCATAATCTCGAACAAGTGTTTTTAACGATATTACAGATCACGGGATGCAACACAAACCTAAAAACTGATTCACAAATGATATCAAAAAGCTCATTTTTAAGAAGCTTATGTATAAAATAGCATCTTTAATCAATTTAAGTACCATACAAGTGTGTGTGTGGATAAATTTTAACACTTACAGAGATCATTCCTATTCCAACGGAGAAATAAACCCAGAAAAAAAAATTAACAAATTCAGGCTCATTCAACAAGTAAACTACAACCAACTGACGGTCTGCCCAACTGTTTCTAACACCCGCAAGATAGGTCCTTGCTCATTAACAATTGTTCATTAAGAACACATCAGATACAGTATTCTTTCGCGTTTCCATTTAAAAACCATTTAGATCGGACAAGCGACATTAACAACCGAAGGTAACATTAGCTATGCGGTTTAACATAGCTGATTCTTTCTTTCTAAGTTTCAAAACAGTTTGAGAGAGAGAGAGAGAGGAGAGAGAGAGAGAGAGAGAGAGAGAGAGAGAGAGAGAGAGTGGAATTAAATATAGAAAGAGTATTCAGAGACCACAAACATCCGGCAAGGCTGGAAATTCTAGCTTCCCCCTTTAACAAGGACCCATATGTTTAGATGAGGATTTCTCTCCAAATCGATTTATCGTTGCAATTCTCAAGTCCCACCTTGATAATATTTTCTTAAAAATCCAAGTATTTAGCGCCATTCATCCATCAAATAACGAGAAAAAAGATGAACAAACTAAACCAAAAACACGACCTTATGGAAGTTATCAAATAAACAGCAATCCAAGTCAAAAACATTGTAGCGATGCTAACTAGTACTATCACAAGCTCTTAAAAAACTTCAGAAACACTTCAGCGGTACTGACGTAATATCCCAGGCTCTCTTAAACTATATATAAAAAAAAAACACTATAGCGATACGGAACGGTCTATGACTTTTTGGCGTAGATTTTTATGCAGAGGACATTTTGGTGTGTTTATTGGCATTACCGCATAAACTTTAAGGGAGGATAATAAATACAATAACAAATTCTGTTTTTTATTCTAAAAAGCATTAAATCAGAGTGAAAATAGTACAAACTCAATTCAATGGAATTACCAAACAATAAATCACTTTTAATTTAATTTGAAGTTATGAGCCATGCCTCTAGGTATTCCCATGATTCTCTTGCTCCATAATCAGACCCTATTCTCCTTATTCTTTCATCCGAGTTCTAATGAGTAGTTTCATTCACGTGGTATGGCTCCATTAGCTGCCTGCCGATGCATTAGCTAAGCTGTGGTTGAGAACAATCGAAAGTATTCTCAGTTTCAGTTACTCTGCACTTTACGGTGCTTGTAATTCAAGTAACTTCAATTGATACTGCTAATTACGTTTTTTGTGGATTCTTCCGTTACAAACATTTTTAACTTGACATCGCCAAACCATGATGGAATTATCACGTGCACTACATGTGTCAAATACGTAAATATATCCATTACATGCAAACTTCTATTTTCATCTTTAGCTTAAAATTTCTTGAGACATTATGGGCTATATAATTAAGAACTTAAACAGATCAGAGATGAACAAACAAAACTTGGACTGGCAAAAATACAAAAGTAATCGAAGTAGTTTAAAATTTGTTCCTCTGTGTAATGGTAGTTATCTAGGTTATTTAGTTTAACAGTAAATAACCTAAAATTTGCCATCACTAGAGAGGCCATTTAAAAAAAAATTTCTATGTAATGAGAGTCATCTAACAGTTGTTTTGTTTAAATAAATAACCTAGAATTAGATAGAAAAGGCTGTTGGATAGTAACACCTTTAAACAGCAAGTAATTGAAAAGCAGCATATAAAATACACCAAAATATCCTTTGCCAAAAAAACGTACATACGTCAACACATCCACGCAAGAAAGTCACATTCCAATATTGAATGGTCGTTAAAACAGTATCACAAGCTCTCTTAAATTAAATAGCCTAGGTACTGATAAATATGCTACAACTATATTTGAAAAGAATAAAGTTTGTAATTAGCGATTGACACAACGTGACACCTCAACACAACTTTGCAAACTGTGAAACAGTGTTGTCCTAGCTTATCATCCACGGACACGCCTGTCTAACAGCTAAAGATCCCCGGAAGGGAAACTGATGACATTAATACTATAGAATGACATTCCGAGCTGAAATATCTGACGGTAACACCATTATCTCTATAGATATGGGAAACCTTAAGAACAATATCTGGTTTCCTTTGCTGAAATACATTTTTTTATGTGTTGAAAAAACAAGCCTGGAATTACAAGTGATATCAAATACATTTGAATGTTCAAAAACGCAAACCATGCTAACTCAAATGGCATAAAACACACTACTTACCATTCATTTTCAGATTTCTGTTCCAGTTAGCGAAAACTTTATACTTTGGGAACAACGAATAACGGCATCTTCATCAAGAGTAATGTATGTTTTTTTCCAAGCCTAAATCATGTCACCTGTAAAGAGTGAAGGCAATAAAGTGGATGTGAGGCCCACTTTGTCGGATACCAGGCAAGACAAGACTTAAGCTAAGTAAAGCAAGCGGGAATACAGTTAAGTACAACAATAAGTTACGACATTAAAAAATGAAAGTCTGTTAACTGTGCTGTCAAAAATTGTAGCAATTGAAAGATTGGAACAAGTTTAAACTCGAATCCATGGCCCACTTCCCACATATATCACTAGTTAAACTGCAAAGGAAGTTTCAAGCATCACGTCAGTCAAGAAGAAGCAGTCAAGAAGTAAGTTCTAGATTCTGGTTCCTGACATGAAGGTTTAAAACGACTAAATCATTATAAACCAGTTGAAAAAAATTTCAAACTCGCCTGATAAAACTGCACAAACACCAACAATCCGAAATGTCACATAATCGTACATTAACAGAAAATCACAGTTTTACAAAACCTGTGGAAATCCAAACATAATTTAACCCTTTTTGCTTTTTTATTTTTTCTATTGTTTCGAACGCCTTTTATATTCCACACGAGTCTATCACATTTACAGCAACTATCTATCGCAAGATTGTATATCAACTTGTCACGGCTGAAAAGTAGAGCTAAATGACCCAAACAGTTCATAGTGGAGGCTTTTTTTTAGGCTTGACAAAATCTTCATTAGGTAGCTTACTATTTGGTTGCGCAAGTTTCATGGTATGTTTATTTAGTATTACCTCATTATTTCTACAATATTAGTTTACTACAACTATCTTTGTCTCCCCTTGCAGACGGATGCATCAAAGGAATATTCCCCATCAAAATCCAATATCAACATTCTACGGGATTATGGTGTAATGGTATTTGTTAAAGGTAATCAACACTGACTATATTTTGTTCGAATGGGAAAGGGGACGAGTCGCCATAACTGGTTTATAGGGGAAGGAAAGCACAAACAATAAACCACACTCACAATGAGAGAGAGAGAGAGAGAGAGGAAATGATCATAGTATGAGTGAACATGCAAAGCATTAGTCTATACTCCTGAACTTCTTCGATTTACTGAATTTCATTGCCCCTAGAAGAATCTTAGTAAAATCTCTATTAACCTGGATCATATTTTTCTTTCCTACACCAAACATGTTATGTATATTTCTTTGCTCAGAATAGCATAGCTCTACAAGTCTTCTAATGTGGATTCTGTTCCTAATTACGGCCTTACTTCTGCGGATATTAGACTTGGAAAAGCATGTCCCTAAATCAATGTTACTTAAGTCGTGGAATTTACACGGAAATAACGTGGCTCTGGTCATATATTAAGGCTAAGATATCTTTCAGTATTTACAACGGACTTACTCCTGGAAGTTCAAATCATAAGCCCTAATTAAGCACCGAAATACAATTCTTCCGATGGTTTACTCATAGTACTGTAAGCAGCCTAAATTTTCTTTCATGCTTTCAGTAAGAACTTACAACATAGAACACATATATGTATTTGCACACACACATTATATATACTAATATATATATATATATATATATATATATATATATATATATATATATATGATTATATTATAGCGAGATTTCGCGAGTCACTTCGTGCTATATCAAACTAACACACATTTATTATGCAATGTAAAAGTAGGTCCTGATGCTACAAAAACAGAAACATACAAACTATTAGCTGCGATTAATTCAAGAGGTCAATGTGGTTCTTAAAAGGTACAATTAACATTATCCAACTAAAGAAGCCATTGATATTAAAATCAAAAGCTGATCAAGGTGGTACAGTTTTGTGATGGCCACAGATGTACAAACCAATAATGCATTAAACTTACGAATAACTAGACACTCGTGTTAAATTACAATTAGTAATATCCAAACTTTCAATAAAGACGTAGGGTCATTTTCGCCCTCCTTAATAAATATTTCAAGAAGTCTGGTATAGTACTCTCTGTGTTAATTTACCTCAGTTTTATTCCTATTATACTTACTCAGTTCATCTAATTTATGAGTATGTCCTCTCTCCAATAAGGGCTAAGCCATGGAATCATACTGCTTCAGGCTCAGAATCATAATCCAAAATAACATCCCGTTACTGGATATATACAGCCAATGTAGATGTCATATTTACAGCAACAGATCACCCTTGCGTAATGGCAGCAATTTCATTCTAGGTGGTATATAGCTCACCCATAAAACCTTATCAATTTCATCTTAAAGCCCTACTCTAAGTAACATCCAATTAAAGTTATCCTATTGTAAAAGAAGTTCGTACCCCCTACCAAAAACCTACCCTTGAAGTATGACACATGATGATTTGGAGTCCTCCAAAGCAATACATCACGACTCTAACCGTCAGGTTAAGGAATCTATTCTAATTAGCGCACCACCATATATCCTATTTAACAACCAAAGCCTAAAAATCCTGCAGTTAATGGGAAAGCCACATCCCAAATCCTGAGTAGTTTCATGTAAGTCCATTTATGAACTGTATATTTATATTCACAGAAGAGAGGGTTTTTCTCATACACAGTTTACAATTGGCCCTTTTCTTCCCGGCTCAACCCCACCAATTTGTTTATCTTATACACAATACTGCAGTGAATTCCGAGTCATACAGCATATTCCATATCAATTGTCACAACACTACGAAAATGTTCATTTTTTTTAAGAACTGATAAATTCAGGCCTCCTGATAATAGGAGCTTACTGTATAGTTTTAGGGTGTCAAATTTAAATCTTCCAACACCAACATCCAAAATGCTTTTAGCCTCCAATAACTTGAAATCACTTATAGCAAGTCTGGGATTTAACACACTACCTCGGGAGACCCCCATTTTTAGTAATTTAAATTTTCAATCTGTACACAGTATTTTCTGTCACCAACAATTCCAGTGGAATGTTGATCATTTAAGAAGTTCATGTCCAACTCTATAAAATTCACAATAAGATCGAGTAGGACCTGGATACCACATTTGTCCTCCATCCCATACATACCCAACACACTTACACATTCCAAACACCCTACCAAATGATTTGATAACAATTAGTTTCTCAGGTGGAGGTTATTTGCAGTCACATCCCAAACCATCCCCTATCAAAGTTTTCCCTTTAAAGAAAGCAATTTGTGAAGCCTGGTCATACAATGTTACTTCACTGACGTTCAAAATAAAGCACAAGAACAAGAGAGATAACTAAAAAAACAATAAAATAAAAATTGGGGCCTTCGTAAGCGCTGATCAAGTTTTAAGTTGATGTTGACGTTCTACCAGTGATTGGTGTTGAAATTATTTCTCTGCTAAGAATGATGGGTCTTCAGATAAAGCAATCTGACAACTAGAACACAAAAACTAAGAAAAATAAGATTTTAGACGACAAATTATCCACCAGACTATATAATTGGTTCTGGGGACAACGCTAAAGAGGTCTCTATTTGAAACAGACTGATACAAAAAAATGATCAAAGAATAAAAATCAAATTATATATTTACGAATGAAACTTAGAATGCAACAGTTTCTTAAAAAGGCACATAGAGCTATTATGTATTTATACGAAACAGTGGGAATTTAATGACCAACTGCTGATTTTATGAAAGAATTAACCCCATGGATGGAAAAGAAAATCATACTCAAACGCACTACAAGTACATTATCTATGGGAATGTTCAAAACGAAACAATTTTGATCAGGTAAAAGAAATATATACCGCACTACATGAAAGATTAATATATATATAAATATATATATATCTATATATATATATATATACACACACGCATACGTATATATATAGATATATATATATATATATATATAGTATATATATATAGTATATATATATATATATATATCTATATCTAATATATATATATATATATATATATATATATATATATATATATATATATATATATATATATATATATCAAGAAATCACAAAATTAAGCACGTGATTTTGTTTATTAGCTGAAACCACTGGGAAAATTTAAAAAAGAAAAGACAGTGCCAAGTAATTTCGTGTATTTGACACTGTCTTTTCTTTTTTAATTTTCCCAGTGGCTTCAGCTAATATATATATATATATATATATATATATATATATATATATATATATATATATATATATATATGGTATGTTATATAAACTAAAGAAAGTTATGTCGTATATCTAATTATCATAGAAACAAAATAATCATATTGTTAATCTTATTTCAATGAAGTATTATTTCAATATTTTCCATGTGGCAACCCTCAGAAGGAAATAGTACCGGAAAAATTAATAATAAATTATACATGAAAGTGGATTTTTATGAGTAGGAAGTGCGAGAGAGAGAGAATGGTTTTCTTTACATAAAGCTTCAATAAATCTATTTAAATGAAGCAAAAATATGGTAGAAATTCCTGATCCTATATTCAACTGAAAATGACCTGAGATAATCTGTCCGTCTCAAATTTATGTCTGCACAATTACCAATCGATATAAATCAGTTTCTGTTTGCTTTTAAGAATAGAAGACCTGTCATTTTCATATTCATATTAACTTAATCCTCTGATGAAAGCAAAGCTCATGACAAATAATACTTGTTTACAATATTCAATCAACACAGCATGCTCAATTTCCTACGTGTTCTGCGAAGTTAATCAAACGTATATACACATGCACCAGTAAAGTTGGGTATTTATGCATACCTATACATTTTTGCTATATATAAGCATATGTTTGTATGTGTGTGTGGTGTGTGTGTATGTGGTGTGTGTGTGTGTGTGTGTGTGATTTGAGGGGCTCGTACCTAGACTCATCTGGGTCGACTTGTTTTAATACGCCAGGTGCTACCCACGGAGATTGCTAGTAAGGTTCAGTTTAGGATTTCAATTAATATTTTGTACTCTTGATGAAATGGCACATTCTGAAATAAACAATGGTCATACCATTTACCGTATACATTAGCAAGGTTCGGGATGCAACTTGAAAGACCGATCAAGATTTTGTAAGTAAGGAAAAAGTATACTGAAGCAGATCAGTTAAAAAAATAACTGATTTTTATGATTTGTCCCTAAATGACCAATAGCTATACTAACTAGCATGTAGACAGTTATCCTAATAAGAAGCGACAGTGAATTGTGATAGAGCTATTATATAGTATACAGTCACACAGAATCTCTCCGGTGCCAGTTGTGGACGCCATTGTCATCAAGTAAATAGTAGGTAAGTTTACAGGCACGGTAACACCCGAATCCCAGTAACAATAAGTTCTCTGGCTGAAAGAGGCTACCCTCTGTAATCTGGGGGTACTAAGGTCCTACAGATTGAAGGCTAGGATACACAATGACTACAAAATACGATATTTAATTCAAAATCATTGTTACCCGTACACGCGATTCATTAATCATACTTAGACCGACACAAACACGCACACTCATATACATACACACACATCTATATATATATATATATATATATATATATATATATATATATATTATATATATATATACATACACACATCTATAAATAAATAAATAAATAAATAAATATATATATATACAAAATATATATAAATATTTATATATGTATTTATACTAAATATCCCTATATTAAATTATATCCATATTTTACCGCCTGAAATTTTTAAAAACTGCTTACATAGTTGCAGATATTAATGGAACAGCCAATATATTTTTGTATTATCCTATATCATTCCCAAATATATAACCATCATTAATTTTATTACTAATGATTCCTTATCTAGTTACATTTTTAATGTTAGGCAGGCGAACCACTTGACCAAAAAACGAAATCAAGAACTGAAGAAAGCGGATGAATGAAAAAACATTGAACAGAGAAAAGGAGGCCAAAGAAAAATAGAGGTGAAGAGATAAAGGAAGAGAGGCTGATGGTTAGAAGTGGAGGTGAAGGGGGAAGAAAAGCAGGGAAAGACAGATGCTAGTAGCAAAGGAGGAGGAGAGGGAACAAGAGTAAGAAGACGAGGAGGAGGATTCGGGAATGAGGTTTGGAATTTAGAGGCGAAGGAGGGATGTATAGAATCAAGACAGGGAACAATAGCATGAAGAATTAAATAAAGAGGAAAAATGGTAAGTGTGAGCAAGAGAACTAAAGACAATGAGTAGAGCAGAGAATAAGAACAGGAGAAGGAACGGTGGTACGGGGGATGGGGGTGGGGGGGGGGTGTTAGAAGACTGGCAAGGGAGGAATGTGGAAGTCACTTAGTTTCATCTAATTAAGAGAGAGAGAGAGAGAGAGAGAGAGAGAGAGAGAGAGAGAGAGAGAGAGAGAGAGTGTGTGTGTGTGTGGTAGCTAACTTCATTTAAATTGCAGCAGGTAATCTGATTGCGAAGTCCCAACTCATTTTTTACTTCAATCAATCTAACCGGTGGATGACTGCTGTTCCTTACGATGATGGATACTTAATTTTCAAATGATGTGTATGACATTACGACAATACAGACAACTCGACAAACAGCACAAGTTCTCTGGTATATATAATGATAGAATGTAATTCATTCATAAAATAAACGAGAGAGTGAGAAAGTTAAATACCCTGTAATTAACATATCATCCAGATACTGCATATAGTTACCAACTAATCAAAACTTCTTCCATTACATATTACATCTATTTTAACTATGTACTAACTGTGTAAATTTACATCATCATCACCATAGCCTCCAACACCGCCTGACGCAAGGGGACGCTGTGAAATTCCGCCTCGACTCTCTTTTCTGTTTCTTTTCCTGCGTTTTAGATTGGGGTGACGACCAGAAACTTGACAGACAGAATATGCAGACGATGCAATTTCAGTAACGCAAAATACCAAAGATTTACAGAGCTTGCTTGATAACATGCATAATGTCAAAAGAGATAGGACTCTCAATAAATCTACGAGAAACTGGAGTAGTGTGTCCTGGTCCTGGACAGTTTTTTTTTATTATTCTCTTTTTTTTTTTTTTTTTACAGCGTAAACACAAGGAACCAAATAACAGCACATCGAAGAGGAACAATGTGGTTTAAAACTTTCATATATCTAGACGGTGATATTCAGCACAGATATTTCCTGAATTGTAATTTAATGAAAGACTTAAAAAGGATAATCAAATCATGGGCAGGCGAACAGTTTGGACATCAAATAAGCGATAACTCACACAAAGTAAGATCACACACAGGTTAGTACCGTCTGAAATGAGAAGAGGCTAAAGATGAGTGAAGATTTATAGCAGATGGAGCGAATGAAAGCGCAGACATAATTAGCCATATATGGGTGTTGTTAGTTTCCTAATGAATTTCATGCCTGGCCTTCTTTTACAACATGAAATCAGATAGCAAGAGATCATGTGAAGCTGTGGGAATCAAGCTATTCAAGACTCGCGAATCGGGCTTACTTTCAGTCGGTTTTCCGTCTCCGACGATTTATAATTTTCATCCTTCAAGAAAACAAGTTTATCATTTCCTTAGGACGAAATCTAGTGATTGTTTTTTTTTTTTTTTTTTGTTTCATTATTTTATTTCTAATTCTGCCACGACCAGGAAAGCTGCTTCATACATAGGTCCATGTATTAAAAAATGCATTCATTCCCGTCTGATAATGCTTAAGTGACCATGAAAATTATCTCTGATTAGTAACGAACACATAATTGTCGATATCTTCGAGATATCACTATCTTGTATGAATATACATCACTTGGAGAGACTCACAACCAAGAGCTTTCAAAAGCCAGTAGGTTGTCAAATACCGCCTATGACAAGCAATTATCAACAAAGTGGGGTTCATCGCTTACAATAAAAGCCGTAAATATCTATGACAAAACTGAATCATCGGCATAAAAAAAGTCATGGCCGAGTGGAAGACGATTTGTTCTAAGGTCGATGTGGTACAACAGTCCGTAACCTGGTGTTTACTTGTATCCTAATCATAACAACGTTATATAAATCATAACACCGTTATGTCAAGAAAATTCACATTACGATCCACATAAAGGGGGTGACGCAACACGCCATTTTACAATTTACCACTTTTAAGTACTACCACACAATTACCTACACCAACGAGGTTGAACGGAGTTTAATCATCCTTCCCTGTTTGTATATTTATGCTATCTCCCTAAAGGTTAAGAGATTAGATTTTAACTTAATTCCGTGGAGTGGTGGATTATTGCCTATGGTAGACGGAGCAAAGCTTAGATGCATAATGACATGTTTTTATTTTAGTTACACTGCGAGGTGAGGAAATGATTTTTATCACTATCTTTACTACCTATGATATAATTGTCACACTGGACAGTAATTCGACTGTGTGCTTTCTGTGAGCCTCTGAGCTTACCTTGAACTCAGTGATGTTAAAAAATCAGTTTAACAAAATTGATGCTAGTGGAGATGATCAATATGGCACCTTTCTCATGGTTTGTTTGTTTGTTTGTTTGTATGGTGTTTTTACGTTGTATGGAACCAGTGGTTATTCAGCAACGGGACCAACGGCTTTACGTGACTTCCGAACCAAGTCGAGAGTGAACTTCTATCACCAGAAATACACATCTCTGACACCTCAGTGGGATGCCCGAGAATGGAACTCGCGGCCACCGAGGTGGCAGGTCAATACCAAACCGATCACGCCACTGAGGCGCTTACCTTTCTCATGGAATAAAGTAACACGTATGAAATAATTTCTTAAATAAAATGCAAACTTTTCAGATTAAATTACGGACAAGTGGTGTTCATACTAAGACAGTCATTACAATCATACTTGGGAAAAAAAAAAAAAAACTCATCTGGCAGGCTTCACTAAAACTTCGAGATACTGTGAAACTGACCTCGCCACAGAACCAAGTAATCTGTTCTTAAAAAGTAAGTGTTCTCTATCAACGGGCACACATATTCACACGATTATAACCACATTAGAGATTTTGCAGTCTGGATCTACGTTACAATGAGTGAAACGAATATTTATATCTTCACTTATTTTCAGGTCGTTTCGGTAATTACAACATACGATGAGAAATCCGATCTATTCTTCAAACTTACTTTCTGCCACTCACTGTATTTCATTACCAGCAACCTAAAAGTCAGGAGCTGGTATCGCATTCGTATCTGATACGCCGCATTTACCGAGTCACTTAAAACAACAACTAATGTCAGTCTAGTCGAAGCTGTTGCGCAATTAATGTTATTAAAGCATTCGATGCCATTCCAATGATTCACTAAAGACGGCTCCTTAAGACTTTCCCGCTCATCTATCCACAAATCGTTTCCAGAAGTATGTCAAAATTCTCTGTCAAAAATCACTTACACTTGACCGTGGAGGTACAAAGACGGCAATAGTTCTACGATCTAAGACTTTGAAGTTTACTTTAGTATATTCAAAATTAGCTGCAATTTCTAATAATTTAAACAATTTTCCTACTGAGTTGCATTCGTTATTTATCCCCTTGAGTTGCATTCTTTATTTACATGATTACCGCCACATTAGAACAGACTGTCATTATTTTCAATCTTGGATTCCTTCTCCAGTTGCCCATACTTCTTATGTGTCAAGTGTAATGCATTCCCCATCCTAATATACTGGCACCATTTTCATAAATAACCTCGAACATTTCAGATTCATATTTTGGGATAATGTGGGAAGTCTTCCCAGCAGCAGGTTTATTAAATAACAAACTTATCATCTTTTGTGGTAACGTCAAGACTGACTAGAATAAACATGTTTTTTTTGTCAACTCATTCATCTCGTTTTCCTCTAGACGTTACACCATCATTTCTTTCGGTTTCAGATTCCAATCCTATTAGTTTTTAGCACCATTTAGCAAATCATCCTGCTTCACCATCTACCGCCAGGATCAGCAAAATTGATAGCAACATTACCATTCGAATAGACCTCATATTAATAACTGGAATATCTATAGGCACTACCTACTTTTGTTTTCCTCTCAATGACTTCTTCCTGAAGCCTGTGTGGATTTTATCACTAACAAATTATTTTCCTTGACTACAGTCGCATAATTTTTCCTCTTTATATTAGGAGTTGTTATTTTCTTTTCAACTTCATTCATTTCCAGCTTCTCAATGATATCAATCTTAAAAGCAACAGCATAGGGAAAATTCAATCTTTTTATTTGTCTCATCTTGCATCCTCTGAAGTTCAGCAATTTACCCATCCTGCTTAGCATCACGATACATCGCGTCCCAATTTCCTTTCAATTATAAGTATTTGATTTTGGCATTCCGTGGGATCTACCATAACAAACAGGCAGAGCCACTTCAATCTCCTGATGTTATCAACACCGATGAGGAGTCGGGTACAAACACTTCCCAATAGTAATACAATGTGATCATAGTCAACAGATACGTTTGGCTACCTTCCATTATCTCTTTTGAAAGCAGGAAAACTCGAAGTCACGATGTAGCGGGTACTACAAAGTTTCGTAGAGTGCGAACATGTCACCCTGTCCAGTATTAAATGCATCCTTCCTTTCTTTACCGTGAAAGTAAGGAAAAATGTTTCCAGGAAGTATTATTGATTCTACACTACCCAACCCTAGAGAGCCAGACGTGATTACAATAAGCTTGTCCAGGTATAAGTTGCTGTCGATATGTATGCAAACATTTGTTTAAAGGGGGTGGTTTTTTTTAAATTTTTTTAAATTCTTGTTCGTCGGTATCTTTGCCATTTTTCGGAGGTAATTTTCTCGTAAGGGAATTCCATTCTGGGGCTTTTGCTTACAAGTTTAGTAGTGTTATAGACTTAATTAATGAAAGTGTGCCTCGTAGTGTGCACTGATGTGGAACTAATGATTTCTTGCTGATTTACTTCAACTCAAAACTACTACTCTGCTTTCGGCCTTGCAGTCTTCATTAGATCTCTTGGTGTCTTCCCAACTACCTGACAATCTTCAATTGTGTTACGCATCTTTCCCCACCCAAGATTGAGAAGAAATCCTCCAGGCTAGTTCCATATGACCATAGACAAGTGAAAAATGTAATGTGAAAACGTTGTCCAAACGAAAAAGATTTTTTATGCAACAAATTAACTAATAAATTCATTACCGTGAAGTTTGATGTGCAAACTTTTTCAGTGAAACAGACTGAGGCCACATGCAGTATGAAGGAAAAGGTATTTTAATTAATTTCCTATTAGAATTGAAGGTCTACAAAACAACCTTAAACAGAATATTTGGCCGAGAGGAAATGAAGCGGGGTGCAAGATTTTTCGCTTTTACTCTAAGCCATTTTCAAGGAAACAGAAAAATGCGTTGGCTCGAAAATGCACCAAAAAGATGGTAAAAGATCGTGCACTCCTATCCCACCCTATGTGGCTACACACACACACACACATAAAAAAAGAAAAAAAGAAGAAAAAAAATATATATATATTATATATACATAAATACACACATTATATAGATATATGTATGCAATGTAAATATATATTTGTATATATACATATATATATATATATATATATATATATATATATATATATATATATATATATATATATATTATAAAAAAAAATTCTCCCCACTGAAACTGCATACAACAATGAGTTTGATACTTTGTTAGTTAGTATCTGTACTGCTATACGGATTTGAACAACGGTAATACATTACAAACATACCTAAAATATTTTGCAGAACTGAGAATCAAGTTATAAGATTAAGTGTCAGAGTTCAGAGTAAAGAGAGAAATGACATCACATTCGCACCATCCAAGGAATAGTGCATGAATAAATGTTAGCTGTAAAACAAATGTATTGGAAGACCCTGAAACGACTTGGATGTGAAAAATGAATTGCATTGAATATAGAATTTGGGCTAAAGGACAAGCACTGGGCCTATGATGTCATCCAGCGCTGAAAAGGAAACTGACCGTAAACGGTTTAAAAGTGTAACAGGAGGAAAACCTCGTAGCTGCAATTGTTAGGAGAGGCTAGAAAGTAAGGTGGAAGAAAGTACGGTAAAAGAAACGAAAGGGTTTGCAGCTAGGGGCGGAAGGCATGCCGCAAAGAACCTTAAGTAATTCTTGCCGTGTGTCGCACACTACTGGGGATATGTATGATGATGATGTTATGTATATGTGAGACAGCGCGCATGTGTGTGTGTGTGTGTGTGTGTGTGGTGTGGTGTGTGTGTGTGTGTGTGTGTGTGTGTCCACGAGGCGCGAGCGTTCGCACTTTTTATGTTTACTTCCAAATAATATTCATGAAAAGCTGTGACCTTTATGAACTATTATTAAGGGACTGGACTCGCATCTCAAATAACCTGCAATGAAATTGCATTTTTAATCATCTCGCTCCTCTACCCATGTCAAGTAAAGAAAGCATTTCGCGTTTACGATGAAACTCTCGAAGATGGAAATGCAACTTCATCATACTCCTGATGCAAAGAGAGAGAGAGAGAGAGAGAGAGAGAGAGAGAGAGAGAGAGAGAGAGATGGAAATCATCCCCCGCAAGTCTCCCAAGAAGCTGGACAGCAAACTTGGACCAACTGGAAAGGCGTGCTGGAAAATGCATGTCACAAACAAACGTCCCTTTCGCATGACAGAAGAAAGGAGCTTGTGGAAGTGTGGGGTGATGGGAGGGGGAGGGGGAGTGTGGTGTGTGATGAACTGGCGCACAGCATTCATGAAGTTTCGGAATTCAAATTTACAGAAATGCAGGAAGAGCACCCTGAATAAATAAATGTAAATAAATAACTAATATTAAAAAGGTGGTGAGGGAAACTGAAGGATGAGCGGGATGTTTGTAGCCACCCTCAGCCTACTCTCATCCGTTCTCCAATTCCGATAGGAAATCCATATCGCTGGAGTCCTAAAAATGGTTTAGATATTCGCACTCGGTACACGTCTCAAGAATGATGGTAGGCCATGAGGACGACGCTGCTGATGAATTCAAATAATGTGGATATACGAAGGATAACAACAAAAAAACATAGTAACGTTGGTGGGAACTGACAACATGAAAAAAAAATTAAATCTTTTGTTATGACATATTTAATCATAGTACTTGCATGGCAACATGCAATCTTTTTATTTTTTTTTTCAAGATTTTCTTGGTAGAGGCATTAAACTATCGTGGCCAAAATCAGTTACGAAAAAATCTTTTGCGAACAAAACTTATAATATTCCCATATTTCTAAAACACTTATCAATGTATGTATGTATGTATGTACATTTCACATCGGCAGCAAAATCGTGACACATATGAATGTAAAAAACCTATATGAAAGTTAAAATACAGCAGAATATCAAATAGTTCTGGGGTGAATATTCATTTTACACTTTTCATTAAACACCCCACATGGCAGTATGTGATGAAGGTTATAAAATTCTTTTGTTTTAGTTGGATTATTAAAAAATATTAAAGCTAGGTTCATCTGGTATCTTCTGATTATTTGCAACTTACAAAGCCTTTATCACAATGTAAAGTTTTCTTATAACTGCTTGCGTAAGAAAAAATTATGCAGAATATCGTGAATGGACAACAAGATTTTTCTTTTTTTATTAATATTGTGAATTAACAAATAAAATATTATGAATAAACACAAATAAAAATAATGGAAACAAAATAAGTAGCCTACTGCATGATAAAAAAAATGGCAAATTTAAAATGTAGAGAATACTAAAAAGAGAAAAAATAAAGGCGTAAAAAATTGAAGTCTACGGTGTTAAAAAAATTATAGACATTGAAATTCCATGAAGAAGTTATCAAATAAAAAATTTCTAATTTCCAGGAAAATTCTCATTGACCCTCTAAATTGAGGTTCTGGATGCGTCATCTCGGAAATCGACCGACTTACACTGATGTACTTCTACAGTTGATTAACCTATCACGGGCATTACACCAAGAAAAGCACAGCCATAACCAATCAATCTCAAGTGGACAATTGCCCTCGGGTCGTACACTATTTCCTATTATTGTAAAAATAATACCCACTCCGAAGTCTTTTAACAACAATTTTTGTCTCCAGTACTGAAAGAAATGAGAATGTCTTTTCATTACACACACACACACACACACATATATATAGGAGATCAAATTCTCTCAGCCTCAGAATAAGCACCAAAGGGAATTTATAAGTGCTATAGGCGATCCGGCACAAGATGGACTTACAAAGTTGAATGGCTGGCGAACAACGACTTTTCAGTGAAGCCACGATTCGGTGGTTCGAGTTCACCTTGTGACGGACCGCATATCACTAATAAATTCCAGTTGAGCGAATTTGATATTAAACAACACTCGTGGCTTAAAGTATGTGAATATAAAAAAATGTCATGATGTATATGACAAAAATTTACCTACATACACACACACACACACACACACACACACACATTATATATATATATATATATATATATATATATATATATATATATATATATATATATATATATTATATATATATATATATATAAATATATATATATATATATATCTATATATATATACACATATATATATTGAATATATTACGCCGGAGTAATAACGTAAGGAAGTGGGAACTTCAGACTCCAACTGCTTGCCTGTATACGCTTCCTAGTGGATTTCCTATGGGCAGTCGATTTAAGCGAAATTCTTATCCCTTGATTGTATATCAATTGCTGATCGACTGTTGGGATGTGGAAAGCAATAACGTTCTCTCCGAAATGGAATTTCTAAGACATGGTATATTTAAATGTATTAGAAAATGTTTCTTATATGTTGATGTCTGCATATAGCTAGAACGCCACTTTTATGAAATCAATCAATCAATCAACCGTAATGGATTTAGCTAATGATTACCTATTTTCTAATTCGAAACTTTTCTTCAGAAAATCTCCACGTAAGACCCTACAGCATGGACAGACTGACGCAGCACAAACATCAACAAACCATCCTCGACTCCTCTTCACTAAAAGATGAAAAGGAGCTACGCTCGTTAAGAAATACCCAAAAAGTTTTGGTGTGTATATAAACGAAGAATTCTTGTTCTCCCGATTTATATGTAAGCCTAAAGTTTTGGGCTGAGTCTTTTACATAGAATACTTATTCACATTATCTAAACATCTAGCTTTTACTCCACTTTCAGAGTGATTTGACTTCATTAATTACGGTGCTTAGAACACAAAAGGCTGGAATGCTTTGATGATCTTGCATATTTTTACACTGCAAAAGTAATATCTCTACCAACAGCAGATACAGCAACAACCACAATAACAACAGCAAGTTCGGTAACACAGACAAGTCAATCATTATAATTAAATTTTGAATCTAAATGACTTTCTGAGTAGTTACCAGCGTAATAAAATGTAAGCAAATTTATAATATATAAAATTCGCCTGCAATGATTCAAGTGAACTAGAGAAAAATCTAAATTATGAAATCTGCAAACCTTACAAGTTATATTTCGACTATCAGCAGCAATATGCCTCTTCACTGTCCAAAAACAAATCTGGAAACGTGGAGGCAGACGAGCAGAAGAAGAGAGCTGATAACCACCTGATTGGATGGTAAACATCAATCATTTCCAAGCGTGAAAACCTAACAAGGGCTGTCTCTGGCATCCTTGCAGAATACGTAAGAACTTCTACTTGTTCCCTTTTTATAGACTTTTCAAGGTTCATGCCGACGTGAACTTTGAAGTAGCGAATGCCGACAGAATGGAACGTTGCCCCGCTTCTTCAAGGTTGAAAGAAGAGGCTGTTATTCAAAAGAGGAAGCCTCCATGAGTACGTAATGGTAGTATTTCGTGCTTGGGAAGGATGGAAATAGGGACAGGGGGTTCTTACCTCACTTCAGAGTTACGACCGTCAAGGGAAACACTGTCATATATATATATATATATATATATATATATATATATATATATATATATATATATATATATATATATATATATATATATGTGTGTGTGTGTGTGTGTGTGTGTGTGTGTGTTTTATATATATATATATATATATATATATATATATATAGATATATATATATATATATGTGTGTGTGTGTGTGTGTGTGTGGTGCGTGTGTGCGTGCGTGCGTGAGTGCGTGCGTGTGTGTGCGTGTGTTACTGGGAACAAACATATAATGCAATATTCATTCAAGTGAAAACAACCACCGAATAAATTGGATTGGTAGTTCAGTAATTGCAAGGTCAAATAATGTCTTATAACGAAATCTTTTAGAATCTGCCATAATACAACTTACTTCCCATTATAATTTTAATATTAGTCGTGGCCTGTTTCATTTAGACCCTTGTATTTGTAACATGTTTAAGAATGACCTCAAATATATAATTACAGACTTAAATACAAATTAGGTTCTTTAGAGATATCTTCGTTGTATATGTATGTTTAATATGTATTGTGAATATGTTTTGTTTACCAAAGTTCTGAATAGCTGTTGCCCTATATAATCCTTTAATTGTCTTGTCCTTGTGTCTGAGCAGATTGACTTAATCTTTTGTTTTTTTTAAAATGTACCAATGTTTACGCTTGTTAGGGAAGGTTACTCATCTTCCGGTGTGCCGGATTCTAGGTACTAATCTCCTTATAATCCCTATCTGTCAGTTATACGACCTTTCTTGTACTGTCAATTCCTCATGTAAGTCAGCTTATCTGCTGAGTAAAGGACGTCGAGTCGAAAGATCTTACAGAAACTCCGTTGTTTATTTTTCCTTCGTGGCTTATACCTTTATATATAATATATATATATATATATATATATATATATATATATATATATATATATATATATACATACATATACATATAAACACTGCATATTAAAATTGGTTTTAATTAAGCTAATCTCAGAGCTAAAACCAATTTTACAAATCCCATCTACCAAAGACGAATCAGGACAAGAAAATGGGCGAGATCAAAGTATCACGTAGTTGGAGAATAAACATGGCAATAAACCGCTATACTGATGAACATATATATACATATATATATTTTGTTCTAATTATGAACATCCCCAAGTCAAAATAACAAAAAATATTCATTTAAATAAATCCATAAAACGGTAGCCACACGATGATTCTTCTACTACATCTATGAAAGAGCTCTGTGACTCAAAGCTTTCTCTTCCACAAACACTGCTGTCGGCCATTTTCTTCTGCAGATGCTTGAACGTCCGAGAATTAGCCAGAGCAAGCAGATTAAGCTGCCCACGCGGAATTCGAACGCCATGAGTCCGGGTAATTACACCGAAACATCTGCCATCTACCGGACAGATTGGAAGCAAGGGAAAGTTGATGATAGGGCATGCAGCAGAAGGTTCGCCCTTAGACGGTCGCCTCCCATCCTAAAATGAAGGTCATTTCACCTGAGCAGAGCGCTCTACCCCTCCCCTTCCCCCATATCTCCTGGGAGATTGCTCCATGTGTTCAATTGCTCTATATATCCATTGTCCTTTCCCCCAAACTGTACCACCATTGAAGACAGGCGAGCCCAAGTTATCAGATAAAGTGTGAATTTAATGGTTTAAGGCAGTCTCTCCTCACATTTTCTGATTCTTTTACGTTTCATTGCTACAAGCAACTTATGGTCCTTAGTGAATCCCCAAGCATCACTCCCAGACATTGTACTGTGTAACCTACAACCCCCTTTGAGTGTGGAGATGCTATACGTAAGTGTCCTCCCATGGTGCTTTTGAATCAACAAGTGTCCTGTAGTGATTAGTTTTGCTATAGCGCAGGGACGTAACATTCATTTTATGTAATCAGCCATTATCCTACATCCCTGTGATTAATCAGTAACGTAACTCCCAAAAAAGGGATCATGTTTAGCCTTCAAAGCATTTTCCGATCCCCTCCTCGTGCTTGTAGCCAGCGTATTGATGTCGCCCTAACATCTGTTTGCAGATGCACTACATGTGCCTCACTGTTGGAAGCTGATCTTTGTAACGTGATTCTGGGAATTCATCCTACCTCCGCTGTGTTAATTCTACCGAGATCGAGTAGTATCGGTCCAATCCAGTCTACAAGCAACGAGCCGATCTCGCTACCTTTAGTTCTCTTAGAGTAAACAAATATATTGTAAGCCAGTTAAACTTCTGAGTTTACCTAACTTCCTTCACTCTGAAACCGGCCCTAAGCCAGCCGTAATCTTTAATTTTTTCCATTTGTGTTATGGTTCCTTTATTCATTTTTGACCTTAAATTACCGCAACTTTAATCTGTTGCTCTTTAAAGGAACCACAAACATAAGATATATATATATATATATATATATATATATATATATATATATATATATATATATATATATATATATATATATATATATATATAATATATATATATATATATATATATAAACTTGTGAGATCTGGACACCTTATTAAACCATGGAAAGGCTTTGGAATGTTCATGAGTATTGGCTTTCATAAAATCATCGTATAACGACTCGTATATTTACATCTGAACAATCGAATGGATCGGAAACAATATACTAGAGAGATAACAACTAAAATAACTCCCTATAAGGAATCACTTTACTAAACAGTGACCTACTTAAAAGATCATGATCAATAATTAAGAGGCCAATTAAATCTTCATCATGTTCTATTTCAAGAAATCAGTGATGTGGTTTTATAGAACTCTGATAAGTCGGAATTGCATTTATTTAATTTTTTCCATAATAATGGCCGCATATTCCAATGCTTAAAATTATCAAGGAATATGCAGACGTCTTTTAAATTAAATTCACGTCATATTAGTGACATCTATGAATCAATGTCACAACGAGACCATAAGGATGCACCCCAGCATGTAATATCATCATAAATAACGGGTTTAGGCGATCCATCTTATGGCAACTTTGTCTTGTGACGCTTCCTAACACTGACGTCTCCGAAGCTCGATATGCATATACTTTTTGTAATATTCTTATCCGGGGGACATATCGATGTTCCGGTACAGCTCAAGCACGAACAAATCACACCATTCCATCGCAATGCTTTTCACTGCTTTTGCAGATAAAATTGTTAATAACTAATTGCTGTTGCAATTAATATTGAAAATGTCTGTAAATTGACAGGCAATATTCTCCCTGAGTCACTGTACACTGTTGTATTCATAATATTAAATAATATAATAAATCCATCGTAGTTCTTGATATAAATATGAATTCACCATTTTACTGCGCTTCTCATTCCTGTTACGGTTTCCTCTTGATTTTCAATATTTTGTGACTCTTAACAAGGTGCTTTATCTCATCACTTGTTTTGCCCGTAACCTCATTGGCACCGGTATTTGACTCACATAGGATAACAGCTGGGCCAAAACTTCTATATCCACAGATGAATTTGAAATTACGCCATAAACAAGAAAACTATACGAATCACATCAGCTACACTTTTAAACTACTGAGCCAAATTTGCATGGCCACAAAACATTTTAATCGTATCAACAACTATAGACCATTTCCCAAGAACCCAGTTTTAAACAACTAAAACGTAAAATCAAGCAATTTCATCAAGTAAGCACTAGCTTCCACAATAATAACAACAAATAAATTAGGAGGATCCACAACAAAGAAACAAGACTGATATAACATCAGCCATTTACTAAAGCTGCAGTAGTGGATACTAACGCCCATAACCAAAACAAATAAAGAATATAAAGAACTATTCTGCTTTGGACACGCAATCAGTACATTTCCAACAATACCACCAAAAATATCGCCAGCATATAACGGTGGCTGAAAGAAATGTTGAGGCAGATACGAAGAAGTAAAAGTTTACTGGCACAATTCCCTCGGAGTTATAAAAAGGAAGGTCATTTATAGGAAGAATTTTCTTTTTCCTCGGACGGTCCACCCCGCCTACACACACACACACAACTGAACAAAACGTTTCATTCAATACAATGTGTACGAAAAGTGCGAATTCAATCAAAATTCCTTTTAACGAGAGAGAGAGAGAGAGAGAGAGAGAGAGAGAGAGAGAGAGAAATCTTTACGTATGATACACAAGCTAAAGAGCCAATTTAAATGAACGTTGTATTTATATAGGAATGGTAGAGAGAGAGAAGAGAGAGAGAGAGAGAGAGAGAGAGAGAGACACCTACAAGTCATATATGTTCAAGTAACATAAAATGCCTCTTAATTCCCCATTATCTTACTAGACACCTCAGATGCGATAAATTTAATATCTTGAGTAGAAGTAAGTAAATTCGTGCTAATAATATAAAACTATCAACCAATCGGACAGGTCACGATAGGCTAGCAAAGCGCAAAAAAGAACCAAATTTTTAAAATTTAAAAAAAGAATAGATAAGTTTTATATACACAAAACAAAACAAACACACACACACACACACACAGTATATATGTATATATATAATATATATATATATATATAATATATATATAATATATATATATATAATATATGTATATATATATATGACAGATTGATAGACAGATAAATCGGTCCAGGGTTCAAGTCTCTCAGCGAGTTTTTGAAGATGAAGTTCCTTGCTCTATGACCTTTTTCTTGACCATAGCACATGCTGGTACCCGTTAACAGCCGGGTAGACGGGTGAGCAAATACCGTCACCAATCCATACATCTGATATATATAGTATATACTACAGGCAAGAATAAAAATAACTAAAAAAGGCATGGCCCTCTAATAATGAAAAATCTTTCGAAAATCTTGACAGGAGGCAGTCCTGTCCTCGTGGTGTAGATGAATGATGAATGACGGAACATCTACTTGTTGTTTCAATCTAGTCAAAACAGTTTTATACCAATTGCCAAAGTAAATTGATTTCCGTTGGGCATCAGGCTCTAAAATGCCTTCACTATAAAAATTAAATTAAGAGAAATAAAAGCTACAAACTTTTACTCCAGGATTCGAGATTTTAAGAGAGAGAGAGAGAGAGAGAGAGAGAGAGAGAGATGTAGAGAGAGAGAAGAGAGAGAATTTTTCTAAAGTAGTGGGATTTTGTACCGCCCACCCTTACCTAAATTCTGTAAATACTAGGCGTTTTCCTTCTCGACAATGAAAAGATGTGCCTCACAGTTACCAAAGCAATCGAAGCTATTTATGTTTTCCTTCACAAACAGCAGAACGTTACCGAATCTTTTTAGAAAAATACAAGAGCCAATACAAATAAAAGCAATACAATATCCGAATCCGCATCGAACTTATTCCATAAAACACCTGTATCTGTTATCAAAAAAAAGAATGAAAAAAACTTTTAATATTCGTTAACTTCCTATGTAATCCTCGTAACTGACTTGACAAACGAGAAAAAACAAAAACTCGTAAAAAGTAGTAATAACAAATAAGTCGCTCTAGGATACGATTCCTCTTTTTCTCTGTAACATCCACTTATGAATCTAAACCTTTGCCTGAAAGGAAATAATAAAATTATTTAGGTAAAGAGGCATCGAATATACGTACAATCATCAAAGAGGCATCGAATATATTTACAATCATCCTTCATGAACAAATTAAATAGAGTGACAACTACTTGCAACTCAGATTCACTTATTGTTGTTTTAAAATTGGTACATTCACAATTAATCATCTGTAACTTTTCTAGATTTATGGCTATCCACAAAAGTTACATGTGATAAACTGTGAGTTTTCCCAATGTTATGTTTTCTCACTTCTTCCGAAGAGGTCATGATTTTGGTTTCGTTTGCCACAACTGTTAGCAATAATTCCTACGAAGTGAACGGTTATTGATCTTTTCTTTTAACGGTTATTGACGTTTTCTTTTATAGGTCCACAGAGTTCCAGGAAACGGTTCGATTTGAATTCAGGATATTTTATTGCTTTCATATTTATTGTCTCTGATATGTTTTTATTGCTGTTAGTTTTATTGGCGCTGATGTATTTTTAAAAGAAAACGTGACATATTGCTGTTTATGAAAGAAAACATAAACGACTACAGTAAAGTACCCATTAAAGTCATTTTTTTGGAGGAGGCTGAATAAAATGTTAAAAAAAACCTATAAATAACTAAAGCCGCCATTAATCTCTCAAGTGAATAATTCCAGCTGTCGTGGCAACAACAAAGGTTAGACGCTGTTCAGATAAATGAAATGAAAAAAACACCTACCGCACGTGCAGGTGAGTGTAGATCGACTATCGCCTATTAGCCTGACAAATGGTTTTCAGATACATAAACGATACTTATTTATTCCAATACCTGGGAG
>NC_061108.1:32385702-32430702 GCF_015104395.2 Macrobrachium nipponense
CTCCCAGGTATTGGAATAAATAAGTATCGTTTATGTATCTGAAAACCATTTGTCAGGGTAATAGGCGATAGTCAGTCTACACTCACCTGCACGTGCGGTAGGTGTTTTTCATTTCATTTATCTGAACAGCGTCTAACCTTTGTTGTTGCCACGACAGCTGGAATTATTCACTTGACAGAGATTAATGGCGGCTTGAGTTATTTATAGGGTTTCTTAACATTTTATTCAGCTCCTCCAAAAAAATGACTTTAATGGGTACTTTACTGTTGTCGTTTATGTTTTCTTTCATAAACAGCAATATGTCACGTTTTCTTTTAAAAATACATCAGCGCCAATAAAACTAACAGCAATAAAAACATATCAGAGACAATAAAGGTGAAAGCAATAAAATATCCTGAATCCAAATCGAACCGTTTCCTGGAACTCTGTGGACCTATAAAAGAAAACGTCAATAACCGTTATAAGAAAACATCAATAACCGTTCACTTCGTAGGAATTATTGCTAACAGTTGTGGCAAACGAAACCAAAATCATGACCTCTTCGGAAGAAGTGAGAAAACATAACATTGGGAAAACTCACAGTTTACCACATGTATCTTTTGTGGATAGTCATAAATCTAGAAAAGTTACAGATGATTAATTGTGAATGTACCAATTTTAAAACAACAATAAGTGAATCTGAGTTGCAAGTAGTTGTTACTCTATTTAATTTGTTCACGAAGGATGATTGTAAATATATTCGATGCCTCTTTGATGATTGTACGTATATTCGATGCCTCTTTACCTAAGTAATTTTATTATTTCCTTTCAGGCAAAGGTTTAGATTCATAAGTGGATGTTACAGAGAAAAAGAGGAATCATATCGTAGAGCGACTTATTTGTTATTACTACTTTTTACGAGTTTTTGTTTTTTTTCTCGTTTGTCAAGTCAGTTACGAGGATTACATAGGAAGTTAACGAATATTAAAAAGTTTTTTTTTCATTTTTTTTTTATTACAGGTACAGGTGTTTTATGGAATAGTTCGATGCGGATTCGGATATTGTATTGCTTTTATTTGTATTGGCTCTTGTATTTTTCTAAAAAGATTCGGTAACGTTCTGCTGTTTGTGAAGGAAAACATAAATAGCTTCGATTGCTTTGGTAACTGTGAGGCACATCTTTTCATTGTCGAGAAGGAAAACGCCTAGTATTTACAGAATTTAGGTAAGGTTGCGGTACAAAATCCCACTACTTTAGAAAATCTCTCTCTCTCTCTCTCTCTCTCTCTCTCTCTCTCTCTCTCTCTCTCTCTTAAGATCTCGAATCCTGGAGTAAAAGTTTATGTAGCTTTTATTTCTCTTAATTTAATTTTGATAGTGAAGGCATTTTAGAGCCTGATGCTCAACGAAATTAATTTACTTTGGCAATTTTTAAAACTTGGTATAAACTGTTTTGACTAGAATGAAACAACAAGTAAATGTTCCGTCATTCATCATTCATCTACTGCACGAGGACAGGGCTGCCTTCCTGTCAAGATTTTCGAAAGATTTTCATTATTTGAGGGCCATGCCTTTTTTTATTATTTTTATTCTTGCCTGTAGTATATACTTTATATATCAGATGTATGGATTTGTGACGGGTATTGCTCACTCGTCTACCCGGCTATTAACGGGTACCAGCATGTGCTGGGGTCAAGAAAAAGGACATAGAGCAAGGAACTTCATCTTCAAAAACGCGCTGGGAGACCGGAACCCTGTACCGATTTATCTGTCTATCTATCTGTCATATATATATATATATATATATATATATATATATATATATATACATATATTATATATATATATTATATATATATATATATATATATTATTAAGCCCCCTTTATTCCCTAAACTACACAAACTGGGAGCTCTTACCTGTTGCCAACGGTGCCCTGTCTGTAAGATGTCACGAGGCTTATTAAGACTGCGTAAATATAAAAAAAATATCATTTATTTCCCAAAGCAATTGGTTATAACAAAGAACAAAATGATTAACAAGTCATAATGGCATAAATACCCAAATCTGCCCATAAAGAAAACCAATAAGATAACATTCTACCTTCCGGACTAAGGTTACACTCTCAAACCCCAAACAAGTCACATTGTCTAGTATTCGTCAGTTATCAGTTAGAGAATCCCATTCCTAATCAACCATGGAATCGGACCCATCTGTAATAAAGATAATAGTTATATAGACACCCCAACGTCACTCTTTTCAAAGTATTTACTAAAGAGAATATTTCCACACTTCTCTCTCTTTTCCAAAAGGTAACAGATTTTCTAAGTTTTTATAGAACGTGTCTTACCTTTTCGATGGGCGTTTTCTCCCGACACTTCGAGCAACCGCTTGTTCTCTCCTTTGCACAAAGAATGCGTCTTCCACAAGTACCCTGAACCAGTAGGCCTGTAATACACGTACAAACGAATGCACATGCCTCGCAAACGGGGAACGACCTCTGAGACAAGTTGCTTGTTCAGCAAATACCTTTCTCTCCCATGTGAACTTTGCAGTGTACCAATCCTTGTCTCTAGGCGAGTAGAGCTATGTGACTTTATTATTATATAAAACATTTAAACATATTATTAGCCATTCCCCCTCTTTCACCTCTTTAGATATATATATATATATATATATATATATATATATATATATATATATATATATGTGTGTGTGTGTGTGTGTGTGTGTGTGTTTGTGTTTGTGTATATAAAACTGATCTATTCTTTTTTTAAATTTACAAAATTTTGTTCTTTTTGCGCTTTGCTAGCCTATCGTGACCTGTCCGATTGGTTGATAGTTTTATATTATTAGCACGAATTTACTTACTTCTACTCAAGATATTAATTTTATCGCATTTGAGGTGTCTAGATAAGATAATGGGGAATTAAGAGGAATTTTACGTTACTGAACCATGTATGACTTGTAGGAGTCTCTCTCTCTCTCTCTCTCTCTCTCTCTCTCTCTCTCTCTCTCTCTCTCTCTCCATACCATTTCATATTAAATGCAACGTTCATTTAAACTGGCTCTTTAGCTTGTGTATCATACGTAAAGATTCTCTCTCTCTCTCTCTCTCTCTCTCTCTCTCTCTCTCTCTCTCTCACACACACACACACACACTATTGCCTGTCAAATGCAACGTTCAGTTAAATTGGCTCTTTATCTTGTATATCTTATGAAAAGTTTCTCTCTCTCTTCTCTCTCTCTCTCTCTCTCTCTCTCTCTCTCTCTCTCTCTCCATACCATTTAATGTTGAATACAACGTTCAGTTAAATTGGCTCTTTATCTTGTGTATTTTATGAAAAATTTCATCTCTCTCTCTCTCTCTCTCTCTCTCTCTCTCTCTCTCTCTCTCTCTCTCTCACACACACACACACAAAATTGCATATTAAATGCAACTTTCGGTTAAATTGCCTCTTTATGTTGTATATATATCTCTCTCTCCATACCATTTTATATTAAATACAACGTTCAGTTAAATTGGCTCTGTATCTTTTATATCATATGAAAAGTTCTCTCTCTCTCTCTCTCTCTCTCTCTCTCTCTCTCTCTCTCTCTCTCGTTAAAAGGAATTTTGATTGAATTCACACTTTTCGTACATTGTATTGAATGAAACGTTTTGTTCAGTTGTGTGTGTGTGTAGGCGGGGTGGACCGTCCGAGGAAAAAGAAAATTCTTCCTATAAATGACCTTCCTTTTTATAACTCCGAGGGAATTGTGCCAGTAAACTTTTACTTCTTCGTATCTGCCTCAACATTTCTTTCAGCCACCGTTATATTGCTGGCGATATTTTTGGTGGTATTGTTGGAAAATGTACTGACTGCGTGTCCAAAGCAGAATAGTTCTTTATATTCTTATATTCTTATATTTGTTTTGGTTATGGGCGTTAGTATCCGCTACTGCAGCTTTTAGTAAATGGCTGATGTTATATCAGTTCTTGTTTCTCTGTTGTGGATCCTCCTAATTTATTTGTTGTTATTATTGTGTAGCATTTTGAAGCTAGTGCTTACTTTATGAAATTGCTTGATTTTACGTTTTAGTTGTTTAAAACTGGGTTCTTGGGAAATGGTCTATAGTTGTTGATACGCTTAAATGTTTTGTGGCTATGCAAATTTGACTCAGAAGTTTAAAAGTGTAGCTGATGTGATTCGTATAGTTTTCTTGTTTATGGCGTAATTTCAAATTCATCTGTGGATATAGAAGTTTTGGCCCAGCTGTTATCCTATGTGAGTCAAATACCGGTGCCAATGAGGTTACGGGCAAAACAAGTAATGAGATAAAGCACCTTGTTAGAGTCACGAAATATTGAAAATCAAGAGGAAACCGTAACAGGAATGAGAAGCGCAGTAAAATGGTGAATTCATATTTATATCAAGAACTACGATGGATTTATTATATTATTTAATATTATGAATACAACAGTGTACAGTGACTCAGGGAGAATATTGCCTGTCAATTTACAGACATTTTCAATATTAATTGCAACAGCAATTAGTTATTAACAATTTTATCTGCAAAAGCAGTGAAAAGCATTGCGATGGAATGGTGTGATTTGTTCGTGCTTGAGCTGTATCGGAACATCGATATGTCCCCCGGATAAGAATATTACAAAAAGTATATGCATATCGAGCTTCGGAGACGTCAGTGTTAGGAAGCGTCACAAGACAAAGTTGCCATAAGATGGATCGCCTAAACCCGTTATTTATGATAATATTACATGCTGGGGCATCAGGCCTTATGGTCTCGTTGTGACATTGATTCATAGATGTCACTAATATGACGTGAATTTGATTTAAAAGACGTCTGCATATTCCTTGATAATTTTAAGCATTGGAATATGCGGCCATTATTATGGAAAAAATTAAATAAATGCAATTCCGGCTTATCAGAGTTCTACAAAACCACATCACCGGTTTTCTTGAAATGGAACATGATGAAGATTTAATTGGCCTCTTAATTATTGGTCATGATCTTTTAAGTAGGTCACTGTTTAGTAAAGTGATTCCTTATAGGGAGTTATTTTAGTTGTTATCTCTCTAGTATATTGTTTCCGATCCATTCGATTGTTCAGATGTAAATATATGAGTCGTTATACGATGATTTTATGAAAGGCAATACTCATGAACATTCCAAAGCCTTTCCATGGTTTAATAAGGGATCCAGATCTCACACAGTTTATGTGTAATTATATATATATATATATATATCTTATGTTTGTGGTTCCTTTCAAGAGCAACGGATTTAAGTTGCGGTAATTTAAGGCCAAAAATGAATAAAGGAACCATAACACAAATGGAAAAAATTAAAGATTACGGCTGGCTTAGGGCCGGTTTCAGAGTGAAGGAAGTTAGGTAAACTCAGAAGTTTAACTGGCTTCCATATATTTGTTTACTCTAAGGGAACTAAAGGTAGCGAGATCGGCTCGTTGCTGTAGACTGGATTGGACCGATACTTCTCGGTCTCGGTAGAATTAACACAGCGGAGGTAGGATGAATTCCCAGAATCACGTTACAAAGATCAGCTTCCAACAATGAGACACATGGTAGGGCATCTGCAAACAGATGTTAGGGCGACATCAATACGCTGGCTACAAGCACGAGGAGGGGATCGGAAAATGCTTTGAAGGCTAAACATGATCCCTTTTTTGGGAGTTACGTTACTGATTAATCACAGGGATGTAAGACAATGGCTTACACAAAATGAATGTTACATCCCTGCGCTATAGCAAAACTAATCACTACAGGACACTTGTTGATTCAAAAGCACCATGGGAGGACACTTACGTATAGCATCTCCACACTCAAAGGGGGTTGTAAGTTACACAGTACAATGAGTGGGAGTGATGCTTGGGGATTCACTAAGGACCATAAGTTGTTTGTAGCAATGAAACGTAAAAGAATCAGAAAATGTGAGGAGAGACTGCCTTAAACCATTAAATTCGCACTTTATCTGATAACCTGGGCTCGCCCGTCTTCAATGGTGGTACAGTTGAGGGAAAGGACAATGGATATATAGAGCAATTGAACACACGGAGCAATCTCTAGGAGATATGGGGGGAAGGGGAGGGGGAGAGCGCTCTGCTCAGGTGAAATGACCTTCCTTTTAGGATGGGAGGCGACCGTCCAAGGGCGAATCTTCTGCTGCATGCCCTATCATCAACTTTTCCCTTCCGATCTGTCTGGTAGATGGCAGATGTTCCGGTGTAATTACCCGGACTCGTGGCGTTCGAATTCCGCGTGGGCAGCTTAATCTGCTTGCTCTGGCTTAATTCTCGGACGTTCAAGCATCTGCAGAAGAAAATGGCCGGCAGCAGTGTTTGTGGAAGAGAAAGCTGCGAGTCATAGAGCTCTTTCATAGATGTAGTAGAAGAATCATCGTGTGGCTACCGTTTTATGGATTTATTTAAATGAATATTTTATGTTATTTTGACTTGGGGATGTTCATAATTTAGAAAAATATATCTATGTATATATATATACATGTTCATCAGTATAGCGGTTTATTGCCATGTTTATTCTCCAACTACGTGATACTTTGATCTCGCCCATTTTATTGTCCTGGTTCGTCTTTGGTAGATCGGATTTGTAAAATTGGTTTTAGCTCTGAGATTAGCTTACATTAAAAAACAATTTTAATATGCAGTGTTTATATGTATGTGTATATATATATATATATATATATATATATATATATATATATATATATATATATATATATATATATAAATAAATAAAGGTATGAGCCACGAAGGAAAAATAAACAACGGAGTTCCTGTAAGATCTTTCGACTCGACATCCTTTACGCAGTAGATAAACTGACTTACATGAGGAATTGACAGTACAAGAAAGGTCGTATAACTGACAGATAGGGATTATAAGGAGATTAGTACCTAGAATCCGACACACCTGGAAGATGAGTAACCTTCCCTAACAAGCATAAACATTGGTACATTTTAAAAAAACAAAAAGATTAAGTCAATCTGCTCAGACACAAGGACAAGACAATTAAAGGATTATATAGGGCAACAGCTATTCAGAACTTTGGTAAACAAAAACATATTCACAATACATATTAAACATACATATACAAACAAGATATCTCTAAAGAACCTAATTTGTATTCAAGTCTGTAATTATATCTTTGAGGTCATTCTTAAAGATGTTACAAATAGAAGGGTCTAAATGAAACAGGCCACGACTAATATTAAAATTACAATGGGAAGTAAGTTAGTTGTATTATGGCAGATTCTAAAAGATTTCGTGATAAGACATCTTTTGACCTTGCAATTACTGAACTACCAATCCAATTTATTCGGTGGTTGTTTTCACTTAAATGAATGAATATTGCATTAGATGTTTGCCCCCCCAGTTACACACACACACACACACACACACACACACACACACATATATATATATATATATATATATATATAACACACATACACACACACACACACACACATATATATAATACATAAACCTTTGTTGTTTTTGCATGTAACGACCGGACTTTGAGGCGAGTAGTAGAAGGGGCGTTAATTTCATTAAACGAGACCTTTGCAGGAAATACTGGCATTACAGAAAATACAGCTATTTGTGAAGAGATATGTAGGAAAGGGAAAATTTCAAACTTTAGAAATATATGTGCCAATAATGATGCTGCTTCCTCTCCTGTTTACTCCACTCAGGTCATTTCTCCAACAAACCACCCAACCACCATAGAACAAGCAGTTGACAATAGAAACATTCCCCCACGAAGATCTAGACGAATTCCTTTGGGCGGAAAGAACGAGGGCTCAACCGCCTGATCCATTCATAATATGAACTAGCTTGTTACCTAACCGTTGTTTTTTTCAATGTTTGTGCTCTTACTTGTTAGTTCCTTGAGGTGACATATCCACACTTTAGTGAACAAGACCACAGTTGATGGTCGAAAGCTTTAATCCTATACAAGAACTATATACTTTAAAACTACAAGAGGAATTTACTTCATTGTGGATTGTATCCCCATTTACTTAGAGGTACGACATAGTACCTGGCCTTCTGCATAGTATATATATATATATATATATATATATATATATATATATATATATATAATATATATATGACAGTGTTTCCCTTGACGGTCTGTAACTCTGAAATGAGGTAAGAACCCCCTGTCCCTATTTCCATCCTTCCCCAAGCACGAAATACTACCATTACGTACTCATGGGAGGCGTCCTCTTTTGGATAACAGCCTCTTCTTTCAACCTTGAAGAAGCGGGGCACGTTCGATTCTGTCGGCATTCGCTACTTCAAAGTTCACGTCGGCATGAACCTTGAAAAGTCTATAAAAGGGACAAGTAGAAGTTCTTACGTATTCTGCAAGGATTGCCAGAGACAGCCCTTGTTAGGTTTCACGCTTGGAAATGATTGATGTTTACCATCCAATCAGGTGGTATCAGCTCCTCCTCTTCTGCTCGTCTGCCTCCACGTTTCCAGATTTTTGGACAGTGAAGAGGCATATTGCTGCTGATAGTCGAAATATAACTTGTAAGGTTTGCAGATTTTCATAATTTAGATTTTTCTCTAGTTCACTTGAATTCATTGCAGGCGAATTTTATATATCATAAATTTGCTTACATTTTATTACGCTGGTAACTGCTCAGAAAGTCATTTAGGTTTACAATTTAATTATAATGATTGACTTGTCTGTGTTACCGAACTTGCTGTTGTTATTGTGGTTGTTGCTGTATCTGCTGTTGGTAGATATATTACTTTGCAGGTGTAAAATATGCAAGATCATCAAAGCATTCCAGCCTTTTGTGTTCTAAGCACCGTAATTAATGAGGTCAAATCACTCTGAAAGTGGAGTAAAAGATAGATGTTTAGAATAATGTGAATAAGCATTCTATGTAAAAGACTCAACCCAAACTTTAGGCTTACATATAAATCGGAGAACAAGAATTCTTCGTTTATATACACACCAAAATTTTTGGGTATTTCTTAACGAGCGTAGCTCCTTTTCATCTTTTAGTAAAGAGGAGTCGAGGATGGTTTGTTTGATGTTCGTGCTGCGTCAGTCTGTCCATTGCTGTAGGGTCTTACGTTCTTACGTTGAGATTTTCTGAAGAAAAGTTTTGAATTAGAAAATAGGTAATCATTAGCTAAATCCATTACCGTTGATTGATTGATTGATTTCATAGAAGTGGCGTTCTAGCTATATGCAGACATCAACATATAAGACATTTTCCAACACATTTAAATATACCATGTCTTAGAAATTCCATTTCGGAGAGAACGTTATTGCTTTCCACACCCCAACAGTCGATCAGCAATTGATATACAATCAAGGGAATAAGATTTCGCTTAAATCGACTGCCCATAGGAAATCCACTAGGAATGCGTATACAGGCAGCAGTTGAGTCTGAAGTTTCCCACTTCCTTACGTTATTACTCGTAATATATTCAATATATATGTATGTGTATATATATATATATATATATATATATATATATATATAATATATATATATATATATATATATATATATATATATATATGTGTGTGTGTGTATGTATGTATGTAAAATTTTTGTCATATACATCATGACATTTTTTTATATTCACATACTTTAAGCCACGAGTGTTGTTTAATATCAAATTCGCTCAACTGGAATTTATTAGTGATATGCGGTCCGTCACAAGGTGAACTCGAACCACCGAATCGTGGCTTCACTGAAAAGTCGTTGTTCGCCAGCCATTCAACTTTGTAAGTCCATCTTGTGCCGGATCGCCTATAGCACTTATAAATTCCCCTTTGGTGCTTATTCCGAGGCTGAGAGAATTTGATCTCCTATATATATGTGTATGTGTGTGTGTGTGTGTGTAATGAAAAGACATTCTCATTTCTTTCAGTACTGGAGACAAAAATTGTTGTTAAAAGACTTCGGAGTGGGTATTATTTTTACAATAATAGGAAATAGTGTACGACCCAAGGGCAATTGTCCACTTGAGATTGATTGGTTATGGCTGTGCTTTTCTTGGTGTAATGCCCGTGATAGGTTAATCAACTGTAGAAGTACATCAGTGTAAGTCGGGTCGATTTTCCGAGATGACGCATCCAGAACTCATTTTAGAGGGTCATGAGAATTTTCCTGGAATTTAGAAATTTTTTATTTGATAACTTCTTCATGGAATTTCAATGTCTATAATTTTTTTAACACCGTAGACTTTAATTTTTTACGCCTTTATTTTTTCTCTTTTTGCATTCTCTACATTTTAAATATGCCCTTTTTTTTATCGTGCAGTAGGCTACTTTTTTATTTTTGTTTCCATTATTTTTATTTGTGTTTATTCATAATATTTTATTTGTTAATTCACAATATTAATAAAAAAGAAAAATCTTGTCCATTCATGATATTCTGCATAATTTTTTCTTACGCAAGCAGTTATAAGAAAACTTTACATTGTGATAAAGGCTTTGTAAGTTGCAAATAATCAGAAGATACCAGATGAACCTAGCTTTAATATTTTTTAATAATCCAACTAAAACAAAAGAATTTTATAACCTTCATCACATACTGCCATGTGGGGTGTTTAATGAAAAGTGTAAAATGAATATTCACCCCTCCAGAACTATTTGATATTCTGGCTTGTATTTTAACTTTCATATAGGGTTTTTTACATTTATATGTGTCACGATTTTGCTGCCGATATGAAATGCACATACATACATACATACATTGATAAGTGTTTTAGAAATATGGGAATATTATAAGTTTTGTTCGGAAAAGATTTTTACGGAACTGATTTTGCCCACGATAGTTTAATGCCTCTACCAAGAAAATCTTGAACAAAAATAAAAAAAAAATTGCATGTTGCCATGCAAGTACTATGATTAAATATGTCATAACAAAAGATTTAATATTTTTTTCATGTTGTCAGTTCCCACCAACGTTTGCTATGAAGTTTTGTGATAAAAAAACTAGATTTTTTTCGCAAGAAATTGGTGTCTCTCTTCTTCTCATGTTTTTTTTCCTTTTTTTTTCCCTTTTTTTTGTGTTATCCTTCGTATATCCACATTATTTGAATTCATCAGCAGCGTCGTCCTCATGGCCTACCATCATTCTTGAGACGTGTACCGAGTGCGAATATCTAAACCATTTTTAGGACTCCAGCGATATGGATTTCCTATCGGAATTGGAGAACGGATGAGAGTAGGCTGAGGGTGGCTACAAACATCCCGCTCATCCTTCAGTTTCCCTCACCACCTTTTTAATATTAGTTATTTATTTACATTTATTTATTCAGGGTGCTCTTCCTGCATTTCTGTAAATTTGAATTCCGAAACTTCATGAATGCTGTGCGCCAGTTCATCACACACCACACTCCCCCTCCCCCTCCCATCACCCCACACTTCCACAAGCTCCTTTCTTCTGTCATGCGAAAGGACGTTTGTGACATGCATTTTCCAGCACGCCTTTCCAATTGGTCCAAGTTTGCTGTCCAGCTTCTTGGGAGACTTGCGGGAGATGATTTCCATCTCTCTATCTCTCTCTCTCTCTCTCTCTCTCTCTCTCTTTGCATCAGGAGTATGATGAAGTTGCATTTCCATCTTCGAGAGTTTCATCGTAAACGCGAAATGCTTTCTTTACTTGACATGGGTAGAGGAGCGAGATGATTAAAAATGCAATTTCATTGCAGGTTATTTGAGATGCGAGTCCAGTCCCTTAATAATAGTTCATAAAGGTCACAGCTTTTCATGAATATTATTTTGGAAGTAAACATAAAAGTGCGAACGCTCGCGCCTCGTGGACACACACACACACACACATGCGCGCTGTCTCACATATACATAACATCATCATCATACATATCCCCAGTAGGGGTGCGACACACGGCAAGCATTACTAAGGTTCTTTTGCGGCATGCCTTCCGCCCCTAGCTGCAAACCCTTTCGTTTCTTTTACCGTACTTTCTTCCACCTTACTTTCTAGCCTCTCCTAACAATTGCAGCTACGAGGTTTTCCTCCTGTTACACTTTTAAACCGTTTACGGTCAGTTTCCTTTTCAGCGCTGGATGACATCATAGGCCCCAGTGCTTGTCCTTTAGCCCAAATTGTATATTCAATGCAATTCATTTTTCACATCCAAGTCGTTTCAGGGTCTTTCAATACATTTGTTTTACAGCTAACATTTATTCATGCACTATTCCTTGGATGGTGCGAATGTGATGTCATTTCTCTCTTTACTCTGAACTCTGACACTTAATCTTATAACTTGATTCTCAGTTCTGCAAAATATTTTAGGTATGTTTGTAATGTCTTACCGTTGTTCAAATCCGTATAGCAGTACAGATACTAACTAACAAAGTATAAACTCATTGTTGTATGCAGTTTCAGTGGAGAGAATTTTTTTATAATATATATATGTATATATACAAATATATATTTTACATTGCATACATATATCTATATAATGTGTGTATTTATGTATATATAATTATATATATATATATTTTTTTTCTTCCTTTTTCTTTTTTTATGTGTGTGTGTGTGTGTAGCCACATAGAAGGTGGGATAGGAGCGCACGATCTTTTACCATCTTTCTGGTGCATTTTCGAGCCAACGCATTTTTCTGTTTCCTTGAAAATGGCTTAGAGTAAAAGCGAAAAATCTTGCACCCCGTTTCATTTTCCTCTTGGCCAAATATTCTGTTTAAGGTTGCTTTGTAGACCTTTCAATTCTAATAGGAAATTAATTAAAATACCTTTTCTTTAATACTGCATGTGGCTTCTCTGTTTCACTGAAAAGTTTGCACATCAAACTTCACGGTAATGAATTTATTATTAATATTGTTGCTATAAAAATCTTTTTCGTTAGGACAACGTTTTCACATTACATTTTTCACTTGTCTATGGTCATATGGAACTAGCCTGGAGGATTTCTTCTCAATCTTGGGTGGGGAAAGATGCGTAACACAATTGAAGATTGTCAGGTAGTTGGGAAGACACCAAGAGATCTAATGAAGACTGCAAGGCCGAAAGCAGAGTAGTAGTTTTGAGTTGAAGTAAAGCAGCAAGAAATCATTAGTTCCACATCAGTGCACTCTACGAGGCACACTTTCATTAATTAAGTCCATAACTACTAAATTGTAAGCAAAAGCCCCAGAATGGAATTCCCTTACGAGAAAATTACCTCCGAAAAATGGCAAAGATACCGACGAACAAGAATTAATTTAAAAAATACCACTTTAAACAAATGTTTGCATACATATCGAAAGCAACTTATACCTGGACAAGCTTATTGTAATCTCGTCTGGCTCTCTAGGGTTGGGTAGTGTAGAATCAATAATACTTCCTGGAAACATTTTTCCTTACTTTCACCGTAAAGAAAGGAAGGGCATTTAATACTGGACAGGGTGACATGTTCGCACTCTACGAACTTTGTAGCACCCGCTACATCGTGACTTCGAGTTTCCTGCTTTCGAAAGAGATAATGGAAGGTAGCCAAACGTATCTGTTGACTATGATCACATTGTATTACTATTGGGAAGTGTTTGTACCCGACTCCTCATCGGTGTTGATAACATCAGGAGATTGAAGTGGCTCTGCCCTGTTTGTTATGGTAGATCCCACGGAATGCAAAATCAAATACTTATAATGAAAGGAAATTGGGACGCGATGTATTGTGATTGCTAAGCAGGATGGGTAAATTGCTGAACTTCAGAGGATGCAAGATGAGACAATAAAAAGATGAATTTTCCCTATGATGTTGCTCTTAAGATTGATATCATTGAGAAGCTGGAAATGAATGAAGTTGAAATGGAGATAACAACTCCTAATATAAAAAGGAAAAATTATGCGACTGTAGTCAAGGAAAATAATTTGTTAGTGATAAAATCCACACAGGCTTCAGGAAGAAGTCATTGAGAGGAAAACAAAAGTAGGTAGTGCCTATAGATATTCCAGTTATTAATATGAGGTCTATTCGAATGGTAATGTTGCTATCAATTTTGCTGATCCTAACGGTAGAGCTGAAGCAGGATGACTTGCTAAATGGTGCTAAAACTAAAAAGATTGGAAACTGAAACCAAAAGAAATTATGTGTAACGTCTAGAGGAAAACGAGATGAATGAGTTGACAAAAAACGTTATTCAGTCAGTCTTGACTTACAAAAGATGATAAGTTTGTTATTTAATAAACCTGCTGCTGGGAGGACTTCCCACATCATCCCAAAATATGAATCTGAAATGTTCGAGGTTATTTATGAAAATGGTGCCAGTATATTAGGATGGGGAATGCATTACACTTGACACATTAGAAGTATGGGCAATTGGAGAAGGAATCCAAGATTGAAAATAATGAAAGTCTGTTCTAATGTGGCGGTAATCATGTAAATAAAGAATGCAACTCAAGGGGATAAATAACGAATGCAACTCAAGGGGTAAATTTTTCAAATTAGTAGAAATTGCAGCTAATTTTTGAATATACTAAAGTAAACTTCAAAGTCTTAGATCGTAGAACTATTGCCGTCTGTGGACCTCCACGGTCAAGTGAAAGTGATTTTTGACAGAGAATTTTGACATGCTTCTGGAAAAGATTTGTGGATAGATGAGCGGGAAAGTCTTAAGGAGCTGTCTTTAGTGAATCATTGGAATGGCATCGAATGTTTTAATAACATTAATTGCGCAACAGCTTCGACTAGACTGACATTAGTTGTTGTTTTAAGTGGCTCGGTAAATGCGGCGTATCAGATACGAATGCGATACCAGCTCCTGACTTTTAGGTTGCTGGTAATGAAATACAGTGAGTGATAGAAAGTAAGTTTGAAGAATAGATCGGATTTCTCATCGTATGTTTTAATTACCGAAACGACCTGAAAATAAGTGAAGATATAAATATTCGTTTCACTCATTGTAACGTAGATCCAGACTGCAAATTCTCATGAATGTTTATAATCGTGTGAATATGTGTGCCCGTTGATAGAGAACACTATTACTTTTTAAGAACAGATTACTTGGTTCTGTGGCGAGGTCAGTTTCACAGTATCTCGAAGTTTTAGTCAAGCCTACCAGAGTGAGTTTTTTTTTTTTTTTTTTTTTTTTTCCCCCTTTTTTTTTTTTTTTTTTCTAAACAAGTATGATTGTAATGACTGTCTTAGTATGAACACCACTTGTCCGCAATTTAATCTGAAAAGTTTGCATTTTATTTAAGAAATTAATTCATACATGTTACTTTATTCCATGAGAAAGGTAAGCGCCTCAGTGGCGTGATCGGTTTGGTATTGACCTGCCACCTCGGTGGCCGCGAGTTCCATTCTCGGGCATCCCACTGAGGTGTCAGAGATGTGTATTTCTGGTGATAGAAGTTCACTCTCGACGTGGTTCGGAAGTCACGTAAAGCCGTTGGTCCCGTTGCTGAATAACCACTGGTTCCATACAACGTAAAAACACCATACAAACAAACAAACCATGAGAAAAGGTGCCATATTGATCATCTCCACTAGCATCAATTTTGTTAAAAACGATTTTTTAACATCACTGTGAGTTCAAGGCAAGCTCAGAGGCTCGCAGAAAGCACACAGTCAAATTACTGTCCAGTGTGACAATTATATCATAGGTAGTAAAGATAGTGATAAAAATCATTTCCTCACCTCGCAGCGCAACTAAAATGAAAACATGTCATTATGCATCTATGCTTTGCTCTGTCTACCATAGGCAATAATCCACCACTCCACGGAATTAAGTTAAATCTAATCTGTTAACCTTTAGGGAGATAGCATAAATATACAAACAGGGAAGGATGATTAAACTCCGTTCAACCTCGTTGGTGTAGGTAATTGTGTGGTAGTACTTAAAAGTGGTAAATTGTAAAATGGCGTGTTGCGTCACCCCCTTTATGTGGATCGTAATGTGAATTTTCTTGACATAACGGTGTTATGATTTATATAACGTTGTTATGATTAGGATACAAGTAAACACCAGGTTACGGACTGTTGTACCACATCGACCTTAGAACAAATCGTCTTCCACTCGGCCATGACTTTTTTTATGCCGATGATTCAGTTTTGTCATAGATATTTACGGCTTTTATTGTAAGCGGTATTTGACAACCTACTGGCTTTTGAAAGCTCTTGGTTTTGAGTCTCTCCAAGTGATGTATATTCATACAAGATAGTGATATCTCGAAGATATCGACAATTATGTGTGTTCGTTACTAATCAGAGATAATTTTCATGGTCACTTAAGCATTATCAGACGGGAATGAATGCATTTTTTAATACATGGACCTATGTAAGAAGCAGCTTTCCTGGTCGTGGCAGAATTAGAAATAATAATAATGAAAAAAAAACAATCACTAGATTTCGTCCTAAAGGAAATGATAAACTTGTTTCTTGAAGGATGAAAAATTATAATCGTCGGAGACGGAAACCGACTGAAAGTAAGCCCGATTCGCGTAGTCTTTGAATAGCTTGATTCCCACAGCTTCACATGATCTCTTGCTATCTGATTTCATGTCGTAAAAGAAGGCCAGGCATGAAATTCATTAGGAAACTAACAACACCCATATATGGCTAATTATGTCTTTGCTCATCTTTAGCCTCTTCTCATTTCAGGCGGTACTGACCTATGTGTGATCTTACTTTCGTGTGCAGTATCGCTTTATTTGATGTCCAAACTCCGTTCGCCTGCCCATGATTTGATTATCCTTTTTAAGTCTTTCATTAAATTACAGTTCAGGAAATATCTGTGCTGAATATCACCGTCTAGATATATGAAAGTTTTAAACCACATTGTTCCTCTTCGATGTGCTGTTATTTCGTTCCTTGCGTTTACGCTGTAAAAAAAAAAAAGAAAAAAAAAGAAAAAAAAACTGTCCAGGACCACACTACTCAAGTTTCTCGTAGGTTTATTGAGAGTCCCATCTCTTTTGATACATTATGCATGTTATCAAGCAAGCTCTGTAAATCTTTGGTATTTTGCTTACTAAAATTGCATCGTCTGCATATTCTGTCTGTCAAGTTTCTGTCGTCACCCCAATCTAAACCACAGGAAAAAGAACAGAAAAGACAGTCGAGGCGGAATTTCACAGCGTCCCCTTGCGTCAGGCGGTGTTGGAGGCTATGGTGATGATGATGTAAATTTACACAGTTATACATAGTAGTAGATAGTAATATGTAATGGAAGAAGTTTTGATTAGTTGGTAACTATATGCAGTATCTGGATGATATGTTAATTACAGGGTATTTAACTTTCTCACTCTCTCGATTTCTTTTATGGGAATTTTTACATTCTATCATTATATTTACCAGAGAACTTTGTGCTGTTTGTCGAGTTATCTGTAATGTCATAAACACTCATTTAAAAATTAAGTATCCATCATCGTAAGGAACAGCAGTCATCCACCGGTTAGATTGATTGAAGTAAATGAGTTGGGACTTCGCAATCAGATTACCTGCTGCAATTTAAATGAAGTTAGCTACCAAGACACACACTCTCTCTCTCTCTCTCTCTCTCTCTCTCTCTCTCTCTCTCTCTCTTAATTAGATGAAACTAAGTGACTTCCACATTCCTCCCTTGCCAGTCTTCTAACCCCCTCCCCCCCACCCCATCCCCCCCACCCTCCGTCTCTTCTCCTGTTTTCTTATTCTCTGCTCTTACTCATTGTCTTTAATTCTCTTGCTCACACTTACCATTTTCCTCTTCTTTATTTAATTTCTTCATGCTATTGTTCCCTGTCTTGATCCTATACATCCCTCCTTCGCCTCTCAATTCCGAACCTCATTCCCAAATCCTCCTCCTCGTCTTCTTATTCTTGTTCCCTCTCCTCCTCCTTTGCTTACTAGCATCTCTCTTTCCCTTGCTTTTCTTCCCCCTTCACCTCCCACTTCTAACCATCAGCCTCTCTTCCTTTATCTCTTCATTTTTCTTTGGCCTCCTTTCTCTGTCAATGCTTTTCATTCATCCGCTTTCTTCAGTTCTTGATTTCGTTTTTTGGTCTAGTGGTTCGCCTGCCTAACATTAAAAATGCAACTAGATAAGGAGTCATTAGTAATAAAATTAATGATGGTTATATTTGGGAATGATATAGGATAATACAAAAATATATTGGCTGTTCCATTAATATCTGCAAAGTATGTAAGCAGTTTTTTAAATTTTCAGGCGGTAAAATATGGATATTTAGTTATAGGGATATTTAGTGCATATACATATATAATTTATTTTATATTTATGTTCATGTTGTATATAATATATATATTTATTTATTTGAATTTCTTTATAGATGTGTGTATGTGTATATATATACACACACACACATATATATATATATATATATATATATATATCTATATATATATATATATAGAGTGTGTGTGTAAAAAAATACCGATTTTTATGAATTATGTCCCTAAATGACCAATAGCTATACTAACTAGCATGTAGACAGTTATCCTAAGAAGCGACAGTGAATTGTGATAGAGCTATATATAGTATACAGTAAACAACAGAATCTCCCGGTGCCAGTTTGTGGACGCCTTGTCATCAAGTAAATAGTAGGTGTAAGTTTACAGGCAAGGTAACACCCGAATCCCAGTAACAATAAGTTCTCTGGCTGAAAGAGGCTACCCTTCTTACATGTAATCTGGGGTACTAAGGTCCTACAGATTGAAGGCTAGGATACAACAATGACTACAAAAAATACGAAATATTTAAAATCAAAATCATTGTTAACCGTTACACGTGATCATAATCATGCTTAGACCGACACACAAACACGCACACTCATATACATACACAACACAATCTATATATATATATATATATATATATATAATATATATGATATATATACGAATATTTAATTCAAAATCATTGTACCGTACACGTGATTCATTAATCATACTTAGACCGACACACAAAAACGCACACACTCATATACACACACACATCTATATATATATATATATATATATATATATATATATATATATATATATATATATATATATATATATATAGATGTGTGTGTATGTATATGAGTGTGTGCGTGTTTGTGTGTCGGTCTAAGTATGATTAATGAATCACGTGTACGGGTAACAATGATTTTGAATTAAATATTCGTATTTTTTGTAGTCATTGTGTATTCTAGCCTTCAATCTGTAGGACCTTAGTACCCCCAGATTACATGTAGAAGAAGGGTAGCCTCTTTCAGCCAGAGAACTTATTGTTACTGGGATTCGGGTGTTACCTTGCCTGTAAACTTACCTACTATTTACTTGATGACACTGCCTCTCACCAAGGCGTCCACAACTGGCACCGGGAGATTCTGTTGTTTACGGTATACTATATATAGCTCTATCACAATTCACTGTCGCTTCTTAGGATAACTGTCTACATGCTAGTTAGTATAGCTATTGGTCATTTAGGGACATAATTCATAAAAATCAGTATTTTTTTAACTGATCTGCTTCAGTATACTTTTTACTTACAAAATCAAATCTGATCGGTCTTTCAAGTTGCATCCCGAACCTTGCTAATGTATACGGTAAATGGTATGACCATTGTTTATTTCAGAATGTGCCATTTCATCAAGAGTACAAAATATTAATTGAAATCCTAAACTGAACCTTACTAGCAATCTCCGTGGGTAGCACCTGGCGTATTAAAACAAGTCGACCCAGATGAGTCTAGGTACGAGCCCCTCAAATCACACACACACACACACACACACACACACACATACAAACATATGCTTATATATAGCAAAAATGTATAGGTATGCATAAATACCCAACTTTACTGGTGCATGTGTATATACGTTTGATTAACTTCGCAGAACACGTAGGAGCTTGAGCCTGCTGTGTTGATTGAATATTTGTAAACAAGTATTATTTGTCATGAGCTTTGCTTTCATCAGAGGATTAAGTTAATATGAATATGAAAATGACAGGTCTTCTATTCTTAAAAGCAAACAGAAACTGATTTATTTTACGATTAGTAATTGTGCAGACATAAATTTGAGACGGACAGATTATCTCTGGTCATTTCAGTTGAATATAGGATCAGGAATTTCTACCATATTTTTTGCTTCATTTAAAGTAGATTTATTGAAGCTATATGCTACAAAGAAAACCATTCTCTCTCTCTTTCGCACTTCCTAACTCATAAAAATCACTTTCATGTATAATATTATTAGTTTTTCCTTGGTACTATTTTCCTTCTGATGGTTGCCACATGAAAATATTGATATAATTCTTCATTGAAATAAGATTAATAATATGATTATTTTTTTTTGTTTTTTTATGATAATTAGATGTACGACATAACTTTTATGATAATTAGATGTACGACATAACTTTCTTTAGTTTATATAACACATATATACATATATATATATATATATATATATATATATATATATATATATAGCTGAAGCCACTGGGAAATTAAAAAAGAAAAGACAATGTCAAATACACGAAATTACTTGGCACTGTCTTTTCTTTTTTTAAATTTTCCCAGTGGTTTCAGCTAATAAACAAAATCACGTGCTTAATTTTGTGATTTCTTGATATATATATAGATATATATATATATATATATATATATATATATATAATATATAGCTATACTATATATATATAGATATATAGATATAGATATATATATATATATATAATATATATATATATATATATATACATGTACATATATATATACATGTACATATATATATATCTCTATATATATACGTATGCGTGTGTGTATAATATATATTAATATATATATATATATATATATATATATATTAATATTTCATGTAGTGCGGTATATATTTCTTTTGACCTGATCAAAATTGTTTCGTTTTGAACATTCCCATAGATAATGTACTTGTAGTGCGTTGAGTATGATTTTCTTTTTCCATCCATGGGTTAATTCTTTCGTAAAATCAGCAGTTGGTCATTAAATTCCCACTGTTTCGTATAAATACATAATAGCTCTATGTGCCTTTTAAGAAACTGTTGCATTCTAAGTTTCATTCGTAAATATATAATTTGATTTTTATTCTTTGATCATTTTTTGTATCAGTCTGTTTCAAAGATACCTCTTTAGCGTTGTCCCCAGAACCAGTTATATAGTCTGTGGATAATTTGTCGTCTAAAATCTTATTTTTCTTAGTTTTTGTGTTCTAGTTTGTCAGATTGCTTTATCTGAAGACCCATCATTCTTAGCAGAGAAATAATTTCAACACCAATCACTGGTAGAACGTCAACATCAACTTAAAACTTGATCAGCGCTTACGAAGGCCCCAATTTTTATTTTTATTGTTTTTTAGTTATCTTTCTGTTGTCTTGTGCTTTATTTTGAACGTCAGTGAAGTGAACATTGTATGACCAGACTTCACAAATTGCTTTCTTTAAAGGGAAAACTTTGATAGGGGATGGTTGGGGATGTAACTGCAAATAACCTCCACCTGAGAAACTAGTTGTTATCAAATCATTTGGTAAGTGTGTTTGGAATGTGTAAGTGTGTTGGGTATGAGGGATGGAGGTAAATGTGGTATCCAGGTCCTACTCGATCTTATTGTGAATTTTAATAGAGTTGGACTTGAACTTCTTAAATGATTAACATTCCACTGGAATTGTTGGTGACAGAAAATACTGTGTACAGATTGAAAATTTAAACACTAAAATGGGGGTCTCCCGAGGTAGTGTGTTAAATCCCAGACTTGCTATAAGTGATTTCAAGTTATTGGAGGCTAAAAGCATTTTGGATGTTGGTGTTGGAAGATTTAAATTTGACACCCTAAAACTATACAGTAAGCTCCTATTATCAGGAGGCCTGAATTTATCAGTTCTTAAAAAAAATGAACATTTTCGTAGTGTTGTGACAATTGATATGGAATATGCTGTATGACTCGGAATTCACTGTAGTATTGTGTATAAGATAACCAAATTGGTGGGGTTGAGCCGGGAAGAAAAGGGCCAATTGTAAACTGTGTATGAGAAAACCCTCCTCTTCTGTGAAATATAAATATACAGTTTCTTAAATGGACCTTTACATGAAACTCTCAGGATTTGGGATGTGGCTTTCCCATTAACTGCAGGATTTTTGGGCTTTGGTTGTCAAATAGGATATATGGTGGTGCGCTAATTAGAATAGATTCCTTAACCTTACGGTTAGAGTCGTGATGTATTGCTTTGGAGGACTCCAAATCATCATGTCATACTTCAAGGGTAGGTTTTTGGTAGGGGGTACAAACTTCTTTTACAATAGGATAACTTTAATTGGATGTTACTTAGAGTAGGGCTTTAAGATGTAATTGATAAGGTTTTATGGGTGAGCTATATACTACCTAGAATGAAATTGCTGCCATTACGCAAGGGTGATCTGTTGCTGTAAATATGACATCTACATTGGCTGTATATATCCAGTAACGGGATGTTATTTTAGATTATGATTTCGAGCCTGAAAGCAGTATGATTCCATGGCTTAGCCTTTACTGGAGAGAGGACATACTCATAAATTAGATGAACTGAGTAAGTATAATAGGAATAAAACTGAGGTAATTTAACACAGAGAGTACTATCCAGGGCCTAGTCTTCTTGAAATATTTATTAAGGATGGGCTAAAATGACCCGACGTCTTTATTGAAAGTTTTGGATATTCCTAATTGTAATTTAACACGAGTGTCTAGTTATTCGTAAGTTTAATGCATTATTGGTTTATACATCTGTGGCCATCACAAAAACTGTACCACCTTGATCAGCTTTTGATTTTAATATCAATGGCTTCTTTAGTTGGATAATGTTAATTGTACCTTTTAAGAACCACATTGACCTCGTGAATTAATCGCAGCTAATAGTTTGTATGTTTCTATTTTTGTAGCATCAGGACCTACTTTTACATTGCATAGTAAATGTGTGTTAATTGATATAGCACGAAGTGACTCGCGAAATCTCGCATGTAATATGGATATAATATATATATATATATATATATATATTATATATATATATATATATATATATATATGTATATAATGTGTGTGCAAATACATATATGTGTTGTTCTATGTTGTAAGTCTACTGAAAGCATGAAAGAAATTTGCTCTACAGTACTGTGAGTAAACCATCGGAAGAATGTATTCGGTGCTTAAGGGCTTATGATTTGAACTTCCAGGAGTAAGTCCGTCGTAAATACTGAAAGATATCTTAGCCTTAATATATGACCAGAGCCACGTTATTTCCGTGTAAATTCCACGACTTAAGTAACATTGATTTAGGGAAATGCTTTTCCAAGTCTAAATATCCGCAGAAGTCCGTAATTAGGAACAGAATCCACATTAGAAGACTTGGTAGAGCTATGCTATTCTGAGCAAAGAAATATACATAACATGTTTGGTTTAGGAAAGAAAAATATGATCCAGGTTAATAGAGATTTTACTAAGATTCTTCTAGGGGCAATGAAAATTCAGTAAATCGAAGAAGTTCAGGAGTATGGACTAATGCTTTGCATGTTCACTCATACTATGATCATTTCTGGGTAAGCGCTGGATTGTTCATTGATCACTGTAACATTTCTGTTTTGCTCTTGAATCATGTAACGCATGGTAAAGTAAAATCTCTCTCTCTCTCTCTCTCTCTCTCTCTCTCTCTCTCTCTCTCTCTCTCTCATTGTGAGTGTGGTTTATTGTTTGTGCTTTCCTTCCCCTATAAACCAGTTATGGCGACTCGTCCCCTTTCCCATTCGAACAAAATATAGTCAGTGTTGATTACCTTTAACAAATACCATCACACCATAATCCCGTAGAATGTTGATATTGGATTTTGATGGGGAATATTCCTTTGATGCATCCGTCTGCAAGGGGAGACAAAGATAGTTGTAGTAAACTAATATTGTAGAAATAATGAGGTAATACTAAATAAACATACCATGAAACTTGCGCAACCAAATAGTAAGCTACCTAATGAAGATTTTGTCAAGCCTAAAAAAAAGCCTCCACTATGAACTGTTTGGGTCATTTAGCTCTACTTTTCAGCCGTGACAAGTTGATATACAATCTTGCGATAGATAGTTGCTGTAAATGTGATAGACTCGTGTGGAATATAAAAGGCGTTCGAAACAATAGAAAAAATAAAATTCGCAAAAAGGTTAATTATGTTGGGATTACCGAGTTTTTTAGGTTTGTAAAACTGTGATTTTCTGTTAATGTACGATTATGTGACATTTCGGATTGTTGGTGTTTATGCAGTTTTATCAGGCGAGTTTGAATATTTTTTCAACTGGTTTATATTGATTTTGTCTTTAAACCTTCATGTCAGGAACCAGAATCTAGAACTTACTTCTTCACTGCTTCTTCTTGACTAACGTGATGCTTGAAACTTCCTTTGCAGTTTAATTAGTGATATCTGTGGGTACTGGGCCATGGATTCGAGTTTCAACTTGTTCCATTCTATAAATTGCTACAATTTTTGACTGCATAGTTAACAGATTTTAATTTTTTAATGTCGTCACTTATTGTTGTACTTAACTGTATTCCCGCTTGCTTTACTTAGCTTAAGTCTTGTCTTGCCTGGTCCTCCGAGCTTAAGTCTTGTCTTGCCTGGTATCCGACAAAGTGGGCCTCACATCCACTTTATTGCCTTCACTCTTTACAGGTGACATGATTTAGTCTTGGAAAAAAACATACATTACTCTTGATGAAGATGCCGTTATTCGTTGTTCCCAAAGTATAAAGTTTTCGCTAACTGGAACAGAAATCTGAAAATGAATGGTAAGTAGTGTGTTTTAAGCCATTTGAGTTAGCATGGTTTGCGTTTTTTAACATTCAAATGTATTGATATCACTTGTAATTCTAGGCTTTTTTTTTTCAACACATAAAAAAATGTATTTCAGCAAAGGAAACCAGATATTGTTCTTAAGGTTTCCCATATCTATAGAGATAATGGTGTTACCGTCAGATATTTCAGCTCGGAATGTCATTCTATAGTATTAATGTCATCAGTTTCCCTTCCGGGGATCTTTAGCTGTTAGACAGGCGTGTCCATGGATGATAAGCTAGGACAACACTGTTTCACAGTTTGCAAAGTTGTGTTGAGGTGTCACGTTTTGTCAATCCCTAATTACAAACTTTATTCTTTTCAAATATAGTTGTAGCATATTTATCAGTACCTAGGCTATTTAATTTAAGAGAGCTTATGATACTGTTTTAACGACCATTCAGTATTGGAATGTGACTTTCTTGCGTGGATGTGTTGACGTATGTACGTTTTTTTGGCAAAGGATATTTTGGTGTATTTTATATGCTGATTTTCAATTACTTGCTGTTTAAAGGTGTTACTATCCAACAGCCTTTTCTATCTAATTCTAGGTTATTTATTTAAACAAAACAACTGTTAGATGACTCTCATTACATAGAAATTTTTTTTTTAAATGGCCTCTCTAGTGATGGCAAATTTTAGGTTATTTACTGTTAAACTAAATAACCTAGATAACTACCATTACACAGAGGAACAAATTTTAAACTACTTAGATTACTTTTGTATTTTTGCCAGTCCCAGTTTTGTTTGTTCTTCTCTGATCTGTTTGAGTTCTTAATTATATAGCCCATAATGTCTCAAGAAATTTTAAGCTAAAGATGAAAATAGAAGTTTGCATGTAATGGATATATTTACGTATTTGACACATGTAGTGCACGTGATAATTCCATCATGGTTTGGCGATGTCAAGTTAAAAATGTTTGTAACGGAAGAATCCACAAAAAACGTAATTAGCAGTATCAATTGAAGTTACTTGAATTAAAAGCACCGTAAAGTGCAGAGTAACTGAAACCTGAGAATACTTCGATTGTTCTCAACCACTGCTTAGCTAATGCATCTCAGGCAGCTAATGGAGCCAAACCACGTTGAATGAAAAACTATTAGAACTCGGATGAAAGAATAAGGAGAATAGGGTCTGATTATGGAGCAAGAGAATCATGGGAATACCTAGAGGCAAGGCCCATAACTTCAAATTAAATTAAAAGTGATTTATAGTTTGGTAATTCCATTGAATTGAGTTTGTACTATCTTCACTCCGATTTAATGCTTTTTAGAATAAAAAACAGAATTTGTTATTGTATTTATTATCCTCCCTTAAAGTTTATGCGGTAATGCCAATAAACCCATCAAAATGTCCTCTGCATAAAAATCTACGCCAAAAAGTCATAGACCGTCCGTACGCAATAGTGTTTTTTTTTTTATATAGTTTAAGAGAGCCTGAGATATTACGTCAGTACCGCTGAAGTGTTTCTGAAGTTTTTTAAGAGCCTTTGATAGTCATAGTTAGCATCGCTACAATGTTTTTGACTTGGATTGCTGTTTATTTGATAACTTCCATAAGGTCATGTTTTTGGTTTAGTTTGTTCATTTTTTTCTCGTTATTTGATGGATGAATGGCGCTAAATACTTGGATTTTTAAGAAAATATTATCAAGGTGGGACTTGAGAATTGCAACGATAATCGATTTGGAGAGAAATCCTCATCTAAACATGGGTCCTTGTTAAAGGGGCGAAGCTAGAATTTCCAGCCTTGCCGGATGTTTGCGGTCTCTGAATACTCTTTCTATATTTAATTCCACTCTCTCTCTCTCTCTCTCTCTCAACTGTTTTTGAAATTATAAAGAATCAGCTATGTTAAACCGCATAGCTACCGTTACTTCGGTTGTTAATGTCGCTTGTCCGATCTAAATGTTTTTTAAAGAAATGGAAACGCGAAAGAATATTGATCTGATGAATTCTTAATGAACAATTGTTAATGAGCAAGGACCTATCTTGCGGGTGTTAGAAACAGTTGGGCAGACCGTCAGTTGTTTGTAGTTTACTTGTTGAATGAGCCTGAATTTGATAATTTTTTTTCTGGGTCTATTTCTCCGTTGGAATAGGAATGATCTCTGTAAGTGTTAAAATTTATCTACACACACACTTGTATGGTACTTAAATTGATTAAAGATGCTATTTTATACATAAGCTTCTTAAAAATTAGCTTTTTTATATCATTTGTGAATCAATTTTTAGTTTTATACATTTCAACTTCCCTGCCAGATATATACTTAGCTATAGACTCCGTCGTCCCCGACAGAAATTCAAATTTCGCGGCACACGCTACGGTAGGTCAGGTTGATCTACCGCCCTGCCCTGGGTGGCAGGACTAGGAACCATTCCCGTTTTCTAATCAGAATTCTTCTGTCGCCCGGACCGTCAACATTGTTGTTGGTTCCTCTCGATTGGATTTTCTTTTTTCACCAGCAATTGATCTTCTTGACCGACTTTTGGTGACGTATCTGGATTGTTGGATTGGCATACACTTTTGTGGACTGTTTTGTGGGACTTGATTTGGATTTTTCTTAAAAATGTCTGACGCTGGAATGGTTGTGAGACGTTGCGTGAATGTAGGCTGTAAGGTGAGGTTGCCGAAAGCTTCGGTAGACCCTCACACCATTTGCAAGGTGTTACGGACCCCCTTTATTGGGTCCTGGTGCAGTTCTTTTATTGCACTATTTATATTCTCAGTGATGTTCAAAAATACTCTGCGTAAAATGGTCAGTGGAGACGAAAACAAAAGGGAAAACTCAACAATATTTATTCACAACAAAAATAACATTAAGTCAACCTTGTGACTGAAAAGGACGTACAACTAGTCCTCAAATAATCCCGTAGGATCCCTAAACGCTAAGAAACTAAGCCTTAGATAGAAACATGAGAGAGAAAAAACAACAAAACACAAGAATACGTCTAAACAGGAATATATCCATACAATGGCTGGCCAGGCCAAAAATCCAAATCTACCTATAACTATAAACGAAAGAAAGAAGGTGAAGGATAAAAGTGAGAAAACACTTAAATTCCTACCTATGGAATATTACAATATAAAACACCAAGGCCGATAGGCCATAAGGACCATCAAGAGTCTATAAATATTGTATAGAAAAATAGATATATATAAAAAAAAACAACAAACTCCTCACACAAAACAGGGGAAACTTCAATCCAAAATAAATTCAAATCGCCTTTACGGAGGCCGTGATCCAATACATCTCAGCTCTGCAGACGAGGGAGGACATGAATACTCAGGTAACCACAGGTACAGGTGGAGTGAGTCAGAGGAGGTCCTGCCCGACAACACAAAGACAAACTCCTACCTGGTATCTGTCTCCCTACTTGACACCTCACGAGCCAGATTGCTCCCTCAGCAGCAGCTTAAGGTGTCCTTGGAGATAGACTGATGACTGCCCAAGCTCCTCTAGTGCAGCAGAACACGATGGCACTCAATACCCTAGGGAAATATATATATATATATCCACTAAGGTGGCAGTACGACGAAGTCGCAGGTGACGAAGTCAACTGCGTCGAATACAGGTCACACGACGTCGCAGGTGACAGAAGTGTACCTGCGAAGGGCAGCCTCCAAAAACAAGATTCAAGGATTTCCAATAATCGCCAGCTGCAGAGGTATCAGGAAGCAAAGGAAGGCCCGAACTAACTTTAGGCCGGGCACCGTCTTTCCAAAAGTCACCTCACAGGAGTCTGCCGCCACTCGAAAAATAAACAAACCACAATCGTTAACACGATAGTTCAAGCAATTAAGTGAGCGGGGAGGAGGCGAGAAACTATAGCGTAAACAAAACACTAAACACTTAACATTAACTGCCTTAAGAAATAATGTACTTAAATCTAGAACAAGGTTGACTTAAATAAATCGGAAAATTACGTTACTCTAATACCTTCCTCCCCGAGAAAAAAAAAAAAAAAAAAAAAAAAAAAAAAAAAAACTCCTCACACAAAAACAGGGGAAACTTCAATCCAAAATAAATTCAAATCGCCTTTACGGAGGCCGTGATCCAATACATCTCAGCTCTGCAGACGAGGGAGGACATGAATACTCAGGTAACCACAGGTACAGGTGAGTCAGGAGGTCCTGCCCGACAACACAAAGACAAACTCCTACCTGGTATCTGTCTCCCTACTTGACACCTCACGAGCCAGATTGCTCCCTCAGCAGCAGCTTAAGGTGTCCTTGGAGATAGACTGATGATGCAAAGCAAAGTCCTCTAGTGCCAGCAGAACACGATGGCACTCAATACCCTAGGGAAATATATATATATATATCCACTAAGGTGGCAGTACGACGAAGTCGCAGGTGACGAAGTCAACTGCGTCGAATACAGGTCACACGACGTCGCAGGTGACAGAAGTGTTACCTGCGAAGGGCAGCTCCAAAAACAAGATTCAAGGATTTCCAATAATCGCCAGCTGCAGAGGTAATCAGGAAGCAAAGGAAGGCCCGAACTAACTTTAGGCCGGGCACCGTCTTTCCAAAAGTCACCTCACAGGAGTCCTGCCGCACTCGAAAAATAAACAAACCACAATCGTTAACACGATAGTTCAAGCAATTAAGTGAGCGGGGAGGAGGCGAGAAACTATAGCGTAAACAAAACACTAAACACTTAACATAACTGCCTTAAGAAATAATGTACTTAAATCTAGAACAAGGTTGACTTAAATAAATCGGAAAATTACGTTACTCTAATACAAGGGTTGCAGGGAGTATGAATGTTCTTTCACTAATACTTGCAAGGAATGTGAGAATTTGAGTGAGAGTGAGTGGAAGAATCTAACTAATTATTTGAAAAAAGTTAGAAGAGAAAGAGTGAGGAAAGCTTCTTCTAGAAGTTTGAGTAGTTCTAGATCGAATGAACTAGTTCCTAGTTTGGGATCTTCCCCAATGGTAAGAATTGCTACTTCTCCTTCCTTTTCAGCCTCTTCACCTATTGCAGATCCTGTAGATTCGGCGAAAGAACTTGCGGATCTAAAAGCAGCCTTCAAGATCATGGAAAACAAAATGGCTGCCCTGCAAGGTAAGGCTAGTGATGTTACAGTGGACAGTGATGTGAGTGTCCCCAGTGTAGTGGAGGGGGCATCTGGTCGGCTCCACAACGCTCCCAGGTCTAGACCTCTTCCAAGCTCACATGCCCAGAGGAGAAGGAATGTCAAAAACCGTAAGGAGGTTGTGGAGAATCCCTACCGATCAGGTGTCCCTTCGGCAGTTTCTGTGACATCCCAGACTGCCATGGATCGCTATTGTAAAAGCGTCCTGCGTGATTGTTTTTCATCGTCGGGGTCTTCGTCTCCTAGACGTGATTGGAGGGATTCGGATGCTCTCGACCACCCCGAAGAGGAGTTGGAAGGCTCCGACTATTGACTCGAGCCCGGAACACTTCCCTGAAGAGTCTCCTTCGGAGGTTAAGAGGGCAAAAAGAGCCATTTTGTCACCATAGTTAGAAGGAGTCAGGAGGTGGAGGCCATGGACTCCTCCCCTCCTCCTTCTCCTCCTCCCGAAGAGGATAAAGAGGAGGTTACTAAAAGGTTTCTAGTTTCCATGCAGGAACAGATATCGTCTTTGGTAGGAGTGCTTTCAAAGGAGCCTCCTCGAAGGAAAGACACTTCCCTTCCTATCAAAAGGTCCTCCAGACGTGTGGAGGTACCTGCCGCCAGGATCGATGCTCCTACTCGAGGTGAGGCTCCTAGCAAGAGCGAGGAGTCAACCAAACGTAAGGAGTCATCTAAGCACAAGACTCTTATCAGTTGCGAGGAGCCGATCAGGCGTCTGGCACCAAGCCAGGAGTGAAGAGTCCACCCAGGGAGGCAGGAGCCCAAGAGCCAGAGCGAGGAGTCTCCCACCAGGCAGGAAGCCAAGAGCCAGAGTGAGGAGTCACCCAGGCAGGAGGCAGGAGGCAGGAGCCAGGAGGCAAGAGCCAGGAGGCAAGAGCCAGGAGGCAGGAGTCAGGAGGCAGGAGTCAGGAGGCAGGAGTCAGGAGTCAGGAGGCAGGAGTCAGGAGTCAGGAGTCAGGAGCCAGGAGGCAGGAGTCAAGAGCCAGGAGGCAGGAGTCGGAGTTCTTCCATGAGGCAAGATCCGAATAGACTCGTATCTGGAATCGATGACTCTTCTCCAAACAGAAGCTCCTCTCCTTCAGATCGTAGGAGGTCTTTGGAAAGACTCTTCCTCCAAGCGAGAGCTTTCTCCTTCTTCGGATCGGGGTTTGGATGAGTGTCTGATGACGAGCTTCCTACAAATGAGGGACTCTCGAACTACAAGACTTTAGGCTCCTTTTTACTGCAAGAGTTTGGAGACACTCTTAGTCCAGCCGCTCCTCCTTCTCCTCGTTCTCTCTTTTCGAGTACGACTACTGTGAAATCCTCGGCCTTCCTGAAAATGAAACCTGCGATTTCAATGAAAAAGGCCATCCAATCTTTGGATTCTTGGATGGGCACTAAGAAAGAGTTGGGAAAAACAGTATTCTGCATGCCTCCTTCCAAACTCCAATGGAAAGAGGTATTTGGTACGGGACAGTAGAGACTATGGGTCTTTCTCTTCCTGCATCGGCAGACGCTGACTTTGCGAATCTAGTGGATGCCTCCAGACGACACTCTTTAGTCTCGGTCAGATCTACGTGGAGCATTTCAGAATTGAACCACTTTCTTAAGGGACTTTTCGTTACTTTAGAAGTGTTCAATTTTCTGGATTGGTCTCTCGGAGTTCTGGCTAATAAGTCTAAGGACCCGGAATTTCTTAAAAAACCCAGAAATTCTCCATAGCGTCCTGTCTTGCACGGACAAGGCGGTACAAGACGGTTCGGGAGAAGTTGCTTCCCTATTTGGTGCTGGTCTTCTAAAGAAGAGATCAGTTTATGGATCCCTTTTATCCAAAGCAGTTTCTCCGAGCCAGAGGACAGCGTTATTGTTCTCCCTCTGTCAGATCAGCTGTTTCCTTCTCAGTTGGTGAAAGATATATCTCGCTCGCTAACTGAGAAGGCGACACAAGACCTCCTTGTCCAAACTTCTAAGAAGAGTCGTCCTGTAGTGTCGACGAAAGGCCATTCAAGAAAGGAAAGTGACTTGATGATCCTCCAAGCACCAGTAGGCGCCAGACTCCTGAACTTTGCAGGAGCCTGGGCAAAAAGGGGAGCCGACCCTTGGTCAGTTTCAGTCCTAAAGAAAGGATACGTAATCCCCTTCGAGGACAGTCCTCCCTAACCTCTACTCCTTGGGAAACTGTCAGCGAGGTACAGAGACCCTGTAATGAGAAATACTCTCCTTCAAATGGTGGAGCAAAATGTGGAAAAGGAGGAGGCCATCGAACTTGTACAGGATCCACTCTCCCCGGGATTTTACAATCGCCTATTTCTAGTACCAAAGGCATCGGGGGGTGGGGGAGACCAGTACTGGACGTAAGCGCTCTGAACGCTTTCTTTGTTCAGAAAAAGAAGTTCCGTATGGAAACGTCCGCCTCAGTAATGTCAGCACTTCGTCCAGGAGATGGATGGTCTCTCTGGACTTGCAAGATGCATATTTCCATGTTCCCATTCACCACTCGTCGAAGAAATATCTTCGATTTATGATAGGAGGCAAGATTTTTCAGTTCAGGGCTCTGTGTTTCGGCCTGTCTACAGTTCCACAGGTCTTCACCAACCTGATGGCGAATGTAGCGAGATGGCTTCACCTAGAGGGGGGAATAAACATCTCCCTCTACTTAGACGACTGGCTGATCAGGGCCAAGTCGGAGATTCAGTGCTTGGAGGAACCTATTGATAACAAGAAAGATGGTAGAATCGCTGGGATTACTCGTGAACCTCGAGAAGTCGCAACTGATCCCCAGCCAGAACTTGGTCTATCTGGGGATTCAGATGGATTCTCGGGTTTTCGGGTATTTTCTTCGCGAGAGAGAATCACTCGAGGTTTGTCAAGAATCTCGAGCTTCTTAGAGAGAGAGAGCAGTTCGCGAGGGATTATCTGAGCCTTTTAGGGACTCTGTCCCTCGCTAGAAAAGTTCTCTCTGGGGAGGCTTCACCTTCGCCCTCTTCAGTTTCCTGAAAGAGGTGTGGAGTTGGAAGACGGGACAACTCTCAGACACTTTCCCGATTCCACAAGAGATAAAAAATCACTTAAAGTGGTGGATCCTTCCTCTTCAGAAGAACGAAGGCGTGTCACTTGCCCTGCAGAACCCTTGCCAAGTGTTATTTTCCGACGCTTCGGAGTCGGGATGGGGAGCGACGCTAGGAGCAAGGGAGGTGTCAGGCACCTGGACAAAGGAACAGGTGTCCTGGCACATCAATTGCAAAGAGCTAGTAGCCATACACCTGGCCTTAAGATTCTTCGAGGAGATAGTCAGAGGCGGGGTGATTCAGATAGACTCGGACAACACGACGGCTCTGGCTTACGTACGCAAGCAAGGAGGGACTCATTCATTCTCCCTCTATCAGTTAACAAAAGGACCTGTTAACCTGGACAGAGGGAAAGAGGCATAAAAAAATCTCTCCTCACAAGATTTGTGCAAGGGATAAAAAAAAAATGTGAGAGCGGACAGACTAAGCAGGAGGAATCAGGTCCTTCCCACAGAGTGGACTCTACACACAGAAGTGTGCCGAAGTCTGTGGTCCCTGTGGGGGAGGCCTCACATAGACCCTGTTTGCTTACGTTCCTCTCCAAAAGAGTAGAGATCTTTTGCTCTCTAGTGGAAGATCCAAGAGCCTTTGCAATAGACGTGTTTCTCCTGGATTGGTCGGGCTTTAGACGCCTACGCCTTTCCCCAGTTCAAGATCCTGGGGGAAGTACTCAGGAAAATTCGTAGCTTCAAAGGCATGAAGTTGACCCTCATAGCCCCATTTTGGCCAGCCCAAGAATGGTTTTTCACGAGTACTGGATGGATAGTGGACTTGTTCCCCAGAATCCTCTACCAAGCAGAGCAGATCTACTCAGACATCCCCACTTCGAGAGGTTTCATCACAACCCTCCCCGGGCCCTCTTGCTCTGACTGCCTTTCGACTATCGAAAGACTTGTCAGAGCGAAGGGTTTTTCTCGCAAGGCTGCAGGCGCTATCGCTCGAGCCCGCAGATCTTCAACGAGAAGAGTATACCAATCGAAGTGGGAAGTCTTTAGGAGGTGGTGTAAGAGTAAGAAGCTGTCCTCCTCCAGTACCTCTATAGTTAACATTGCCGATTTCCTCCTTTTCTGAGAGAGGAAATCGCACCTTTCCGTGTCGACAATCAAAGGATACAGAAGCATGCTGTCTTCAGTATTCAGGAATTGAGGGCTAGAGATTGCAGAGAACAAGGACCTACACGATTGATTCGGTCCTTGAAACTTCAAAATCAGCATCTCCTAGAACACCTAGTTGGAATCTAGACGTGGTCCTGAAATTCCTTACCTCAGATAAATTCGAGCCTCTACATTCGGCTTCTTCCGCTATGTCACTAGGAAATGCTTATTCCTGTTGTCTCTCGCGACGGCCAAGAGGACGAGCGAATTGCACGCTCTGGACTCCACAGTGGGATTCAAAGGAGATGCGGCTATCTGTTCGTTCCAGACATTGTTTCTGGCGAAAAAAAAAAAAAAAAAACGAGAACCCATCTAAACCTTGGCCCAGAAGCTTTGAGGTAAAGGCCTATCTAACCTCGTAGGCAGAGACAGAGAGGTCTCTTTTGTCCAGTTTAGAGCTCTTAAATTTTATTTAGAGAGAAAGAATCAGATGGGAGGATGTCAACAAGGGTCTTTGGTGTGCTGTGAAGAACCCAAAAGACTCATGTCTAAAAACGCCTTGGCCTTCTTTGTGAGAAGCGTGATTACTGATCCACACAAGAACTGCTCGGATGAATCCTTCGGTCTTCTAAAGGTTAAGACTCATGAGGTGAGGGCAGTAGCAACGTCCCTGGCGTTTCAAAAGAATATGTCTCTCAGGAATATCATTGAGACTACATATTGAGGTGCAATTCAGTGTTTTGGCGTTCATTACCTGAAGGATGTGAAGTGACTTATGAGAAGTGCTTCTCTCTAGGTCCATTTGTATCAGCAGATACAGTTCTGGGTCTTGGAGCAAAGACTGATCCTTAAAATATTTTATCTCTTTAATGTACATAAACCCCATCTTGGTCAGATATGTGCTTGGTTTCCTAATTAGCAAGCGTTACTGATGTCGCAACGGGCGGCTGTTGGTCATTGCTAGTAGGGGATCAGGGGTATGTAGGCTTCTAGGGGGGACGTAGGGGGGAAAAATACAAAAATTTTTTTTTATATTTTGTATAAATGAATGTGTATTATTGTTTCGAGTTTTTGGTTGGTTTGTTTGTAAGGAGTTCGGGGATAACTCCTTGCAATCTTGGAACTAACATGGATGTTTAGGATCAGGTGATCGGAATCGGTGTTAAAGTGCTCCTTGAACAAGGTGTATTGTCATGTTAGTGGAATAGCACCCAATGACAAAAGCTTTTTTTGCCTTTAGGCTACTGCCGAGTAAGTGGATAAGACCCAATTGGCAGACCCACAAAGAAACTCTTAGCATAGATCAATATCTCGCTGAGGAGGCTCTTGAGGCGAAGCAGACTCCATAGGCAGTAGCCACGAAGTCTTCAGCCTAATAAGGTAGGAACCAAGGTTTATTAATACCTACAACATATGTTGTTTACCTGTCTATTTCAGTAGTTAGCTGTCTCTTACCCACCACCAATGGGTGTGCTAATCAGCTAAGTATATATCTGGCAGGGAAGTTGAATGTATAAAAAATTATATTGTCATGATACAATAAATTTAAGTTTATACATACTTACCTGACAGATATATACGATTAATGGGCCCACCCAGCCTCCCCGCAGGAGGACAGGGGTGGAAGAGAAGAATTCTGATTAGAAAACGGGAATGGTTCCTAGTCCTGCCACCAGGGCAGGGCAGGGCGGTAGATCAATCTGACCTACGGGTAGCGTGGTGCCGCGAAATTTGAATTTCTGTCGGGACGACGGAGTCTATAGCTAAGTATATATCTGTCAGGCAAGTATGTATAAAACTTTATTGTATCATGACAATATCATGTTTGTGTTGCATCCCGTGATCTGTAATATCGTTAAAAACACTTGTTCGAGATTATGATTATTTTGATCTTAATTCCAACATCTCAACGTGTAGTGGATTCCCTTTGTTTATTTATTTATTTATTTATTCGATTTTAGGTTTGCTATATTTAGGAGGTTCTCGAGACCGAATCGATTATATTATTGACAGTAATTTATTGATATCTGATCATGCATGCGATGGAAATCTAACAATTTTAAAGTCAGGCCGTGGAAACTATAATAGACCCCACTTACGTACGTTTACGGATAATAATAAAATAGCTGTTGTCAAATTGATTAAAGAAGGGTTAAGAGTGTGTAAAGAAAACATAACCTGTTTTCCATTTTCACTATCAGTACTACTGTTTTAATTATTTTCATTATATCTCAGGTAATGCAAGTGTGGATTTTTTTTTTCATTATATTTCAGGTACTGCAATATGAATATTTTTTCCTGGAATGTCAATGCAGTTTTGATAGAGTTGAATTGAATTGATAAAGATGTTAAATGGTAATTGATAACGAAAATGCATTTAGAAACTCGGCTCTAAGTTAAAATTCTGCTTATTTTCAATTTAGTAAATATACCGACGTTCCCTTAATGGTAAATGATTGAGAACGCAGTTGTTTTTAGTTGATATTCCTCTTCCGGCCATTTGTCATTCCGAGCCATTTCTCACTGAATGTTTTTTATCCAAATTTTTTACAGTCTTCCTAAATTAGGTCAATCATTTAAAGACAAATGGCAATTGCATACAAAGAAAAATCTGTTGGGTCTGATGCCCTTTTGATAACTACAAATAATATCCCTCTGACAATTGTATAGAGTAAATTCAAGCATATTAAACTTTTTTCGAATTCTGATTAAATGAACATAACTCGTAGATATAATTGTTTTCTATGTATTTAATAGATTCGTAATTGGTAATTATTACTATTGGCGTGATTGTTGGCTTTAAAAATAAAATACGCAGTATACAAACGATGCCCTACTTATTGCATTTATAGTTGTTCTTATTGCAGAATAGTTAAAAAAGTATATCTTAGTTTTACCAGACCACTGAGCTGATTAACAGCTCTCCTAGGGCTGGCCCGAAGGATTAGACAATTTTACGTGGTTTCCTAACCAGTTGGTCACCTAGCAATGGGACCTACAGCTTATTGTGGGAACCGAACCACATTAATTCGAGAAACGAATTTCTATCGCCCGAAATAAATTCCTCTGATTCCGCGTTGGCCGAGCCGAGAATCCAACTTCGGCCCACGGGATTGGTAGCCTAGCACGAAAACCACTCTTACAACGATGGACTTGCTAGAAATGAAGCCAAATAGCAATTAATACATTCATCTGTGATATGTAAGTAGTTGACCGTACCTATATTTGAAGTTGATTATTTGTAGAATACAGATGTTTTCAACAAAGAAATAAACATTGGGTGCACATTATTTATTATATACTTATTGATATATATACAAGAAACGCCTTACCAAATACGGACCCCTGGAATAGCATTTATAGTTTCACAGCTATTGCAGGAGATGCTACTGGCATCACTCCTGAATATGATGGATGAGGTGTCTGTCAAACTCATGGAATTGGCTGGGCCACTCTACTTAATGGGTGGGAAATTTAATCTAGCCATTGTTAGTGTCATTGAGGAGGAGCGCCAGTTGGCATGTCCGTTTGTAGTTTAAGTTCACCATATTGGATGTTCATATTTTGTCGAAATTTGTATTGAATTTGGTGCTTTCGTATATTTTTCTCCTTTTGGGGATTATACGGTTAATATGTTTTGATTAAGTAAAGGGATATTTGTGTTGAAGTCTTAAAAAGCTCATTTAAAGCCGAATAATGGATGCAGAAATAGGAGAGCTTATCAGCAGTCAGATATTATCAGATTTAGGTCTTCTTTTTCAATATATGACAGAGTTTCTAGATCCGAATACTGCATTGCCTAGAACAATAAGCAGTACTCGGAATATTTCTGTCTTCTGGTTTCCCTCGTTCCATTTGGTCTGCTCCCATGTATCTGTCCAACTTTGCTTTCTTGCTTCAGTTTTCTGTTCTCATTGAAAAATGAATGAATCCCATATGAGCTATGAAAAGTAACCCAGGGATCACGTTAAACTTGTATATAGTAAGTGGTGCCTTATTTTGTCGGATGGGTATATATTGTTTGCTGTATATGGCACAGGAAATTGAGTCTTTGGAATTGTTTATGATGTCAGAAACGGTGCCTGGACTCCGCAGCAATGCGTTGTTGCATAGTGACAAGTTTTTATAGCAGTCAGAGTTAATCCCCTTTAAAAGTGGTGTCAAATTTATATAGAAAATATTTACTCATGTTATCGTGTGGTAAGCTGTGAATCGCATCAAAGGGTGTTAATTGACGGAATTAAATGCGCTACAGCATCCGAGCAGTATATAAAGGAAACGGGAAAAGTATTTTTAACGAAGAGGGGAATGTAATGTCATTTACGGAAAGAGATTATTCATTCATGTGTAGCTGTATAGTTAATTTTTATTCTTTTAGATTCTGGTAATTGACTGGAATACGCAATCAAATAGCAATATGAAATGCACAGATAGATTGAACAATGTTAGCTAAAGGGAAATGACGGAAGTTAAATTATGTAGATGAGTTAATGGTGCGGAGAGGAAATGGCTTGGACATATCCGCACACCGGAAGAGTTGGAGGACCGAGACCCGTTCGGATGAACAATGAAACGGACGGCTAGAGATGCCTGGAGATAAATTAATACTAAAACGTTGGAAAGAGATAAAAGGCAGAATATAACAGAGAACAATTTCATTACACGATGTTGTTGGATATGATGATGATGTTGATGAAATTTTATTTTATACTTAGTAAATCTAGTTGCGTACGGTGCTTATGATTATGAATATTAAATTATTGATAGTCATAAAAAAACAATTGATATAGAGAAAACTATAAATTATAGTTATATTTAATTGATATGATGAATTTATGTCTTATCCTGCATAATGTTCAATCTTTTTCATAAAGTAATGTCATTTCTGTATCCTTTGTCTAAAATGTATGTCGTGATGCGTAATTTATAATAGTGACCACACTCGCCCATCTTTTGGTGGTCCTCCCCCTCAACTCGGCAACATGGTTTATTTCTTCTTTTTCTTTAGGTACTGTTACGGTGGGTGTTCCTGGGAAATTAGTAATCATCAAATTGTATTTTATATTAGGTTTCTTTGCCACCATTACAAAGCTCTACAGAAATATCTGTCGTCTTATATTTTTCCTGAATTCATCGTTTGGAGTCCCAACAGTTCTCTACATCCTTCTTGTCATTCGATTACCTTTTCTTCGAACCTTCAGTAGAAATGATCTTTTCGTTTTTCCGTGTCATTGCCCGTTAAATGAGAGTCGTAATAGTAAATGTTGTTGGTGTTGGCACCATTTACATGTTTTACTTTTAGCTTTGATAGAAATGCCTTTTTAAAATTCCGGTGGTGACCAGTTGAAACGCCATACTACTAAGGTTTAACGGTTCCATACCTTTTGTTGACTTAACTTTGAACTGAGAGGCGAACTTTGGCAACGGGTCGGGAATCCAAAACAAGTTTTTGACAAGTTGTAAACTTACATGTTTTTGTTTAATTGTCTTTGAGAGTTGTTTTATCGGGCAGGGAATTGCGGTCGCTTTTGGTGTGTAGGACGTAGTGTTTGTTTGGTGGACTTTTTCAAGAGAGAGATATTTTGATATACGGTATAATTATGAGAATGTGATTTAAGTACTTGCACAGTCTCATAAATTCTACAGTATATTATTTGTTCCCTTTGATTTATTTTCTCGTTTCTTAGATTCTTGCTTCTAGTCTTCCTCTCTTCATTACTTCCAACATTTCCGAACTCTCTTCATGGTCGAACCATTCCAGAACACTGAGCTTTTCTCTCACCTACCCTAACCCTTTAATTACTTCTAGTGCGTATTTCGGAATCTCAGTTCTTATCCCCAAATCTCTAAATTAAACAATTTCTTTTCATATATTACGCTTTGACTCCCTTCCATAGAAGAAAGTTAGGCCTAATTCCACAGTCTCGGCAGGACATGGCAAACTGGGTGGCTTCCATAGACACTCCTAGTATATCCCCCCCTTCCCCCCAAACGGATTATTTAGCCACTCTTCCATTTCTTGATCCTCCTGCTCTGTCACCCATTTCTTCTCTCATCCTTCCGTATGCATTTTCGTACCACAACTCTCTCTCTCTCTCTCTCTCTCTCTCTCTCTCTCTCTCTCTCTCTCTCTCTCTCTCTCTCTAAATAGCTCTATATATGTATATATAATATATATATATATATAATATATATATATATATATATTATATATATGTGTGTGTGTGTGTGTGTGTGTTCTGTATGATATGTATATTGTATGTGTATATATATATATATATATATATATATATATATATATATATATATATATATAAGGTTTTTGCCACCAAGGAAAAAAAAATGAAAAAAAGCGAGATAACAATACCATTAAAGATATGCTAATTAAGAATAGTCCCGTAGCAAATAACATCATTTACAAAATTCCTTGTAAGGATTGCCCATCGTTTTACGTTGGTCAGTCAAGTAAAAATTGATGTGTACATATTAAGCAGCATATGTATTCAGTTAGGACAGCCCAGACTTCAAATGCACTGTTTATCCATCTGAGTGAAAAATCTCATTGTATTAATTGGGGTGATACCTCTGTAATTGGTAGATCTAATGATTATGTTTCAAGAAATTACTGGAATCAGCAATTATAGAAATCACTAATAAAAACAACATAAATCTTAGTCCGGGAATGTACCATTTGGACCCGTATATTTCTGTAAAATGTTTATGAAGGACCTTAAAATAAATGAACAACTAATAAATTAGTCCCACATGTAATATAGTATTATCTCTCTCTCTCCTCTCTCTCTCTCTCTCTCTCTCCTCTCTAATTCTCTCTCTCTCTCTCTCTCTCTCTTGCTCGATATTCTCTCTCCCTCTCTCTCTTGCTCGATATATTTATATATTTTTTTTCTCGTCTTTTCATTAATAATTTTTGGGGAACATTTTTGTAAATTTCCTGATAATTAGTTGTATATGCCTCCTTTTTTTTTTTTTTTTTTTTTTTTTTTCTTTTTTTTTTTTTTTTTTTTTTTTTTTTTTGCAAAATGTATTGTTTTCTGGATGAATCGTCTGTTGACCGCGTGTGTATCCTCCAAGGTGTGGCTGCCCTCAGACGTTTCCTCGTTTCTGTATAATGAATCGACCTTATTGCTAATCATGTAGTATCAGTTTGGATATTAAGCCTACCTTGACTATGTTTTTCCTCTGTAAGAATCAGTTGTGCCTGAGTAAAGGGTCGTACTAGACCGAAAGTGCTTGTCTATCTCGCTTTTCATTTTTTTTTCCTTTGTGCAAAACCTTTATTTATACATAGCATCACGTTTTATATACTTCGTGATCAAGTTATTTATAATATGTATATATATATATAATATAATATATATATATATATATATATATATATATATATATATATATATATAAATATATTATATATATATATATATCATTTGCGTATGTGCGTATGTAATTGTTTTTATTGAAATACCTGAATACTTGTTTGGTATGACTGACTGACAAGAAAATTTATGATATTGAGTGTATGTAGTGTAAGAATTGCTAGGAATGAGATTAACTTGTTTTTTTTTTTTTTTTTTTTTTTTTTTTTTTTTTTTTTTTTTTGAAGCAATTCTTGTTGGATATGGATAAAATGAAAGGGTTGTTGCGTTTGGTTAATCAAATTATAGGGTATGTGTGTGTATCTTTAATTATATATATATATATATTATTATATATATATATATTATATATATCTTTAATATATATAATAAATATTTATATATATATATATATAGTCTATATATATATAATATATATTATATTGGTAATTATATATTTATAGATATATTAAAATAATTATATATTATGAATATATCACATCGAACCCGTGGTATCCATTTATATATCAATTCCAAGCTACAATATGTCCTTTAATATCTTTAAATTCACGTTTAGCCTTCCCAATGATTATTCATTTTCAATATGTTGTTAAACGAAGGGGCGGGAATTTTTTTTGTTAATTTGATAAAAATTAATCAATTTTCCCGTGCCCCCCAATGGGTATGATCTCGAAACCACCGTCCAAGTGGACGGTGACGTAATCAGGACAAGTCAGTGGACCGCTATCCAATCAAGCCAACCAGCGACCCGCCTATAGTTTCATATCGAATTCTGACCTTACAATCATTCCACCCTCGATCTTGGAGCTTTCGTAATTAGAATCGATATGAAACCCCGTCTACCATGTTGGCCAATTCGAGCGTTTGACAGCACGTAGCCTTTTGTTATGAATTAATTATCACATCGAACCATGATCCATTTTATTATATCAATTCAAGCTACAAATGTCCTTTAAATATCTAAATTCACTTTACCTCCCAAATGATATATCATATATGTAACGAAGGGGAATTTTTTTAATTGATAATAATTTCGTCCCCATGGGGATCGAACCACCGTCCAAGTGGACGGGGACGAAATCAGGACAGTCAGTGACGCTACTTTTCCAATCAGCCAACAGAGACGCTTATAAGTTCATATCGATTCTGACCTTACAAATCGCCCTCGATCTGGGAGCTTTCGTAATTAGAATCGATTATGAAACCCCGTCTACCATGTTGGCCAATTCGATTCGTTTGACAGCACGTAGCCTTTTGTTATGAATAATTATCACATCGAACCGTGATCCATTTATATATCAATTCAAGCTACAAATGTCCTTTAATATCTAAATTCACTTTACCTCCCAAATGATATATTTTCATATATGTAACGAAGGGAATTTTTAATGATAATAATTCGTCCCCCCATGGGATCGAACCACCGTCCAAGTGGACGGGGACGAAATCAGGACAGTCAGTGACGCTATCCAATCAGCCAAACAGAGACACTATAAGTTCATATCGATTCTGACCTTACAATCACTCTCGATCTGGGAGCTTTCGTAATTAGAATCGATATGAAACCCCGTCTACCATGTTGGCCAATTCGAGCGTTTGACAGCACGTAGCCTTTTGTTATGAATAATTATCACATCGAACCGTGATCCATTTATATATCAATTCAAGCTACAAATGTCCGTTTAATATCTAAATTCACTTTACCTCCAAATGATATATTTTCATATATGCAACGAAGGGGAATTTTTAATTGATAATAATTTCGTCTCCCCATGGATCGAACCACCGTCCAAGTGGACAGGGACGAAATCAGGACATCATACGCTATCCAATCAGCCAACAGAGATGCTATAAGTTCATATCGATTCTGACCTTACAAATCACCCTCGATCTGGGAGCTTTCCGTAATTAGAATCGATATGAACCCCGTCAACCATGTTTGGCCAATTCGAGCGTTTGACAGCACGTAGCCTTTTGTTATGAATAATTATCACTTCGAACCGTGATCCATTTATATATCAATTCAAGCTACAAATGTCCTTTAATATCTAAATTCACTTTACCTTCCAAATGATATATTTTCATATATGTAACGAAGGGAATTTTTTAATTGATAATAATTTCGTCCCCCCATGGGATCGAACCACCGTCCAAGTGGACGGGGACGAAATCAGACAGTCAGTGACGCTATCCCATCAGCCAACAGAGACGCTATAAGTTCATATCGATTCTGACCTTACAAATCACCCTCGATCTGGGAGCTTTCGTAATTAGAATCGATATGAAACCCCGTCTACCATGTTGGCCAATTCGAGCGTTTGACAGCACGTAGCCTTTTGTTATATGAATAATATCACATCGAACCGTGATCCATTTATATATCATCAAGCTACAAATGTCCTTTAATATCTAAATTCACTTTATTTCCTCCCAAATTATTATCAATTATTTAAAAAAAATTCCCCTTCGTTACATATATGAAAATATATCATTTGGGAGGTAAAGTGAATTTAGATATTAAAGGACATTTGTAACTTGAATTGATACATAAATGGATCACGGTTCGATGTGATAATTATTCATAACAAAAGGCTACGTGCTGTCAAAAACGCTCGAATTGGCCAACATGGTAGACGGGGTTTCATATCGATTCTAATTACGAAAGCTCCCAGATCGAGGGTGATTTGTAAGGTCAGAATCGATATGAACTTATAGCGTCTCTGTTGGCCGATTGTTGGATAGCGTCACTGATGGTCCTGATGTCGTCCCCGTCCACTTGGACGGTTGGTTCGATCCCATGGGGGACGAAATTATTATCAATAAAAAACAAAATTCCCCTTCGTTACATATATTGAAAATAAAATATCATTTTGGGAGGTAAAGTGAATTTAGATATTAAAGGACATTTGTAGCTTGAATTGATATATATAAAGGATCACGGTTCGATGGGATAATTATTCATAACAAAAGGCTACGTGCTGTCAAACGCTCGAAATTGGCCAACATGGTAGACGGGGTTTCATATCGATTCTAATTACGAAAGCTCCCAGATCGAGGGTGATTTGTTAAGGTCAGAATCGATATGAACTTATAGCGTCTCTGTTGGGCTGATGGGATAGCGTCACTGACTGTCCTAGATTTCGTCCCCGTCCACTTGGACGTGTGGTTCCGATCCCATGTGGGGACGAAATTATTATCAATTAAAAAATTCCCCTTCGTTACATATATGAAAATATATCATTTGGGAGGTAAAGTGAATTTAGATATTAAAGGACTTTTGTAGCTTGAATTGATAATATATATATATATATATATATATATATATATATATATATATATATATATATATATACATATATATATGTGTGTGTGTGTGTGTGTGTGTGTGTGTATTCGTGTGTGAACAGTTTTGAAAATTTGAAATATCATGGTGTCTTTAACAGCATAACATCGAAACTGCATTATGTAATTGAAAACAAAAGCCCGGAGCCGCTCTGATGACTATTGTTGTTGAGACGCCAATTT
>NC_061108.1:32432889-32447889 GCF_015104395.2 Macrobrachium nipponense
TTCCAAGTGTGATTTGCAAAGTTGATGATACTAAAGCTGGTTCACTTAAGGTAGATTCTTGGATGAGCCCTATTCTTACGAGACGTTTGTTTGGCGGCTGCTGATTGGCTGGTACCGGGAGGTAGGCAGCTCCCAGCCAATCAGCGGCCGCCAAACTAACGTCTCGTAGGCATAGGGCTCATCCAAGAATCTACCTTAAGTGAATCAGTTATAGACGTAGTTCTGTTTGGTTGCATTGTTATGGCCCGTTTGTTACTCAGCTACTTCATTTTGGTATCCATGTAGCTTAATCAGTTTTCTCTAATTTTGCAATTGAGTTTAGCTGTTTGAGGCGGGTTTTCTTGCACACTTCCCGTAAATTGACGTATTTGCATTGAAGCACTAAATTCGTGTTGTTTCAAGTGTATGTTTAGCATGTATGTAACATTTTCTTATTCTGTAAGATGCATGTAGTATGAAGAATGAGTAGAATAACATTATTCAATATCTTTCTTAACTTCTTTTGCACTTGCTACATACAACTTTTCATTTCACTGATTTATTTTTATTTCAAATTTATGTATGTATATATACGTACGTGTGTGTATACAATTTGTTATTTTCGAGATGGAAATGGATATATAACGAGCAACTTTAATTTTAAATAGGCAGGTTCAATGATTGAAGAAAATAGAAGTGACTGAGAAAATTCTTAGACATCCTACTGAGAAAATTTTTAGACAACCTACTTAGAAAATTCTTAGACAACCTACTGAGAAAATTCTTAGACATCCTACTAAGAAAATTCTCAAAGAACCTACTGAGAAAATTCTTAGAAAACCTACTGGCAAAATGTCACCAGTTAGCACTCCGCAAACTCTTGAAACATGCCCGATGAAATGATAAGTTGCTGGAGGTGAATCTCCGCTATTTAGGGGTATAATCTCTCCGCAGAAGGCCCCGGAAAATGACTTATTGCTGCACGTGAGTCACACTGGATAAGTGGCCATAGATCCTTCTCGAGCTTTAGTAATTGCCAAGATGATTTACGACACTCGAGACCGGTTACTCTGTTTTTTCCTTTATTTGTTTTTCCTTATTCTTAATGCATTAAACACTGTAACCCCACTTTAAGGACTAAAATGAGTTCTTTTTACCATCGTTTTTCTTACTACAGACTGTCTTGCGATCGTTTTAGAGTATGGATAATTGAAACGATGATTAAAAACAAAGCACTCATATTGTCAATTCTTATGAACAATTTGTTCACTTAATGAGCGACCAGGAAAATTATATTTTAATTAGGAATGACAGTTATGCCTATCGAATCTAGCAATCAGATATTGTGTCTGCCCGTGACTATCCGTATTCACATGTCCGGAATTCTTTACGCACACCCGAACAGTACACACACACACACACAGACATATATATAGTAAATATATATATATATATATATATATATATATATATATATATATATATATATATATATATATTCTATATATATACACACACATGATATTGCGATGTAGAAAGATTGTGATGTATAAGATTTAGTATGTTACGATGTAGAAAAAAAAAAAACTGCAAGGTAGGGGCGTGATGGGTCTGAGGTGATTTTCTCCTCAAATTCTGTAACGCTACAGCATTTCGATCTCAAGGAAGTCATCTATACCAGGTTTTCTTTCCAAACATTTTTATGGTTGAGGAATGGTAAGGTTACGAGAAGGACGTTATTTCCAGTGTCAAAACGACTAAGCCATCAAGGGTATCAGATCCAATTTTAGAGAGCTGTTTTTTTAACGTTTTAAGGATGAATGGATTCCACAGACGAGAACGAATTTGGCTTGTCGTCTTGTCACAAAAATGGAAAGCGTTGAAGGTTAGCCTCTGATGCGCAAGATTTTCCTTATGCCATTTGTCTTCCATAAACAAAGTCGAGCGGAGATCTATCACTTTTCCCTCCGTTTGTATGCCTGCTTGCCAGAGTGTATATATATTCCTGTGTATGTCTATTGAGCTTATCCTTGTCATCAGAGTTCCTCGGACAACCTAAATAGATGTATGTGATGGGAGACCATCCGTCAGTCTGGTCGTCAATATATTTTTTCACATTTTATCATCGTCTCAATTTATACACGGGTCAACGGTTTTCAGTCTTATTTTGTAAATTAGTCGGCCATCGTGCACAGATGTGCGTGAAGGAAGATCACCCATAATTCCGTAGGACAGCCTGCCTTGTCTGTCTGTCTGTCCGTCATTGCGTTTGTCAAGTTTGTCTTCTCATCACACCACCTCCTACGTGGTTGAATGTATATCGGTAAAATTTGATACAAAGGTAGCGCATCGTGTATACTCTGATATATTCAGTCAAGGCAGAACACCTCCGTCATAACTGCTCCTGCATGGTTGAAGGGATTACATCCTGAGTGAGTCTAAAGGTAAACAATCTAGAACAAATATGCCTTGGCAGAATCTTCTATCTGTATGTCTTCGTATTGTTTTCTTTATTCATGAGTGTCTATTACAATGTCTTGTTATCGCTGTAAGAAAATTTCTTTTCTAGTTGATTAAGTTAGTTCATCATGCATAGAGATACATGAATGATGATTTGTCCGTCTCCCTGTATGTAAGAGTCTTAGGCGTACCTTGTCGCAACTTTTATTGGTTGGAGACATTTTAGTCGAGTTTAGTGTAAATGTAGATATGCAAGGGAAGGTTTGTCTTTCACTTTTTCCTTGTCATTGCCACTTCTAAACAGTTGAAGTCATCTCAATCAGCAATCATGCGAAGGTACATGATCACGCATGAATCGAGATTGTTATTGTATTTACCAGTGCCCTTCAATGCTCTTATAACACTTGCCATCGCAACTAATTTTGCATGGTTGAAAGGCTTTCATTGAAAAAATCAGTAGACTAAACCAGTGGTTCCCAACCTTTTCAACTTCACGGACCAGTCAAGAGAGTACAAAAAATTCTGCGTAGCATACATACATCCAGGCATACACTGGCATTTTATTAGTCCAAATACTCATAAAAAACAACCAAAGGCATAACAAATGCACATATCCTCAATCCTCAACCTATTTATTTTTTTAACAATTCAAATTTCTATGCGAGAATGCCTTGTAATTATAATATAGTATATATATGTTTCACATAAAAAATTAATTGATTTAAAAAAAATTCCAGGTCAAATGCATGCCATGATGGTAAAATTATTTTTTTTTTTACCGTAGAAATGGGAGTCATGGTGACATATTCATGTATTCAATTGTATTGCAGGAAACTATCAATACACTATCGATATACTTTGGTTTCTGTAAGGTGTTTAAATACCCCAGACATGAAATATATTAGAGGCCAGTATGGCCACGGAAATCTTACATAATTAGATAACATAGTTTTAACATCTTATTTTTCAAACATCTTGATATCTCGACGTATCCTTTGCAGGCTTTTGCCTTGAAACAATTTATTTAGCTTCAAGTGATCCTTCTCGAACTTACTTATAGACGCAGTTCGTACAGTTATGGGTTGCTTATGCGAGACATCTACCTTACTCATTTTGAGGACTAGTTCACCCGACATGATTACGTGAGAAGGAAAATATCTCAATTTAGAGTGAAGGATAAGGCCAATTTATGATGATGGCAAGGACTGGTTAGTGATACCACAGAACTAAATAACCTGTATGCGGAAGATATGCCGCCATTGGATTCTCTCTCTCTCTCTCTCTCTCTCTCTCTCTCTCTCTCTCTCTCTCTCTCTCTCTCTCTCTCAAACAATAGTCGATTGAAAGCGAAAGTTAGCTGGTTTCTCGTCGAATGGTTGCGGGTAACATTAAGCCCCTTACACTCTTCGATCTGGAAATACCCACAAGTGAAAGCATTTAGTACCACTTACAACTCGGAACTAAACCTAGGCCCATTTTCATATTTCATTTCTGTGACCAGACCAATTGACGAAAATACGTATATCATCGTTTTGGGAAATATTGCTACAAAAATGTGATGTGGAAAGTTTTCTTTTTCTTTGATTTATGTGAACAGGAAATTGTTGTCCAGATTCTCCTGACTGACGGTGGAGCTGAAGAGCCCAAGGAAAAGGAACAGAACCAGAGAATTTCGGCTTTGCCAGACGCCATCCAGTTCCAGAGAGAACCGCGCGTGAACTTAGAATGGACAATAATTCTTCAGCTGCAACAGAGGCTCGACTACTATGAAAAGATGCAGAAGGCTGGCGGAAGGGAAGAACGCACTCGTGTCAACTAGATCACTCGCGGGTCCTGGGGCGGGCGGGTTGATGTCCGCCACGTGCCCGGGACGGGCGGGCCGGGCCCGCCGCGGGTCCCAGGGCGGGCAGGTTGACGTCTGCCACGTGCCCCGGGACGGGTGGGCCGGGGCTGCCGCGGGTCCCAGGGCGAGCGGGTTGATGTTCGCCACGTGCCCCGGGACGGGCGGGCCGGGTCCGCCGCTGGTGGGTTGATGTCCGCCACGTGCCCCGGGACAGGTGGGCCAGATCCGCCTCGGGTCCTGGGGCGGGCGGGTTGATGTCCGCCACGTGCCCCGGGACGGGCGGGCCGTGCCTGCCGCTGCGTGTCCCGGGGCGGGGGTGGGCGATGTCCTCCAAGTGCCGCGGGGACGGCCGGGGCCGGGCTTGCCGGGGGTGGGTCCCACCGGGGCAGGCGGGCGACGTCTGCCACAACCCCGGGACGGGCGGTTGGGCGATGTCTGCCACGTGCCCTCGGACAGGTGGGCGGGCGATGTCTGCCATGTGCCAGGCCCGGGGCGGGCGGATGGGCGATGTCCGCCACGTTACCCAGGACAGGCAGGCCGGACCCGCTGCGGGTCCCGGAGCAGGCGGGCAATGTCTGGGACAGGGTAGGCCAGGCCCGCCGCGTGTCCCAGGCCGGGCCCACCGTGGGTCCCTGGGCGGGCGGGTGATGTCCACCACATGTCCCGGGACGGACGGTCCGTCCCTGCCTTGGGTCCCGGGACGGATGGGCCGGACCCGCCTCGGGTCCCGGTTCGGGCGGGCAATGTCTGAGACAGGGTGGGCTGGGCCCGCCGAGTGTCCCAGGCAGGGCAGGTGATGTCTGGGACGGGCGGGAAGGGTCCTGGGGCGGGCGGGCCAGGCCCGCTGCTGGTCCCTGGGCGGGTGAGTGGGCAATGTCAGCCATGTGCCTCGAGACGGGCGGTCCAGGCCCGCCACGGGTCCCGGGACGGGCGGGCGATGTCCACTACATGCCCTGGGATGGGCAGCCTTTGGGCCAGCCGCAGGTCCCGTGGCTGGCCGGCGGGCGATGTCAGCCATGGGACGGGCGGGCGGGCGATGTCTGCCACGTGCCACGGGAGGGCGGGGGGTGGGGGGCGGGGCGATGTCCGCCACGTGCTACGGGGACGGGTGGGGGGCGGGCCCCGATGTCCGCCACGTGCTCCAGGACGCGCGGGCCGGACCAGCCATGTGTCCTGGGGCGGGCAGGCTGTGCCGAACCGGCCACGCGTCCCCGGGGGAATGGGCCGGGCAATGTTTGCCATGCGCCCAGGGACGGGCAGACCTGGCCTGAATGGCCACGCGCCCTGGGACGGGCGGGCTGGGCTGGACCGGCCACGCATCCCGTGGCGGGCAGGTGATGTCCGCCATGCTACCTGGGACGGGCAGGCCGGGCCGGACAGCCACTCGTCTGGGGCGTGTGGGTGATGTCCGCCACGTCCCGGTCGCGGGCAGGCCATATCCGCCATGCATCCCCAGGACGGGCAGGCTGGGCTGGACCGGCCACCCATTCTTGTGCGGGCGAGCGATGTCCGCCACGTACCCCAGGACGGGCGGTCCGGGCCGGACCGGCCATGCATCCCGGGGCGTGTGGGTAATGTCTGCCAAGCACCCCGGGACGGGTAGGCTGGGCCGGACTGGCCACGCTTCCTGGGGCGGGTAGGCGATATTCGCCACGCGCCCCGGGTCGGGCGGACTGGCCGGATTGGCCACACTTTCCTGGGCGGGGGGCGATGTTCGCCACGTGCCCTGGGACGGGCGGGCTGGGCCGGGCCAGCCATCCCGGAGCGGGCTGGCGATATCCACCACGCGCTCTGGGAGGGACGGACTGGCCACGCGTCCTGGGGCGGGCAGGCGATGTCCGCCGCTCGCCCTTGGATGGATGGGCCGAGCTGGACCAGCCATGCGTCCCGGGGCGGGCGGGCGATGTCCGTAATGTGCCCCAGGACAGGCGGGCGGGCGATGTCCTCCATGTGCCCCAGGACGGGCGGGCGGGTGATGTCCTCCACTTGCCCCGGGGTGAGCGGGTGGGCGATGTCCCCCATGTGGCACGGGACGATTGGGTGTGCGATGTCCGCCACGTGGCCCGGGATGGGCGTGCGGGCGATGTCCGGCACGTGGCTGGTCCCGCCGTGGGTTCCTTTGTGGGAGGGCTGGACCTGCCATGTGTCCCGGGGGCAGGCGGGCAATGTCCGCTATGCGCCTCCGCTACACGCCTCCGCTACGCGCCCTGCGACGGGCAGGCCTGGCCGTACCGGCCAAGCGTCCCGGAGCGGGTGGGCCATGTCCGCCACGCATCCCGCGAGGGGCTGGCCAGGCCATACTGGCGACGTGCCCCGGTCTGGACGGGCAATGTCCAGGAACTGGCAGGCAGGCCCGGACTAGCCACTCGTCATGGGGTGGGCGGGCGATGTATGCCACGTGTCCCGTGATGAGTAGGCCAGGGTGGACTGGCTATGCGCCCTTGGATGGGCGGGCTGTGCCAGACCGGCCACGGGTCATAGGGCGGCCAGGCGATGTCCAACCACGTGTCCCGGGACGGGTGGGCCGTGCCGGACTGGCCACGCATCCCTGGGCAGGCGGGCCGGGCCAGACTGGCCACGGTTCCCTGGACGGGCAAGCCGGGCCAGAGCAGCCACGCGTCCTGGGATGGGCAGGATAGGCCAGACCTCCCAAGGTTCTGGGGATGGGTGGGTCAGGCCGGACCGGCCACAGTTACCAGGACGGGCATTCCGGGCCAGACCGGCCACTGTTCCCGGGATGGGTTTGCCGGGCCGGAGTGGCCATAGGTTCCGGGATGGGCGGGCCGGGCTTGACAGGCCACGGGTCCCAGGACAGGTGGGCCGTGCTGGACTGGCCAAGCATCCCGGGATGGGCGGGCCTGGCTGGACTGGCCGCACGTCATGGGACAGGCCAGACAGGACGACCGGCCACGCTTCCCAGGACAGCCGGTACTGGCCAGACCTGCCATGGGTCTTGGGACGGGTGGGCTGCGGCCGCCATGTGTTTTGGGATGTTCTGGCCGGGCCCTCCATGGGTCCCAGGACGGGCAGGCTTGGCCGGCCACAGGTTTCGGGAAAGGCTGACCATGCCCACCTTGGGTCCCGGGACGGGAGGGCCTGGCTGGCCATAGGTCCTGGGACGGACGGGCTGTGCCTGCCATGGTCCCGGGACAGACAAGCTGTGGTCCCTGGACAGGCAGGCTGGGCCAGCCAAGGTCAAGCGATGTCCTTCTGTCTAGGTACCCGGATGGGTGGGCTATGTCTGCCACAGTTCCAGGGACGGGTGGGTGATGTCCACCACATGTCCCGGGATGGGTAGGTTGAGCCCGCCACCAGTCCGGGGACGGGCGGGACGGGCGGCTGATGTTTGCCCCCAGCCATACCGCATCCCATGTGGGTGGGCGACGTCCCTCACGTGTTCCGAGACAAGTGGGCTGGGCCCACCACAGTTCCGGGATGGGCGGGTGATTTCTGTACTATGGGACTCAGGATGGGCCGTTAAGGTCTGTCACTGGTCACGGGAGGGGCCGCCCCACCCTGGGCACGTGGCGGACATGGGCTGCCCATCCCTGGACCTGTAGCGTTCCCAACCCGCCTGTCCCAGGACCCACGGCGGACGTTGCCCTTACATCCTTGAGTATGATGTATACCTCGGGTCTTGGGATGGGCAGCCGATGTCTGCCGTGGGTATGGGACAGGTGGGCCGTCCTGCCACGTGTCCTGGGATGGGCGGACGATGTCCGCCACGGGACCTGGGATAGGCGAGCAATGCCTGCCACATGTCCCATTCTCGGGCTGTAATGGGTCTGCGGACTGGCAGGCAATGTTCATCACGTGTCCCCGGACGGGCGGGCCAGGCCTGCCACGGGTCACGGGATGGGCAGACTATGTCCGTCACGTGTCCCGGGATGCGCCAGCCAGGCCTGCCATTAGTCCCAGGACAGGCGAGCGATGTCTGCCATGGTTCCTGAGACGGGCGGTCTGTTCCTGCAATGGGTTTTGGGACGTGCGAGCCGGCCCCACCACAGGGCCAGGGACCGGTGAGCGATGTCCGCCACAGGTCCAGGGTTGGGCAGGCTGAGCTTGCCACGGGTCTTGGGACAGGCGGGCAATTACTGCCACGGATCACGCAATGGGCGGGCCGGGCTCACTGTGGGTCCCAGGACAGGTGGGCAATGTCCGCCACGGGTCCCGGGAGGGGCGGGCGATGTCTGCCATGGGTCATGGGATGGGTGGGCTGGACCTGCCACAGTTCCTGGAATGGGTGGGCAATGTCCACCTCAGGTCCCATGGCCGGCGGGACGGGCCCGCCACTTTTCCTGGGATGGTCAGCCTATGTCCGCCACAGGTCCTGGAACGGGCGGGCCGAACCTGCCACGTGCCCCAGGACGGGCGGGCCTGGCCTGCCATGGGTCACTGGATGGGTAGGCAATGTCTGCCTTAGGTCCCGGGATGGGCGAGTGATGTTTGTCACGTGTCCTTGGTCGAGTGAGTGATGTTTGCCACGGGACCCCGGACAGGCGAGCGATGTCTGCCATGGTTCCTGAGACGGGCGGTCCGGGCTTGCAATGGGTTTTGGGATGTGCAAGCCGGGCCCACCACAGGTCCAGGGACCGGCGAGCGATGTCCGCCACAGGTCCAGGGTTGGGCAGGCTGAGCTTGCCACGGGTCTTGGGACAGGCGGGCAATGACTGCCACGGATCGCTCAATGGCCGGGCCGGGCTCACTATGGGTCCCAGGACAGGTGGGCAATGTCCGCCACGGGTCCCAAGAGGGGTGGGCGATGTCCACCATGGGTCCTGGGATGGGTGGGCTGGACCTGCCACAGTTCCCGGAATGGGAGGGCAATGTCCACCTTAGGTCCCGTGACCGGCGGGACGGGCCCACCACTTTTCCCGGGATGGTCAGCCTATGTTCGCCACAGGTCCCGGAAGGGGCGGGCCGGACCTGCCACGTGTCCCGGGACGGGCGGGCCTGGCCTGCCATGGGTCCCAGGATGGGTAGGCAATGTCTGCCACAGGTCCCGGGATGGGCTAGTTTTGTTTGGTACGTGTCCCTGGTCGAGTGAGTGATGTTTGCCACGGGACCCGGGACGGGCTTGCGATATTTCATATTTAACAAATGAAATGAGAAATAGGCCTACAAATACAAGCAATAAAAATACACTTATCCAAATCATGCCACATATTTTATCTTTCAATTTTTATATAATTTTATGTTTATGTTTGTGCAAAAGTATTATAACTCATAATTTAACCGATTCTTGAGTGTATTTATGACTCAGAAGTCCAAGTGGGTCTAAACATAAAGGCAATCAAAAGCACTTATTAGTCACCTTAACCAGGGTAGCTAAATTAGTGAGATTTCTGTGTTTGCTTTACTGAAATAAGTTTCTCAAGACATGGTTCAATGTCACTAAGTGGAAGACGAAGTGGCGATTTTATATTCAGTTTGTTTCTATATTTAGTCTTTACTGAAACCAGTACTGAGAACCCTGCCTCACACTGGTAAGTTGAAGAGAATGGTATTAACATCAGTTTCAATGCAATGGCACTTAATTCAGGAAATTCTCCATGGGCATGAATCCAAAATGCAGGTAATGTTTTATACAGAGATTCTAATCCCTTATCATTCGACAACTCAATTAGCTGATCCTCTTGCAGTGAATTCAAATTTTTTTCATTTGAGTCTGAGAAAGGACTACGAACCCGTTCATTTCCTGTTTGTGGATCCTCTTCTTCAGGAAAGTAAGTAGAAAAATGCTCAAGAAGAGAATTTGAATGTTTTGCAATGATACATTTAGTATGTATCTTGAAACATTTGCCCATTCGGGTTTTCTGTCTCTCAAAAGCATTACTAACTCATTGCGTAGTTCAAAGACACGTGTTAAACCATACCTTGCAAAAGCCATCTCACTTCTGTATGGTATAGCAACCACTGGTGTTCACTGTCGATATCTCCACATGGTAGTGTTAACAAACGTAAATTGAGTGCATTGACCTTTACAAAAGTCACAGCTTTAACAGTTTCCAATAAAACATTATTGAGTTCCTTATCCAATTTTTTAGTCGCTAGCATTTCTTGATGAATCATAAAGAGTGTAGCTTTGCAGTTGGGGGCAACCTTCTTAACCTTTGCTGTGACACCTGAGTAACGTTAGGTTAGGTTAGGTTAGATACCAACACAACACTTCCATTTAACCCATTTTTTACTACAGTTATTCAAAGCTTCAAAATTTGCAGCACCTGTAGTGTGATGACAGTTCATGGGTAAATAGCAATTCTTCCTTAGTTCCAGGCTCCTGCTCCTCAAGCGCATAGGTTAGATGGTACGTGGTCAGCGCTAGGCCTACCAGGCGTACCAACCTTGGATGGTCTGCTTGCGCATTATATGACGTCACGGTTCCAGCAGGGTCCGGCAGCGCTGAATGTTCCTCATCCCCTGGGCTTGCAATTTTTTAAAGTCATCACTGTATTTATATCTTACATAAACAATTAAAATTACGTTATTTGCAACATCAGTGATGCCTGTAGTTGCTGCTACAACTGATCCTCCACATCTGCTCATTCACCAATCCTCCTCGTTACGATATTATTTGATAGGGATATGTTTCAAATCTTAGTGAGAGATGACTCACCAAACATTTCAACTCATATATCTTTCACACGTGGCATTATTAAGTCTCCTCCAATACCGTAAGGCTTTTTAGCTTTGCAATGCGAAGTGGCACTCTGTAAGAAGCTCTCAATGCAGCCCGATTTGGAGAGAGAAATTTCTGGGGGCTTTTTCTTTCACACTAAGTTCCTTAAGCTTTATTTCAAAATATTCCTGAGGTTTCACTGCTAGTTCACTGTGATTTGTATTGAAATGTCTTTTTAGCTTGGACTGTTTCATTGCATCGTTAGAAAGAATAATGCATGTACTTAGGTTGGTCATATTCACCTTCATTGTTTTATTAAACCCAACTTTCATATATGAAGAATCATATTTCCGAACAAAACTACGGTTAGCCCGTTTTTTTACTCTTTTAGTTGGAGGCTCAGTTGTTTCTTCATCACGCTATTCACGCATCTCATCAATGGCGGAGTGACCTGTAATGTTAGATGTTGCGTTACATTCCGTTGCGCTGTCTTCATCATCATTAATGCTATTAATCCTGTGGCCATATGAATAAAATGATAAGTATTGAGTAAACCAATTTGGCGGACCAGCAATTCATACACCACGGACCAGCACCGGTCCGCGGAACAGCAAATCATACACCACGGACCAGCACCGGTCCGCGGGCCATAGGTTGGGGACCACAGGGCTAAACCATCATTCAGGATGATCATGAAAGGAATATTGTCTGTCTGTCTGTTTGCTCTTCACTTAAAAGAGTGGGCACCATACGTAGATCACACTTCAAGAGAATGAGTTTGCGTAGCCAAAATGTTAAATTTTGATGCCAAACTCCATGACTTTTTAACTGTGCCTCTAAATTTTGAACTGTAAGAGTTAGAGCCTTCAGATTTGATTTGAGTTATTCATAATAAGAAAGCCTTTTTGAGTGACGTCAAGATTAGTAAATTGGTTCATTGGACCACGAATTCAACCTTCCTAATGAAAATATCTGCCATCGAAGTATTCCTGTCCGACAAATATAATTCGTCAGGTGAAAATTATTTACCTGTTGTTAGAACATCAATGACGGCTTATTGAATTTTTCACGATTCGGAAAGATCTAAAGTTGGTTGGTGCCAGGTAGGGGACATGCATTGTTGCCTCAGCAGTATTCTTAAAATGCTTGTTTTTATTATACATTTATCTTGGAATGTTTAAATATTATTTTATTTTGGAATCGTAGTTATGTGAATGGTGGGCGTTGTATTTTTTCTAGTACTTTGTTGTATTTTTGCTATAGATTATACGGAACATCATTAAATTACCCAGCAAAAGCTTCCGGAAAACGGAATAAGGACATCATATGCTCTGGACGTTTGTAAAACTGTAATACGCCAGGGCTGAGTTATGGTCAAACTGTAGGTTTATTGGAGCGCTGTATTGTAGTAAAGGTAAAGGTAAAGGTAGCAGTTTCAGTCCTCCTCCAGGCTATTACTTCTCAAGCAGACGTCACTCATGGCAGTAACCGCTAGTAGACAGTCACTATTCGCTTCCTGACGCCGAAACAGCTTTTAGCTGAATTCCATTTAATAATGTAATAATGGTAATTGTCATTATTGCAATGGTAGTACTTATAATAGCACCGATACTACTACACTCATAGGCTATTATAAAGACAGTTGTAAGACACTCGTCTTATTGTTTGAAGTTCTGATAACTGTTTTTGAAAGTAACATCCACAAAAATTCTATCCATACGGTAGCTTGAAAAACTTGCCTGTACACTAAATTTATTGGTGAGTAATGATAATACGTCTAATTTTCATTAAAAAAAATTTATATAAGTATTTATGTTAAACACGGGCTCAATAATTTCCTCATCTTCCAGGGATTCATAGCCTGTACTTTATTGTGACAAAACCAAATTATTCTGCTTTAGAATTGCTAAGATGTGCGCGGAAATGATTCCTCGTTCTCATTCTCCGGTTTCCTCTCTTCCTCACCCTTCCACCAACACTGCCATGTGAAAATGAAACGTTCATATAATTATATTCGTTGCCAGGTGATGACGATTTAATTCGCTTTTTCATAACGTGTTATATCATTATCTTATGCTTTGGTGTGGTTATTATTTGCTTTAATAAATTGTGATTATTTTTGGGAAATAAAATTATTAAAATACTTTAGTGTGTAGATAATAAGATATTATATTTTACTTTCACTCCTGATTTAAATTTATGCTATTTTTCCTTCATTGGATATTAATATTCTGCAGCAAAGTAATCTTTGTAGGAAACGGGGTCTTATTATTAGTATCATCATTCTCTGTGTAGCACTGGAATGTAATAATGGTAGTTGTGATTATGGCAATGGTAGCTGTTATAATAACACTGATATTACGACAATTCTTTTGTTTCCACTAGGTAGAGTCAGTTTTAAAGAGATTGATTCTATTTTTGAAAGTTCTGAACTTTTTCCTTTAAGTAACATCCATAAGAATTTTATTCATACGGCCTTCCTAGCTAACATTAGGGAAAATATTTAGTAGATTCTGTTTTGCATTGATTTAGTGTAGCCTATATTCTGTAAAACCCTTTTTTGGTTGTATCAAGTAAATCTGACTAGCTGACTTATTGTAAGATAAATTTTAAATTATTTCGCAAGATATTTGTCTTCCTCATTATCTGTCTTTTCATCTTCAAGGCAATTTCTAAGAACAGTTCAGAAAAATCACTTAATCGATCTGAAATGGTCTGAAAAACAATAAAGGAAACCATATCTGGTCCTTTCACGAAATGCTTAATACTTATAACTTTGTTTTTCGTCAATATCACTAATGTTTTTCGTCAATATCACTAAAGTAAACGGGCAAAAGATGTTTAGTTACTGTGAACGGTATTGATGATGCTTATAATAATTTCTTTTCCTAGAACGTCAGTCAGTGTATACAGAATTAACATTTTTAGTAAAATAATATAGTTCAAAATATTTTACTGTTTATCATTTTTTCTCCTGGAATCTTATAATATTCCATTTTGTTTAGAGAATTTTTTTAATGTTGTTCATATTGATCGATCCCTTGGCTCATTTCTTAGGGCCCAGTCAGGAAAATGAGCCTCGATTTGGGCAGACAGATCGGAGATGTACAAAAAATCTTATTATATGGACAGAGTCCGAAGATAATGGTCCCTTCATAACGACCGTCAAGTCTTGTAAGCAAAACACTCAAGCTTAGGCCAAGTTTTAATCCAGACTTCAGTAATACCCACAGTTTAGTATGTACCCGTGTCCAAACACATACAGACACACACACACATATTATATATATATATATATATATATATATAGATATATATATATATATATATATTATTATATATATGTGTGTGTGTGTGTGTGTGTGTGTGTGTGTGTGTGTGTGTGTGTGTTTGTGTGTGTACGCAATGAACACGTTTCATTATTTTCTCGCTGAAGGGATAATTCGAATGAAATCCTCCCAATAGGTCTGTAAGTTGCATAAAGTTCGTTGGTGTGTAAGGCCCGGAAAAACCTCAGGTACAAAAGCACTAGGTTCCAAATTCTTTTATGACCTGTGCGGGTCAATAGACCTATACTTGAAAGACCAAGATTCAGTCCCGATGTGAACCAGAAATATCTATCTATATATATATATATATATATATATATATATATATATATATATATATATATATATATATATATATATATATATATATATATATATATAGTGTATGTACGTATGTATGTATGTATCGATTTTTACCGTTTTTTGAATAGAGGCCATTACGACGTTGCTCTCCACATTCCCAGAAGATTTTGTTTCGTAAGTTATAACCATTTGAGCAGATCGCTTTAACATGTGATGCTTGTTGGCGTCAGGCTTCTGCCTGTCATCACGGTCTTCAAGTTTCAGTTTTCTATTTCACATATTTCACATTTATTAATTTGTTGTTAGACTAGAAATTGTATATATCAGATTTCATAAGTTCACAATAGGCATCATTGTCCACCTTACCTCAGTTCTTTTTTAATGGTTTGGATTTGGGCAATTATTATATCAATGTTCCCCCAGCTGTATCGGCTCGTCCAGTATATGTCTCCTATTACTGTCCTCTT